>NC_081557.1:62888248-63053631 GCF_022355385.1 Mustela nigripes | reverse complement strand
GGGGGCGCGGGGGGTGCGGGCGGCGGCCCCGGCGGGGCGGAGCCCCCGGACGCCGGCCCCAAGGCGCTGTACGACGTGGCGGAGGCCGAGGAGCACTTCCCCGCGCCCGCGCGCCCGCGCTCGCCGTCGCCCATCAGCACGCTGAGCCAGCGCGCGGGCTCGGCCAGCCGCACGGACGACGACGTGCCGTCGCTGCACTCGGAGCCCGCGGCGCGCAGCAGCTCCTCGCAGGGCTCGCTCATGGAGCAGATCAGCAGCGTGGTGACCCGCTTCACGGCCAACATCAGCGAGCTCAACTCCATGATGCTGTCCACCGCGGCGCCCGGCCCCGGCGTGGGCGCCCCGCTCTGCTCGTCCTACCTGATCCCCAAAGAGATCCAGCTGCCCACGACCATGACGACGTTCGCCGAAATCCAGCCGCTGCCAGCCATCGAGGTCACGGGCGGCGCGCCCCCCGCGGCGGTGGCGGCGGCGGCGGCCCCGCCGGTAGGGGGCGCTGCCGAAGAGCCCCCGGCGGGGGCCGGGCCCGAGGCTGCGGCGGGGAAGCCGGACCTGGAAGAGTTGGTGGCTCTCACCCCGCCGTCCCCCTTTAGAGACTCGGTGGACTCGGGGAGTACCACCCCCAACTCGCCGGTGTCGGAGTCGGCCCTCTGTATCCCATCGTCTCCCAAATATGACACACTGATCATAAGAGATTACACTCAGAGCTCCTCGTCGTTGTGAATGTCCTCGGAAACCACGCTGGCTTCCGCCGACGGAGCCGAGACCTCCCGCGTTCACGCAGACCCAGTGACAAGCATAGTCGCCTGGTTAAGACCCGAGGTGGAAGATGCCAAGTGCACCCGCAACGGAAACATGAGATTAATAGTGCTATTTCACATCAACCGACGAAGACACCAACCACAAATCTGGCAGATTTTCTTCTAGTGGCCTTAGAAAACACGGGCTTTTAAGAAACACTGCTTATCTTTTTGAGGGCTGACAAGGAGTCTGTCGAACGGGTTCCATACCAAGTGCTTTGCTCTAGGGAAGCAATGAGCGTGAAACAGCATAATGGAGGGGGAAGAGCATAGTTAATAAGCAACTGTAAAAAGTTTTGTTTACTTTAATTCTTTTCCCAGAAGATTCTTTGATTCACCAAACATGAATGTACATTTTCTAACAAACTCAAAATCTGGGACCAAAACGTCAACCTTTCTCTTTCTCTCTCTCTCTCTTTTTTTCTTTCTTTTTTCTGTCCTGTAAAGACCTTGAAAAGCAGTACCTGGGCCCAGTATTTACTGAGGCGTTGTTGTGAGTGTGTCCCATGCATAACACACAACGGGATAATGTGTGCTGCGCTGACGTGTGCAGGACTTTTACCAGAGACATTCCTCTCCGATTTGGTTTGAAATCCTCTTCCAGAAGCCTGCATCCAGGAGTCCACCTAGTTATTTCAATTCACCTCCATTAACCAAGAAAACCAGTGGAAGATTTCTTGACTATTTCACCATGTTGCCAATCAATACTGGAGTAGCAAAAAAAATATTTTCTGGAATACTGTTTTGTAATTCCCTCACTGGGGTACGTTGTGTAGCTGGAAATTCTCTTTATAATAATAATAATAATAACAATAACAATAATAATTCCTGAGCTCCAGCTTGGCTATCTCTTTCATGAAATGTGGCCACTCCTCCTTACGAATGCTGTTCCATTAGCATTGCCAGCTAAAATATTAATATATGCATTTGGGCTTCTTCATTCCTTTTCTTTGAGAACCTGATGCACAAAGAGCTCCTCTGTTCTTTTCGAGTCCCACCACTGGAAGAATGGTCTATAGACCCACTGAAGACAGCGTCTTGATTGAAGGGACTGTTGTTCGAAAAGTTAACACAATCTTAATACACTGGAAATTTTAAACTGTGTCAAGTCGGCTTAGCAGAGATTTAGCTATGCCAGTGAGCAGTGATTTTAACTTCTCTCTGCTGCTTAAATAGGGCAGCTATGAACTATGACAAATGTAGATTTTTCAAAGCAATACAGAATACTAAAACAGAGGAACCTTAATGAATATAAACCACACAGTCTTTCTTAGCCATTCCAAAAAGAGGCAAAGCAATTATTAATATTTCCTTTTTAAAATAATTAATATGATTTTGTGCACTTCATACTGTCACTTTTTAAATACTGCAGAAAAGAGATTTAAAGATATAATAGAAATACATGTGCTTTAATAGGCTCATATAGGTAGTATTCATAGCTCGAGACCTGCATCCACTGTCATCTCTTTCTTCTTCCCATTACAGCTCTCCTCAGGTGCCAAGTGTTTCTTTTTGTTTGTTTGTTTGTTTGTTTTGGTTTGGTTTTGGTTTCGTTTTTAATTTTTAAATAAGGATGGTAATAAAAGGAGGAGGTATCCTATAAATTTACAGTTTAGTTGATCTAGCCTTATACTAAAGATAGCCTTATGAAAAAGATTTGCTGAGGCAGAAGTATATTTTTAGCAGAAAGAAAAATAAATGAAACCTTTTTCTTTAGCTCAATATCCTTATTTTGGCATGTATTTTTTATTGTATATCTACTTTAAAAAAGGAATTGAGGAATGGGAATATATCCATTCACATAACTTACCATTCCCCAGTTTTAAAATTTATAATACGTATACTGCTTGACTTTCCTGATACCTGTTCTTAAATCTTTAAATCAAATCTCCCAGTATAAAATATTAAAAGCACACATTAATTTAGTAAAATATAAATTTTCAAAAATCAAACTTCCCATGCCAGATTTGAAAATAACGTCATCAGAGCACCCTGAAACCCAGTTCCAATGAGACTCTTGAAAGAGTGAATTTAGCCAAACTTTATGGTTTCATTGAAAGCGAATGTCTGCCTCTACTTCAAAAACAAATGTAAATATTTTGAATTTTGAAGCATTAACAGCCCTCAATCCTCTTGAAAAGGGTGACATTCACCTGGGGATTACCATCTTGATTTCTTAAACATTGAAACCTTTCCAAATATTGTCTAAATTTTAAATTTGCTTCTTAAACCCTTTGGTTGATTTCCATTTTATTCTGTATTGACCAATAGAAAAACAGTTTTAAAAACTTCTTCCATGAGCAAATTCCTCTTCTAAATTTTTAGTGATGTATTTCGTTAAAAAGTAAGTGTACTTACTGGAGTAAGTAATGAGAAAATTCATCAGAAATTAAAATTTAGTGCAAAATTAAATTTCCATCTGATAATTCTATATGAAATTATGATACACTGTAATAAGAAAAATAATTTATCCAATTAAAGGAAAACAATATGTATTTTTCTCTGTGTTTCTGCACCCTTTGCCATTTCATTCAGTACATTGTATAATACATAATATTATTCGTAATGCATTCTTGGGATCTTTTATTTTGGAATGATGCTAGCTCTGTCTCTTTGCCAATTTTAATACCAGGTTCCAAGTAATAAATCTACAAGGAGAACTGAATATTCATTCTAGGGCTAGGATATGAACTTCGCAATTCATTTGGGTACCTATTTTCATTGAATTTCCTTGAAAACAGTCTGTTCCTGGTGTCCAGTGATAATTCAGTTGGACCAGCATGACCAAAAGGAAGGGGAAAGCACAGTGAAATGCTAAGATTCAGAAAAGTGACCCTACAGGACAGTTGGGTCCCAGGATGAAAGAAAGAAGACCCAGTTTGATCAAGTTATATGGACCATCTAAGCAGTCCACTCACTCTTCTGTTTTGGGAGAGGAGTAGGGGCAGAGAAGACCCTAAGTGGATTGGGAAGAAGCATCTCTCTGGGTGAGGGGTGGGGAACAGAGAGGGAGGATGCAGAGGAAAACCATATGAGATTTGAAAGAAGCAAAGAAAAACAGTAAATCCCCGAATGTGCTAATCCTTGTTAGTCAAAGTCTTTCCCAAACTTCTGCTGTTCCCAGCAAGCCATCAGGAAGACTAGGAGCTATTTCTGACTGTGAATGAGTTGTTACAATGGCTCTGCTGCAGTTCTGTGACTTCCAAACCAGGAATTTAACACTTTTTAAGAAAAAAACAAAAAACACTTCCTATGCTAGTCTCCCAGCAAAATGTACATGTTTTGGAGACTTCAAAAGTATTATCTGAGTTCACATTTAGCCACAGCTTCTTAATAACCCTTGAGCTGGCAGAATCTCTATAGTTAACCATTTACAATTTTATACTGTGAAAAAATACAGATCAGTGAAAAGCATAAAGATAAATCAAAATTCATTCTCAAGAGGGTCTGAGGCCTGGGAGATTCTCTACTATCTGTTGAAGAATGAGGTATGTATAAAATAGTTGGCTGAATTTCACTGATCTTCCCAATGTGAACAAATATACTATGTATATTGTGTGTATTTCTAGAATTCAATGGCAGCTGCTGGTGGTGTTGTAATTAGAAATCTATATAGAATATAGATGTTTTAGAAAGATGGTGCCAATCCTAAAAGATTTGTGTGGGCTACAAGTGCTTGTATTTACTTTTTTCTGCACTTTAACTGATTTGGTTTTAAAATTGTGTGCGCGTATCTGTTCTTTTTTTGTTGTTGCAGCTTGTACTATTAAAACAATAGAGAATGTTAAATTATTTTGATGTGAATTGCAAATGATTTTTTTCATAAAGTTTAACATTTTTATCAGCATTGTTTTGCTTTGTACTTGTATAAATGTGTTTCTTTTAGCATTTGAAAGTACCCTTGCCTGTTTCTCAGTTGTCTAAATCATGTTATAGTTGGTGTTTGTGAAGTCAGTTACTTTTTGAAAAATATTAAAAAAGAAACTATGGTATGACTTTAAGATTCTTCCCCTTAAATGTTTAGAATGTTGTCTTAATAGTGTTTTTCCAAGACCCAGAGAGCCATACTATTAATTCATCTTTAAATTCTGAGTGATCTACACATTTGAATAATGGGATTTACATAGTAGCCTATGGACAATAGATTAAATTAAAAATGTAAGCCAACCACAAACCAACCAGAGCTGCTGTCCTCAAAGACATCTACAAACATCTTTTAAGACATATTATTTTTTTTAAACAATGAAGCATGTAGGGATTAAACCTTGACTTTGTGTCTGGAAATATAAATACAAATTATAGTTCCACAGTTATCTGTGTTGATAGAGGTTACATCATAAAAATAATATAGATTATGGGTGTTTATATATCTGTGTATGTCTGGTTGTGTATACAAACATACACACATCTATATAGACATTTTACTTTTGAGTCCATCTATATATGTGTCTATGTGTGTATGGTGTGTGCATGTATGGGCATATCTGTATAATTTTATGGGAAAAAAAATTACTTGTCAAATCACTTTCTACTTTGATGGATTCTTAAGCAAATTTACACTCCTTGAACACAGGTTATCTAAAACAAAAGCATGATGTGTGGAAGAGAAAAACAATGTAGATTTTAAAACATAGCTTCTCTCTGCTTCACTACATTGTATTATTTATACACATATAATATGTATATACATATATTCTTATACATATGGAAATTGATACAAAATATGTTTGATCTTAAAAAAGAAAACCATTTTGTGTGCTTTGTCAGATTCTACTGCTTCAGTGTCTTCTATTCTGAAGTAATATAAATGGGCATATGTTTATATAAACTTAGGGTGGAAGTGAGATACCTGGAACACATACAGCAAATCATTTTCTAAAGACCAAATGAGTCTTCTAAGACTCCATAGACTCATGGTAGGCCAGTCAAAACCAGCCAATGCAATAGAAATAACAGTGAACTAAAAAATCCATCACCCTGGTGCATTTGACCTTGGAAAATTACCTTGAGCTCTCTATAACTCAGTTCCTCTTTTTTTAAATGCAGAAATGAATTACAATAACTGGTGGGATTTCTTTCATTTCCAGCATTCCTGGTACATGACAAATGGTCAGTAGATAAGAGCTTTTATTCGTGGCAACATGGAATTTATTATATAGTTAATATTCAGCTTAGAAATGTTATATCTAATATGTTTGTGGAACTATAAAAAATTCTTGTCCAACTTACAGCATATGTCACTGGGCAGGGGTGGAGAGGAAGCCTATTGAGGTTGGAATTCATGCAACCTTAGAATTGTCCATCTAAGATGACTTAGCCAAATGATCTTAAACACCACAGAAAGAATACTTTTCTTCTGTTATCATCTATGCTGGATACTGGTTAATTTTTTGGTTATACTATACATGAATGATCAGTTTTTAAAAAATAAGTCTCAAACATTTACTGTTTAAAGGTAGTCAGCTAGATACATAAGTAAGTAAATAGATGGAATTATATTAATGAAATTATCTTCTTAAATATAATGTTTTTATTTTTTCTCAAAGTATTTTGAAATTCAGAATTAGTTACTACATTTTATCCTGTTTGTTATTTTTTAAAGAAGATTTTAGTAAATTCTATGAAGGAAACTTGTAGTCTCAGCCTCTGTGACTATTCTTAGAGTCCTAAACAAAAAGTATTATAGGAGAACAGCCACATGAGCCAATATTTTTAATTAGCTTTTACTCCAGACCAAAAACATTTATTTTTGCTGTGACATATGAATCTTTTGAGGGACATGACCCATATAAACATTTATATAAGCAGACTAGTTATGTGGTATATATATCAGACACATTTGGCTTATTTATATATAGCTTGTAAAAGAAAGCTTTACATAGCTATCGTGTTTCTGTAACAGGACAAATGTTAAATAATAAATTATATGAATGGTATGCCCATGAAAATTACATAATGTAGTAAATTGGCATTTCTAAACTGCTCAGTAGTAACAGGTGTTTCATAAAATAAAAGATTTTAGAGTTTTAAAAGTTTGGAAAACACAGTAACTCTAAGTTAAATGACTACATTTGCTTCAGAACTCGCCACTCTTTTTTTTTTTTTTTTTTTTAAGATTTTTATTTCTCTATTGGACAGGAAGAGAGAGAGAGAGAGCACAAGCAGAGGGAGAAGCAGGCAAAGGGAGAGGGAGAAGCAGGTTCCTCTTTGGGCAGGGAACCCAACACAGGTCTTGATCCCAGGACCTCAGGATTATGACCCGAGCCGAAGGCAGATGCTTAGCTGACTGAGCCACCGAGGCACCCCCAGAACTTGCCACTCTTTAAATATGTTAATGTACAGTAACTTTAGAATGTTTTTTTTTATTACTATTTATGAGTAGTCTCCTCTGAGTAGAGTTTCATAGAATGAATTTTGAAAATACTATGATATAAAATTTATAATTTGTACACATTTTTCTTCTTCAGTCTTGAAAATTAGTTGCTATTTCCATAATGATCTCCTAAGGCTTTTAGAGAAGAAAAAAAAAGGATCGGTAGTGTCACCTTCAGAGCCATTTTATTGAGCCATGGGAAGTCTTACTCAATTTTATTATCCACTTTCCTTCTATTTTCTGATTCCTCAGGTCTCTACCAGTACATTAACTTTACTCTCAGGGGTCACATTGAGAATTTGATTTTTTCTTTTTCTTCTCCTTCTTTCTTTTTTTGTTTTTCTTTTTTGTTTTCATCGGATATGTTGGATGGCTTTCTCAGTTCCAACAGCTTTGGATGTGACACTATAGTATTGGGAGATTTTAAGGAACCAGGTGCAGTAGACGACTATAAGAGTGCTATCCAGAAGTTATTTTAGAAACTATTTTCAAACTTACCTAAAAAAGCAAAGTTATATGGGTGTGTCTATAACATATACCTTAATAATGCATTTCTACTCCTGCATATTCAGAATAATGATTTCAACTTTTACTTACCTGTGTATTGTGGTTCTCTCTGTCACATAATTTCTTTCCCTAAAGAGCTCAAATCATATCATTAACCCTAGTATATCCCCCTCACCCCACAATCCAAGGAGGTATTAAAAACTGGAAATGTACACAGAGAGAAAAGTTCTTATTCTAGGAAGGCAAGTACCAATCCTAATGATCTCAGAGAAATTGAGCAGCAAAATTAGGAGAACACCCTAGCTAGTTCTATCTGGTCAGTAAGAGAAAAGCCAGTAGAAATGCTTTCTTGCTCTTTGTATTATAACAAAGAACCCCAAATTCAATTCTTAAGAAATAAGTACCCAAGGGGTGCCTGGTTCATTTAGTCAGTTAAGCATCTGCTTTCAACTTGGACTTGATCCTGGGACCCTGAGATAGAGACCTGTGTCTGGCTCCCAGCTCAGTGAGGAGCCTGCTTCTCCCTCTGTCTGCCACTTCTCCTGCTTGTTCTTTCTCTCCCTCTCTCTGTCAAATAAATGAATTAAAAAATCTTTTTAAATAAAAATAAAAAGAATAAAAAAAAAAGAAGGAGCCAAGATACAGCCATTCCAAATGGACAAAGTGGGGATGAGGGACACAAGAAAAAGAAGTCACGATGACTAGGCCAACAAACAGATAAAAGTTTAAAGGAAGCTAAGACCTAGAGAAAAAATAATGCAGTTGTGTTACTGAGTGGTATCAAACAGCACCATCAGTTAACCCAACCCTCATATACACAAAAACCCTGAGAGAATAAATGCTAACTAAACAAATGGGTATAGGAATATTGTCTGACAAGAAGTAACTCAAAATGAAATTAATTTAGAGGGCCGAAAGGGACATTTTGAATTGATAAATATCTACTCGGGAAACACAACAATCTTGAACCTATATGTGCTCAACAATATGGCTTCAAAACATATAAAGAAAGACTAATAGAAATATGCACACATAAAAATCCCACAATCATGATGAACCTTTTTAATATATTTAACTCACAAATACAGCAAGAAGCTGAGGGAAAAAGAAAAAAAAAGAAGTAGAATTTAGAGAATTCAAGTAACATGAATACCAGAAATAATGAAATTTATTTAGAGTTTTGTTCTTCTTAACAGATAACAGACATTCTTTTCATCATCCATGAAATATTTATAAGCATTAAATTTAGATTTAACCACAAAGGAAATCTTAACAAATCCCAAAAAGTAAAAATCATATAGTCTACATTCACTGACTAAAAAAATGAATTTTGAAATTTAAAAAAAAGATATAGAAAAGAAATATATTAATTTGGGATCTCTTTTCTAAGAACTTTCTTATGATGAAGAAGAAAACTAAAGTTACTACTTACTTCAGAATGAACATTAGTGAAAACCCTGCATATTAAAATATGTATAACCACTAGTGTACTCCAAAGAAAATGTTTTACACTAAATGTGTACATTAAAAAATAGACTGAAGATAAATTAATTAAACATTCAATTGAACATGTTGAAAATTAAAAAAAATAAAAAGAAAATACAAATACTGATTAAGACAGAATTAATACAAAAATACAAATATCTTGGGCGCCTGGATGGCTCAGTGGGATAAAGCCTCTGCCTTCGGCTCAGGTCATGATCCCAGTGTCCTGGGATCGAGCCCCGCATCGGGCTCTCTGCTCAGCAAGGAGCCTGCTTCTTCCTCTCTCTCTGCCTACTTGTGATCTCTGTCAAATAAAAAAAAAAAAAAAAAAAAATACAAATATCTGGGGTATCTGGGAGGCTCAGTTGGTTGAATGTCACACTCCTGGTTTTTGTTCAGGTCCTGATCTTGGTGGGTTATGAGATGGAGTCCTATGTCTGGCTCTGTGCTCAGTAGGGAGTGCTTGAAAGACTCTCTCCCTCTAATACTCCCCCCCATTAAATAAATAAATCTTCGAATAAAATAATATAAGTATCTCACAGAAAGTTAAAAGTGATCATTAAAATTTAAAGTCATAATTTGAAAAACCAATACACTAATGAACACATGTCAAACTTAATCAAGTAAAAGAGAGAAATCGCAATGAATATTAGTAAAAAGAAAGGAGTCACAGCTACATGTATAGAGAGTACATATAAGAAAATACTAGGTAGGGCACCTGCGTGGCTCAGTGGGTTAAAGTCTCTGCCTTCTGCTCAGATCATGACCCCAGGGTCCTGGGATTGAGCCCTGCATTGGGCTCTCTGCTTGGTGGGGAGCCTGCTTCCCCCTCTTTATCTCTGCCTCTCTACTTGTGATCTCTGTCAAATAAATAAAAAATAAAAATAAAAATAAATCTTAAAAAAAAAAGAAAATACTAGGTAAAACATTTTACTAATAAACCTGAAAATATTGATGAATATTATTCTAGGAAAATATAAAATCAATTGAAACAAAAACAAGCAGAAAATGCAGATAAGCCAAAAATGATAAAATATCATGTGAGAAATTTTTTAAATATCTTACCTTAAAAAGCATTTACCTAAATACTTGAATTTTATTATAGAATATAAATACATATCATGGAAAAACATAGAAATATCTATAACTTATTTTTTGAGGCTTTTATAACCTTGGAAGACGAATCAAACAAGGAGGGAAATAGTTATAGGCTATTCTCATACACAAAGATTTTAAAATTCCAAATAAACTGTACATCAAGTTGTGAAATTTGACAAACTAGTAATTCTTCATAACTAAACATAGTTCATTCTAAGATTTTAAGTGTTGTTCAACATTAGAAAATCTATTAACTTAGTATACTATCTTAACATAAGAGAAAACTATAATCTATATAATAAATATGATAAAAACAGTTGTTAAGTCAATACCAATTCCTGATTAAAATTAAAGAAGTAGCATGGGTGCCTGGATGGTGCCTTTGGCTCAGGTCATGATCTCCCTATTCTGAGATTAAGCCCCTTACCAGGCTCCCTGCTGTGTGGGGGAGGCTGCTTCCCCCTCTCTCTCTGCCCCTCTCCCTGCTCATACTTGCTCTTTCTGAAATAAATACATAAAATCTTAAAATAAAGTAAAACAAAGTAGCAGCTAAAAATAGAAGGAAAGTTTCTTAAGATGAGAAAACTTCTATTAGAACTTATAGCCAACATAATATTAATAGAAAAATATTAGAATTCCCATTAAATCAGGAATGAGAGAAATATGCCATATATGCATAATTTCCAAAGTGTGACTATGATTAAAGTGTAAGCATTAGTTACATTGAGACAAGTGGCTTTACCTGGGGTAACTACAAACAACTGGACTTTCCTCGGCAAACCAAAATGGCTCACTCTAACTCACAACTATTTTGTATGATACCTGAAGAGCTAGATAAATTCTAAGTCAAGAAAGGAGAAAGCAGATTTTAATACTTTAATGAAAGAAAGAAATCTACTATAAGCAGATTCATCAACCTATAAAATCTAAAACAAGGAATAAAATATTAAATGAAAATCGGAGAAAGACAACTATCATATGATCTCCCTGATATGAGGAAGTGGAGATGCAACATGGGGGGGTTAAGAGAGTAGGAGAAGAATAAATGAAACTAGATGGGATTGGGAGGGAGGCAAACCATAAGTGACCCTTAATCTCACAAAACAAACTGAGGGTTGCTGGGGGGAGGGGATTGGGAGAGGGGTGTGGGGTTATGGACATTGGGGAGGGTGTGTGCTATGGTGAGTGCTGTGAAGTGTGTAAACCTGGAGATTCACAGACCTGTACCCCTGGGGATAAAAATACATTACATGTTTATTAAAAAAAATTTTTTTTAATTAAAAAACAAATTAAATGAAGTGTAATGAAAAAACAAAAAGGGAAAAAGTAGTGATGAGTTTGGACTTCGGGCAAGCAATTTCATGTCACAGATTGCTTGTGAACACTGTAAAATCTGCTAAGCTAGCAGAGAAAATTAAAGACATAGACACAGTAATTTTTTTAATTGTGGGGCAGGAGGAACAGTAAGCTATGCCTGACAAAGAGGAAGTAAAGGAGAAAGATGTGGGCGAGATCCATATGTTCCAAGATATAGAAAATAATTGTTCTTTTCAAAGAACAGAATTTTAAAGGATCAGTAGGAGCCAACCAGATGCATACAGAAGAAAATGGTTAGGCATAGGGAATAGCATATCCACTGACATAAGAAAGTGCATGGTATGTTCAGGAGTATTCACTGTTAGTTTAATTTGATTAGAACTCACTGGGACAATTAAATGAGAAAATGTACAGGAAGTGAAGAGCACGGTGTTTAGCACAGAATATGTTCCCTCAATGTTAGCTGCTACAGCAGCAGTAGTCATATAGTGATAGTAGTGTTGGGTATCCAGATTTAATAAAATACTATGTAAAATATGAAGCACATAATAATACACTGATGCAAAATTGGTACTGTTACTTTTATTCCTAAGCATTTATGCATCTTTCTTGAACAGGCGGTACATAAACAAATTCAAACAATCAGAATTCAGAATCTTAAACACACATGGTTCTCTCTCTCACCCACACCACAGGCTCACAACCATTTACTATAGCAAATATCAGAACTAAATGTGAGAAAGAAGTTGATATAAAAATTTACAACCGAATTAGATTAGATGAAAAAGTGGACTATTAAATCACCTCTGGTTAGTAACTAGTACAAATAAATAATACTCAAAAAGAACAACAAATGAGAGAGAATATAACAAAGATGTAGTATTTGAATCAGGATATTTAAAACTGGGGGGACTGGGTGGCTCAGTTGGTTAAGCGTCTACCCTGGGCTCAGGTCTTGATCTTGGTTGGGGTCCTAGGTTAAGCCCAGGTGTAGATCTCCCTGCTCAGCAGTGAGTCTGCTTCTCCTCCCCTGCCCCTCCCCCCCCCAATCTGTTCCCTTTCTCTGTCTCAAATAAATAAATAAATAGAATCTTTAAAACAAAAGGATATTTAGAACTGGGGAGGGCAAAAAAGGAAGCCCTTTAGAAGAATACAAATTGCATTGTGTATGACTTTGGACAGGAGCCTCCTTCAGTTCTGGAGTTTCCTCCACTCAGACAATCCCCCTTCCCTATACTTTCTCTTTTCTTCTGGGAGCTGCAACACTGGTCTTATATTAATATTTCTAAGATTTCCAAAGTTATGCAAGGGCCTTCATGTCTTTAAGACAGTAGATACATCTATTTTAACTCCTTTTTTTTTTTTTTTATTGCAGCAATAACACATCCTGAGATCCACCCTCTCAAAAAGTCTTTAGGTGTATAATATGTTTTTTTATTATAAGCACAATGTTGTACAGCAGATTTCTAGAACTTCATCTTGCCTTACTAATGTTGGGTGCCCCAAAATTGGGTACCCCAATAATGGGTCTATGATTAAAAAAGCTAGACTGATACAAAGCAAAGGTCAAGCAAAGCTTTATTTTGCTCCAAGCATCAGGAATCAGACCGACCGTCAAAAAGACCGGTTGGGGCCGCCCCTCCAGAGAGGATGACCCCTCCCTGCTTTCCAGACTAACTTTTATAGAGCAAAGCCCATGTGGTTGGACCTGGCCACACACAGGTGGCCAATGAGATTGTAACACACACAGGAAACTCCACAGTGATGCTAGGCGACCAACTGAATTACAATTTATCCTAGTAGACATTTAAACAGCCTATCACCTAGTTCAGAATTGAAGCCCAAAAGGAGCCCAAAGGGTGGGGCCCATACTCCTCGGTAACTAGGAGACAGTATGCATCCCCACTGATTGAAAACCTCCACCTGGCCTGACCCACCCTTGTATTTGGACTTTGTTACCTGGGACTGGTTTCCAGGACTTGCTTTTAAATAAGTTCCCCTGAGGCGGGGGGGGGGGCAAGGTCAGGCAAGGTCAATTTAAGTTTTACAACAAAATGGCAGTTCAACCGGGGGTGGGGCTGCTTTGGCTGAATAGGCCCTTACACTAAAACTTTATACCCAATGAATAGCAAGCAACTCTTCTCTTCTCCCAATCCCTGCCACTGGCAATCAGCAATCTACTCTTCAAGTTTGACTATTTGAGATCTCTCATATAAGTGGAATCTTGCATCATTTGTCCTTTTGTGACTAGATTATCTCAATTAGCATAAGGTCCTCAAGGTTCACCTGGTATGTTATAAAAGGCAGTCTTTCCTTCTCTTTTCAGACTGAAGAACATTCCACTATATTTATGTCACATGTTCTTTATCCATTCATCTATTGATGGGTGTTTCCACATCCGGGCTAACTAAAGAGAAATTAAGTATTTAGATCCATGTGACCCAACACCCATCTTGAAGCTTACTTTCTTCTTCCTTCCTTCCTTCCTTTTAAGAGAAGGCTATGCCTTTATTGGCATGCAGGCTACAAAGCAGCTGTACCAAGTGGCCTGGATGTGGGGCCAGCTGTGCTTCACAGCTTTGTAGGGGATGGAGAATTCACCTAGGGAGTGGGCAGTCAATCCAGGCTTGCTTTCCACCTCACTGAAGGTCGGGTCCTTGCAGAAGCCCTCTACCTGCGGTTGGAAAACCAGGTTGGCCCACAGATGCCTTTGCACCACCTGGGCTCCTCCATAGGCGGGGCCTCCTTGCGCATAGTGCGCAGGCGCTCAGGCAGGCCCTCTGCTTCCTGCCCAGGCGCTTCCGGCCCACCTGGCGCTCAGCTGCCTCAGACGCCCCTAGGCCATGTCCAGCCGCTGGTCCAGCTCCACGACCGGGTGGGTGAACTTGTGAAAAGTCGCCCTCTTTTACTGTTTCACTTACATCCCCTTGCCGGTTCTTCGAAAGAGTGGTTTCCACGGAGTTTGTTTCATTTTAGTTGTCTCAGCCATCCAGTGGTTCTGAAGCGTCCCTCGCCCGCACAGCTCCTGACCCATATCCCTGGGGCCAGTTCAAAACCGAACCGGTTGACTGCCCTTTTCACAGTCAACGGGGTGTGCCAGGGAGGTAGGGAAGAAAAAGATTGGAAGAGGGCGGCGGGCCTGTCCTGGTTCCCGCCAGGGGGCGCGGGGAGGGGACGGAATGCGCGCAACAGGGCAGGCGACAACACAATGACTGGTCTCAAGTGCACAGGCGAGGACACAGGGTCGCCTGCCAGAGGCGTACCCCGGACGCTGGTGTCAAACTCAGAATAACCGACACCAGGAGAAGGATGGGGAGGGCCGTGGAGGCGGTCTGGTGGGCTGTTCCACAATGCTGCCTTTGTGGGGACTTCTAGAGGATACAGATCCCATCTTGGCAAAAAACGAAAAAACAAAACTTACCCTAGTGTTAGGAAGTCACAGAGATGTCTGGGACACTGAGAAAAGCAAGGAGCGGAGCAGCTGCTAAGAATGACATCTGTGGGTTCGGGAAACCTTTGCTAAGTCTGCTAAACCCAAGGAGGCATCCAGTCACTTTTGGTTTCAATATGAGCACGTCTGGTTTAATTAGAAACAAATCATGAACATTAGAAATATATGCAACTTGATTATTTAAATTCCAAATATACTTCCTTTAAAAAAATTTTTTTTAAGATTTTTATTTATTTGACAGATCACAGGTAGGCAGGGGAGGGGTGGGGCAGGTTCCCTGCTGAGCAGAGCCCAATGCAGGACTCAATCCCAGGACCCTGAGATCATGACCTGAGCTGAAGGCAGCGGCTTAAACAACTGAGCCACCCAGGCGCTCTATAATTCCAAATATACTTCTTAACACAAATCATGAAGATAGGTTGTTTTTTTTCATCATATGTAGTATATTTCAACCTATTTTTAAATTACATTTAATATGTAAGCTAAACATGAAATAATCTCATTTTGTTTCATCATCAAAACATGGGTTTTTCTTCCAACTATAATTTAGCATAAATTTTAAGAAATGTTTTGATGAATGGAAAAGAGTTGAGGTTTGTCTTTATATATATGTAATTCATCCAAACAACAAATACTTAATGCGTGCCCGCTATGTGCCAGGACATTTTTCTAGATTCTGGGAGGTCTAGCAATGAACAAAACAAAAATTATGTTACTGGGGCCTTACTTTTTATTATGCATATGAATGTGTGTGTTTGTGTTGAGAACAGATAAATTTAAAGCAAGGTCTAGCATATATTAGAAAGTATTAAGTGCTGTGGAGAAAAATAAATTAGAGGAGAAAATATCAGGAAAGGGGAGTAATTTTATTTTATTTTATTTTTAAGACTTTATTTATTTATTTATTTAACAGAGAGACACAGCAAAAGAGGGAACACAGCAGGGGGAGTGGGAGAGAGAGAGAAACAGGCTTCCCACCAAGCAAGGAACTTGATGGAGGGCTCAATCCCAGGACCGTGGGATCATGACCTGAGCCAAAGGCAGAGGCTTTAACCCACTGAGCCACCCAAGCACCCCAGGAGAGTGATTTTAAATAAATTCATCAGGAAAGACTTTACTTCTATGTAGTATCTGAGCAAAGACATGAAGGAGGTACAGAAACAAATCATGAACATATCTGGGAAAGAATACACCAGGTGGAGGAATGATAAATGCAAAGACCCTGAGGAACAAGTCTGAAACTACAAGGAACTACAAGTCTAGTGTGGCTAAGAGACTGATCCTGGAGTAGCTGCTGTTGTCAGTAAGCCCAGAGTCAACTCCTATAGAGCCTCACATGCCATAATAAGGAGGCTGGCTTTTCTCTTAAGAGGGTTTTTTAGCAGAACAATAACTTATGTAGTTTATTTTAAGAGGACCAGTCTGGAAACCCTGGAGTAAATTTTTAGGAGGCAGACTTAGGAAGCAGGGAGGCTGTTCAGAAGCTATTGGAATTAACAGACAAGAAACAGACTGACTTGTAGACTGGTGGTAGCAGTGGAGGTCACGAGATGAGGTCATAATTTGCATATGTGTCTAAGATGGAGTCATCAAGATTTGATAATGGATTGGAAGTGGGCTGCTAAAGAAAGAGGAATTGAGAATGATGAGTCCAAAGTTTTTAGACCAGGATGGTGCAGCCTCTGAGTTAGGAAAGGCAGCAGTTGGAACAGATTTTTGAAGGTGAATCAGGACATACTGAATTTGAGATGTCTCTAAGGGAAGGTAGGTGGGTATTAGGGTTTAGAGCTCAGGGAAGAAGTCTGAGCTGGAGCTGTAAAACATATATCAATTCTAGAAGATAATATAAGAACAAATCCTATTACAGTTGACCTTTGAACAGCACAGGTTTGAATATGGGTCCACTTATGCACAGATTTTTTATAGTACTATAAATATATTTTCTCTTATGATTTTCTTAGTAACATAGTCTCTAGCTTAGTTTCTTGTAAGAATGTAGTGTATATACATATAGCATACAAAAGATGTGTTAATTGCTTTTATTATTGGTAAGGCTTCTAGTCAATAGTAGGGTATTAGTAGTTCTTTGAGATCAAAAGTTATAAACAGATTTTTGATTATGTGGGGTCAGTGCCCCACACACTGTTCAAGGGACAACTGTATATAATATGTAATTAAGGCAGAATATGTAAAGATAAAAAATAAATTATTTAATTAAAAATTCCTCTTCATTTGCTACCTAAAAATTTTGATTTTTTAATTCCTAGGGGGGAATTGTGAGTTTATATACCACTTCACAAATCAAAGATTGAAAAACACTATATTTTCCTAATATATTCCTAAATTATTCCTATGTTTTAGCTTATAAATTAATGGATGGAAACTTAAATTACATTTGCCTGACCAGTAATATTTTACAGGTAACAAAGGGAACTTCTCACTGTGTGATAAGGTGAGACGGGCCTAACACTTCAAAGGCAAAATTGTAAGCCTGTTTCACTTATAGGAGTTCTTAAAACTGCACTCGAACTTGACACCTTTGCATAACTATTAAGCAAGTTATTCATTGGCATAACACTCTCTGGACTTTTTGTCCTTTTTTTTTTTTTAAAGATTTATTTATTTATTTATTTAACAGAGAGAGATCACAAGTAGGCAGAGAGGCAGGCAGAGAGAGAGAGAGGAGGAAGCAGCCTCCCTGCTGAGCAGAGAGCCCGATGCGGGACTCGATCCCAGGACCCTGAGATCATGACCTGAGCCGAAGGCAGTGGCTTAACCCACTGAGCCACCCAGGCGCCCCTGGACTTTTTGTCCTTAAAAGCGGGAGACCTGGCATTCAACACCACCTCTGACTCCAAGGTCTCTCAGTGATTCCCACATGTCTTATGAGACTTGACTGAAGTGCTGCTCTCCAGCACAGCCCTCACTTGAATTCCAAGCCCAGTCAAGAGCACCTCAAGAAGAAGAGCAAGCGTAAGGCTTCTGGTATTCATTTGGCATACAGCAGGATAGACATCATGGATGGTATTTTATCCAGCAAAACAGAGCACCTTGCCTAGGGCATGCCATCAGCTGGGAGGGGGGCCTTTGAAATCCTTAAGATATACCCAAAGCACTTGTGAAGGTTAAGGTTATCTGGGGAAGTTTCCTAAAGCAGGTGATGTTGGAGGTCAGACTACAACACAAAGGATATTCTTGGCAAAGGAAATAGCATGTACAACATATAAGTGTGAAGTTCAGCCATCTGTGATAAACATGAAGGGATTTGGCAGTACTCAAGTGTAGAGTTCTTATAAAGTATCAAGAAGGTGACTAAGAAGGTTTAAAAAAAGAAAGAAAGGCTTGTATGCTTTGCTAAGGAGTTTAGACTTTTATCTTTAAGGTGATAAGGAACCATTGAAACAACTTACAGAATAGATTGGCATGAAGAGATTTTTTTTGCTTATAAAATATGATTGGGATAGGAGAGAAAAATGGAAAAGGAATGGGGAAGGCAAATTAGGGGCAGATGGATCCATGAAGAGGCAAAATACTTGACAAATAATGAGAGGAGAAACTGTACAGATGGTGAAGAAGTGGTAAATTCAGGAAACATGAAGGAGAACTGATACAGATTAGTGACTGGCTAGCTGAAGTGAGTGAGATGGAGAGACTGGGATGTCTGAAACATTGTCAGGCAAAACATTGGGAGGAGCAGATTTGTGATGAGTTCTGTTTGAGAGTTGAGAAGATTCTGAAACTATAGTCAACAAGTCCAGTAAGTAACAGATAATGGGGGCAGAACTAAAAAAAAAAGGAATAGAATCTCAGCAGGAAACAGGTTGCCTACCTAAAAAGATAATTGAAAAGGTGTTAATGAAGGCACAATTTGCAAAAGTATGAGCAGGGTTAGACAACTAACTAGAGCTTAGTAGGGCCTAGCCATAGTAGAAAGTGGCCATGAATCTTTGGACCTAAGGGGCTAGAGGATAAAGAGAATCCTGAATGGGTAAGAACTGCATCTGTAAGAGGGGGCCTCCTGAGGGCACCATGGTCTTTGGGAGCTGGGAAATGGCACATTCCCTTTCTTCAAAGCTTTACACATCTCACATGGGCTGCCTAGAACTATAACATTTGACTGTATAAAATACACTTATTCAGGAAAGGATAGCCAGTCAACTCTAAGCTTGTCCTTTGCATCAGCCTATGGAGACTAAGCTAATAGTAGCAATACTTTAACCAATTACCTTTGGAATAATATAACATTACATTTCTAAGTATCATTGACAACTATTTATCTATATAATCCTAATTGCCTGATATCAGAGCAGTTGGTTAAACCTGTAAATCATTAAAATGGAAGGAACCATAGAGATTATCTACTAAAATTCATTATTACCACATTTCTAATATGCATGTCTCTAGGAACTAACACTATGAAGTGAACACATAGAACAAGAGAGTAAACAAAACTATAAGGCCTTCATTTTATATTAAAACAATCACACATGTGTTACAGGATAGAATGCAAATAAACCCATGTGAGTTTTATTTTTTTTTATTTTTTTATTTTTTAAAGATTTTATTTATTTATTTGACAGAAATTACAGGCAGACAGAAGGGCAGGCAGAGAGAGAGAGAGAGCAGGAAGCAGGCTCCCCACTGAGCAGAGAGCCCGATGCGGGGCTCGATCCCAGAACTCTGGGATCATGACCTGAGCCGAAGGCAGAGGCTTTAACCCGCTGAGCCACCCAGGCGCCCCAACCCATGTGAGTTTTAAAGGTAAAACAGAAGATGTGAAATAATTTCATGCATTCATATTCCTCTTGATAAGGAAAAATTTAAGAAGCATTATTTCCAATTCTCTCATTGGCCTTCTTATTGGAGTCCACAAACCCCAAATATTATTTAAAGTTCACATGGCTCTTGTATGAAAAACCCATAGCTACTATCATTCTTAATGGGTTTCCGGTAAGGTCAGGAAAAAAGCAAAGATATCTGGTCTTACCACTTTTATTCAACATAGCACTGGAAGCCCTAGCCACAGAAGTCAGACAACAAAAAGAAATAAAAGGCATCCAGAACAGTAAGTAACATTTCAAACTTTCACTATTTGCAGAAGACCTGATACTATATATAGAAAACCTGAAAGACTCCACCAAAAATCTTCCAGAACTGATATTTAAAAATCAGTGAAGTCTCAGGATATAAAATCAATGTACAGAAATCTGTTGGATTTCTATACAACAAGAATGAAGCAGCAGAAAGAGAAAATAAGAAAAAATCACATTTACAATGGCACCCAAAATAACAAGATACCTAGGAATAAACCTAATCAAAGAGGTGAAAGACCTGTATACTAAAAAGTATAAAACACTGATGAAAGAAACTGAAGATGACACAAGATATGCAAAGGCATTCCATACTCATGGGTTGGAAGAACAAATATTGTTAAAAATGTCTATACTACCCAAAGCAATCTACAGATTTAATGCAATCCCTATCAAAGTACCAACAGCATTTTTCACAAAACCAGAACAAACAATTCTAAAATTTGTATGAAACCACAAAAAAACCCAAATAGTCACAACAGCCTTGAAAAAGAAAAAAGTTTGGAGGTGTCACAGTTTCAGACAAAGCTTTAGTGATCAGAACAGTATGGTACTGGCACAAAAATAGTCACATAAATCATTGGAACAGAATAGACAACCCAGAAGTAAACCTACAACTATATGTGGTCATTTAGTCTTTGACAAAGCGTGAAAGAATTTTCAACAGGAAACAAAAGAGTCTCTTCAACAAATTGTTTTGGGAAAATCGGACCACTGTCTTACACCATACACAAAAATAAATTCAGAATGTATTAAAGACCTCAATGTAAGACCTGAATCCATAAAAATCCTAGGAAAGAACACAGACAGTAAGTTCTCTGACGTTGGCCTTAGCAGCATTTTTCTAGGTAGGCCCCCTCAGGAAGGAAAAAGAAAAAGAAACTATTGGCACTGCATCAAAATAAAAAGCTTCTGCACAGAAAAGGAAACAATCAACAAAACTAAAAGGCAACCTACTGAATGGGAGAAAATATTTGTAAATGACATGTCCAGCAAGGAGTTAGTTAGTATTCAATATATATATAAAGAACTTATAAAACTCTATACCCCAAAATTAAACAATCTAAATTAAAAAATGGGCAGAAGACAGGAACAGACATTTTTCCAAAGAGGACATACAGATGGCCAATAAACACATGAAAAGGTGTTCATCATCACTTACCATTAGGGAAATGAGAATCAAAAGTTCAATGAGTTATCATCTTACACCTGTCAGAGTGGCTAAAACCAACAACACAAGAAACAAAAGATGTTGGCAAGGATGTAGAGATCTAGGAACATTTGTCCCCTGTTGGTGGGAATGTAAACCAGTATAGCCACTCTGAAAAACTGTGAAAATTCCTCAAAAAGTTAAAAACAGAACTACTGTTTGATCCAGCAATCACTTTATGGGTTATTTACTTAAAAAATACATAAAAACACTAATTCAAAGGGAAGCATACATTATTTACAAGATATGAACACATTCCAAAAGTCATGGACTGATGGATGGATAAAGAAGTGGTACACACACACACACACACACACACACACACACACACCGAGGAATATTATTCAGCTGTAAAAAAGAATGTAATCTTCCCATTTGCAACAACATGGATAAGCTAGAGGGTATAATGCTAAGCAAAATAAGTCAGAGAAAGACAAATACCATATGATTTCACTCATATGTGGACTTTAAGATACAAAACAAACAAGCAAAAGGGAAAACAAAGCAGAGACAAATCAAGAAACAATCTCGATAGAGAACAAACTGACAGTTGTGGAGGGGAATGGATGAATAGGTGATGGGAATTAAGGGTTACATTTGTCAGAATGAGCTTTGGGTGATGTATGGAATTACTGAATCAGTGTATTGTACACCAGAAACCAATATAGCATTCCGTATTAACTAACTGGAATTAAAATAATAACTTAAAAAAATAGTTTGCATGAACTTGGGCAAATCATTAAAACTATGTTGCATGCCTCATTTGACTCATGATGATAATACCTACCAAAAGGGTTGTTATGAAGATTAAATGTAATAATTTATGTTAAAACACCTAGCACAGTTCTTGGCAATAGAGTATCTAAATATGCATCCTTTATTCTCAGCTCTTCTTCCACTAGAGATGAGATTGCAGAGAGTATGGCTGATTTGTCCAGTGCCACAATTAGTTCATGAAAGAGTCAGGACCAGGAAAGGGAAAGATTGAACATCTGCTCTGTGTTTATAACATAGAACATATGTAATGTCATTTAATCCAACATAAGCCTAGTGAATTATACTAGAACCCATTTCCTAGTCCCATTCTGGTGGCTTTCTGCTCCAGCTTCTCTTTGGTTTGGATCCTCTGCTTGCTCAACATGCAGTTGCATTAGCTTCCAATGACAGAGAAGCTCACACAGACATTCACATCTAATTTGCTGTCTTGCTGTGGCCTCTCTCCTGCTTACCATACTGACAGGTGGCTTGAAAATCATAAATGGATGGGATTCAGGAGAGACAAAACAGAGCAGCTGGCTGGCCAAGGTCAGCAAGACACTCTGGTTAAATGATTTGGAAGATTGGAATCAGATTTGAAAACCTTTCTCCCAGTTTCTTTCCTAGAGAGAATAATTTAGGAAGGTCCCAAATGACTCTCACTTTTTTTTTTTTCTTTTTTAAATAACGAATATCATGTGCTTATGCAGTTGCCAACTTGGAAAACACTAGCAGCAAAGGAGTGAGACACGCTATATAGCAGCATTTCCCTCGGTATTCTCCAGAGATGAGTCTGACACACTTCTGGCTCAGAAGCCCTGGGCAAGGGATTGTAGCCACTGTTAACATCATCCATCTGTGGACAATATGCTAAAAATCCGTTCTGCTGACAGATGGTCCAGGCTGCATGTGATAGCATCTAGACACCCAGGGAAAATGGTCCTCTTTCAGGATCATTCCATTATACTCCTTCTTCCCCTACCAGGGACCGTTTTGATTACTTTGTTTTTAACTCATTTTTAACCAACACGTCCCTTTGCTGCTCAAGAAGCACATGCAAACCTTGCAGAGGGACACTAGGAGTGCTAAGAAACATACAATTATCTGAATCAGGAAAACAACTGAATATAAATTCACTGTGCCATTAATCTGTCCATGACTGAAGTGACAAGTTGTTTTGGGATAGCAAATGGACAGAGAGGAAGAAGAGCTAAGGAGAAAGCTTAGCAAGTTTTCAACTAACATTTGTATTTTAGGGTTTTTATTAGATCAAGGATTCATTAATTCAAGCCAAAATTCTTGGCAATTGGAAGAAATAGAGGATTAGCCCAGGTATTTCAGAGGATTCTATATGGCAAGTTTTTTTTTTTTTTTTTCCCTTGAAGATTTTATTTATTTATTTGACAGAGAGTAGGAGAGCATAGGCAGGGGGAGCAGCAGAGGGAGAGGGAGAAGCAGGCTCCTACTGGGCAGGGTGCCCAATGTGGGGCTCCATTCGAGAGCCCAAAGATCGTGATTTGACCCAAAGACAGTCGCTTAACAGACTGAGACACCCAGGTGACCCTATAGAAAGTGTTTTATAAAGAGCAATGGAATTAACATGTCCTCAGCTCTGTTTACTAACACTCCCAGCTCTGCTTACTAACAATGTAGGAATTCTCATCAGTAAGACATCCTTCTTTGCAGGATTAATGGTGGCTAAAGCAAAGTAATGTTGGTGGCCAATGCCATTCACAAGTTGTTAATTATTTTTATTAACATTAATAATAATGTTTCATCCTAAATAAGATTTCATTAGCTTTTTGACGGGGACATAATCAGATAGCTAATATTTTGGAATGCTGAAACTTGAACTAGGTCTTCTATCAGGTCCTGATGTAAGGACTACTTCATGACACCCTACTGCCTCCTTTTATTTGAACTCCTTTGTATCTCAGCAATGCAGAAGTTGCCACCACTTAAGGTCACAAGTATACATGGCTAAGTGTGTGTGTTTGTTAGAGAAGCACAGTAACACAGTTAAACATTTCTCTCACCTTTCCTGTTGTGTCTGCATCTCCCCAGAATGGCATTAGCTGTAGCTGCTTTGGTAACATAGATTGGAGCATAAGGAATCAGTGTAAAAACAGCATTACTCCTAGACTGAATAAATACCGGATGAACAGTAAATTAAAAGGCAAACAGCCAGAGTGTGACTTGGATGGATCTGTCAGACCTCAGTTAAAATTTGAGTCCCATCACCAACTAGCTGTGAGATGTAAGGCCAAATAATTTTATTTCCTTGAGCCAGCCATAGTTTTATTTTCTGTAAAATAGAGTTGATAATAGTGCTAAGCCTATCTCAAGGAGGTTCTGCTGATAAAATAATGTCATAACATTACAAATTCCCTTGTATGGAGGACGATAAAATGATTAGCTGTTCGCTCTTATACTAAGCATTAAACTACCAAAATGTTTCTGTCAAATCTGTTCTTCTAATTGCTCAGTCAAAAACTACACCCTTCTTCTCTTTCTTCTCTTTCTCTTTGATATCTTCATAACTATCATTTGATATACATTCAAAACATAGAATCAGAACACTTAACAGCATTCTACTTCTACCTGGTTCAAGATACAATTGTCTCTTGCCTAGATTTTAGCAGTATCCTTCTAACTGGTCTCTGCTGCCACCATATGTCCCTTTCCCCCACCCCAGCATATTGCAGCACAATAGCCAGAGTGATCCCTTTAAAAATATAAGTTGTATCCTGACCTTCCTTTGCTTAAAACCTTCCAAGACCCTCTCACATTACTGAGACTAAAAGCTAAATCTTTACAATAGGCTTCAAGGTCTTCTCATGCCCTTAAGGACATTTTGTTAATGAATCAGAACATCTATGTCAGCCCAATTCTTGGATCTCTGAACTACCTAAGAGACAATGAAACCATTCACCTCCAGTTTTAACCTTCCGTAGGGCTTGGCTTCATCTTCTCTGTTATTATTTCTTTGTTAGTTTGTAAGACACGGCTTTGGATCAGGTTCTCAAAGCTCTGGAAACTGACCTTTCAACATGGGCAGCATCACATACCCATGGGAATTTTCCGAAGTTAAGAATTATCTTACAGACAAGTGGAGGGAGGGAACAGAGTTGACCTCTGGTGTAAATTCAAAGAGATGATACTGCAGTGTCAGACTTCTGTGTACTGTGCACACAGTATTCTTTTTGCCTGGACTGATACCTCTCATTGGTCACTTGTCAAAATCCCACCCACTGGTCAAGGCTGCATTTAGATATCATTGCTTTCTTAGATCCTTACCTAATCCATTCAGTCAAGAGTGGGTGTTCCTTTTTCTGCCCCACCAAAATTTCTCCTTCTGGCTTAGCCTATGAATCATTCTCTGCATTTTAATCTACCAAGTATGTCTGCTAAGTACTGATAAATTGTCCCTTCCTAGACAGAATGAGTCACAGTGGCTTATTATAATAGAATTCTCAAGGCAGGTAAGAAGAAGCTCCTTCAGAATTTCAGACTGAAAATTAAATGGGGATGGGAGAAGATAAGCACCTTCCGGTAGGGTAAAAATGTTTGTGTTGTTCTTTTCCCCAGCTGCCTCCTTCTGGCTCTCATTTCAGTGCCAGAGCTGTCTTAGGAAAGTTGTAGATTAGAGCAGTGATTCCTAGTCGCAGGCTAGGAAGTGTCATTCAGCAGAAACACCTGGAGATAGTTTTCAATACATCGATTCCTGAGCTACTTCTCTTGAAGTTTCTAGAAATTCAGGTTAAGTAGATCTAGGCCAGGACCTACGTATAAGATTTAGCATCAAATAATCAGCAAAGTTTGGCAATAATAGACTTAGATGCTAATTTTAATAAGTTCTTAAGAGAACATGGGAACTATACATGATAGAGGGGAAAAGAAAAAAGGGAAAGCAAATGTGGAAAGTTGTCAGTATGGCCCTAGCATGGCACCGGAAAGAAGGTGGCTCTTAAGCTAGAGGGTGTGATTTTCCAGGTTAAGCTCATTTTTTTTTTCTTGCCATTATATTCACTAATAACTCTAAAATAAAATTTTATACTCTCAGGGAATGAGTATATTGGCAAAAGATTATGGTATCCTTTCCTTTGGAAGTTATAGTTCCTCAGTGTAAATCAATAAGTTGACATCCTAGTAATTATATATTAGCCTATGTAGGCTTGTTTACCATGGGTCTCTTCTAAGATGCATCTATTATCATTATGTCAACAAAATCAGGTTTCTGAATCTGCAGACTTCCCAGGCTGCAGAAGAAAGGACCAAGCAGAAGTTCATCTCATTAAAAACACATACATTAGTAGCTGGTGGAAACCTCTAAAAATCCCCCTACATTTTACTCATCAATATATCCTTAATACACGAGAAATGAAATGTAGGGAAGAGCTGGAAACCTACACACAGGTTTTGATTCTGATGGATTTTCTTTGTGATGTTGATCAGTAGTAAATACCACTTATAATACTCTATTCCTTTGCCCCAGGCATTGTCACTGACACCTTACATAACTCATCCTATTTACTTATGTCACCATCCCTGCAAAAGAGTTCTTATGTGGCAGATACTACTAAATTCTTGCATGGTTAGTAATTCTTTCCTTTGTGCTTAGAAAGAGAGCCCCAATTTAATTTCAGGTTCTTGATGCACAAGTTGTAAACAAAATGACTAGAGTTCTATTAGCTCTCTTGAACTTTTGGGATGGAAGTCACTTGTTAAGGATGCAGAATAGAAAGAGCCTAGGTTTCTGAGGGTATTAAAAGACACTATATGTTCCATGGGTGGTCTCCCTCTGTGATTTCTTTTGCATAATAAATAAACTATTATAATTATATGCTGCTAAACATAATTGAAAGTGCTACAGAACTAGATTCTCATTTTAGATTCAGGAAACCAAGTACAACAACATTGAATAACTTACTGAGATATTATGAGAATAACTTACTGAGATATTAAGTACTGAGGAGATATTCTTTACCTGGCTATACAATTCTAAGGCCACTGTTTTTGAATCTATGCTATAAGATCTCAAAAAAAAAAAAAAAAAACAAAAGTTATTTTGCTTTTATCTTTGGTGTAGACCAGACAAACTTGTATCTGTTGACACTTTTTATGTACCAGGCATTGTGCTAGATATTGTCACGTGTACTGAATTATCTCATTTATCCTTTATGCTTGGGTTTCTCTGTATCTAAAAACTGGTGATTCAAGTAAATTCTCTCTTCCTTTCATCTCTATGAACCCAAACCAAAGACCTTTTCCTATAATCCAGCAGGAAACACTTGATAATCTATAGCCAAGGGTTGACTGAGGACTTTTCTGCAAGTCAGGCAGCTCCACCTGAGAAAATAACCTCTTTATCTTTGATAAACACTTAACATGAGTTTTAAACAAGCCAAATTGTTGCTGTCCTTTGCTTCCCTTTCAAAGTCACTCACATATGGGGGAAACCTTAAGACTCCTTAAAAACAGGATAAAACAGAAGTAAGTAGCTCTCCTACCAGAGGAAAGAGATGAAAAAAGAGAAAGGCTTGTCATACAAAGCAGCAACTCTGCATTTTGCTTAATAATTAAATAAAGGTTAAATAAAGAAGAAACACACAGGCACAAACACATACTCTTCACGTAAAAATAGAGCATGTAAAAACCAAAATTAGAGAATTTGAAAAACACCAAATACCACTCTATATTTAAGTACAATTAAACTGTTAAGTGTTTTAAAAAAAAGTGAAATCTTAAAAAAACTAGGAAGAAAATGACTATTTAAGCTCAGGAGATTATGAAGGGAAAAAATCAGTAGTTTGATTATTAAGAAAAATGCAAATGACAATAGGTGAAAGTTGAATTTTATGAGAAGTAAAAGAATTACAAATTGCAATGATAAGTAATTGTTTCTGACACATTAGCAAACATTTAAATGATAATGTTTCATATTAGGAGAAAAGCAATTAAACAAGCATCTTTGTACACTGATGGTGGGAAGATAAAATATACAGCTTCTCTAAAAAAAAGTTTGGCAATGACTATTTACCCAAGAATTCAGAACAAAATTTATACGCAAATATTTTCATTTTTTCCAGATATTTCACAACTGTGACCTTTGACACTTTTTAAAAAAATAGAAGCCTCCCTTAAATTATGGATATTTATTGCCACTGTAGATATTTATTGAACAAAATGCACAATAGGCTCTCTAGACTTCCAGGAAAGATTTGGAAATGCTAGATTATCAGGAAAACGTGAAGTTCCCTCAGGAGGCTACCTAGAAGTACTGTACAGTCCTTTAGAATATGAATGTTATAGTATGGCGAGCAGAAAAGTCTCATGCATTCATTTGCTTATACATTCAAGAAATGTTTTTTGATTATCTATTGTATATGAAGTATGGTGCTAGGCACTAGGGGTATAATAGTGAAAGAAAACATGGGCCAGTAGCCACCCTCATGGGTAATCTAATCCAGTGGTAGAGATAAATTTATCAGTTACACATACCAATAGGAAAACTGCAACTATAGAAATACATGCTTGAATGAGGTTATATGGTACTCAGAAAATAGACAGGGGAGAGATGAGTTGATGACAAACTCTTATTTTGTTGTGAGTATAATAGAAATTTTCATTCACAAATTTAATAGTCTTGATTTCAGCTCTTCCATAATTTACTTGAAGGTCTCTGATATTTGAATGAATGAGTCCTTCTTACTGTGACTTTGTTGTTTTCTTTCCAAGTTTTTGGGAATTTGTGAAAATCTAAATTCATGCCATATGAATCATAAGGTTCTTTCTGACAGTATTTATCCCACGATTAGAACTATCTGAAAATTTAGGCTTTAAGGAACCTACTGTCTTTAATTGCTATGAAATCAGGACCTATATTATTCACAGCTGTATTTTCTGTACCTAGTGCATACCATTTAATAGATGCCTAATACAGGTTTCTTTAATGATTGAACTATTGTGATGATTGGTTTAGAAGAAACTTTAAAAACTTTAGGAACTTTAAGGAAACTTTAAAAAAGTCACTTATAACCATGTCTGCTTGTCTGAATCAGCTCATGGGCTTAAAGAAAGAAAGAAACTTTGTGCACTACTCCCTACATTTATGGAAGCAGAATCTTCAGGGGTAGAGCTTAAGGAATCTGTAGTTGTTATAGAACCCAGGTGATTTTGATGCTGTCTGCAGGAAATCTGTGTAAAAGAACATTTTGGACCATTTAAGGATTTTTAAAAAAACTAATCTTAATAATGAAGAAATTTATGGGATACTAATGATATAACAAGTTAGAAAAGTGACCCCATATAATGCCCAAAAATATATAGAAAAGAAATATATAGAAATAGATATAGAGAGAAATATATAGAAAAAGGTAAGAATCTGTTCGTTTACAAGAAAATCTAGACATAATTCATTTTTCAAAAAAAAAGAAAGATAATTATTGTCAAACCCTGCATGTAATTTATTTCCCTGTTAGTAAAATTATCAAATATATGTTGAGTGCCAGTGAGCTTTTTATTTACTTTGGGAGTGGGCAATGTGATTTTATAAGATTTACACCTTGAATTCTGGGGGCATGTAAATGGAGATGTAAATAATTTATGCAAATGAAGGATTAAGAAAATAATATATGAAGGGAAAGGGGAATAATAAATAGGTCCTGTGTTCTTTTTGCATTAGTTACAATGAACTTTGATAATGCCAGGTAGTCTATAAAAATCATGTATGGATTTGATTATGGTCATCCTAGAGCTGAGAAAGCTGAGCCTTTAAAATTGTATTTGATCCGAAGATTATTTCATTCCTAATTCTGTGTTCTTTCCCCAAATAGATACAGAACCAAGATGACACACCTTGGTTTCCCTTGGGGGCAGTCCCAATTCATGCCTGTTATCCCAGCACAAGTTCTGGTTGTATCTTCTTTCAGTCTCAGAAATATCCCGGTTTAGATGATAATTAAATGGTCTCTCCATGTCTGCCTAAATATTAAGTATAAGTAGACTATAAAAGACTTGGGAGAGATGTGGGGGACCTCTACAAGAGACAGCTTTGGAGTAAGACAAACCTATATTAAAATCTCTGCTCTTCCACTTAGTATAGTATGATGTATTAGACAGATTATTTAAACTGGGATTTTGAGCCAGTTACTTCACCTAATACTCAGTTTCATTAATTACAAAATGGAAATAACCATGGTGCCTTCCTCACAGGGCTATAGTGAGAATTAATAGTGCAAGAAGAATGTTTGCATGGCAAAAATAAAAGGTAGATAGATAAAATGGTTTATCCCAAGGCATACACATGAGCAGTTTCCCAACTGCCTCTTTCTCTTAAATAGAATGTGACCCAGATCCTTGGAAAGGACAGAGATAATGGTTCACGTGTAACACACTTCATGCTTTGGGAAGAAAAGCACTTTGCCTTCAAATCTCTGTTTTGTTCAACATGTCTGAGTTATGGTTTCTTTTCAGAGAACTAGCATTTGACCTGAAGATAGCACATGGCAGAAGTCCTCTCTTTTTATTAAGTAGAAAATAGCATAGTTTAAACTATCCAATGTTTACCTGTTTGCAACTTTCTTTCATGATTTGTTTTGGGATTTAAAAAAATCGAATCCCTCAGTTGTAGCCTTTCAGCAACGTGTCAGTTCACACTGCCTGAGTGATATGTACCTACCAAATGTCTGCATGTTTGCAGCCTAGAGCAAGCAAATAAGAGCCAGCAGAAGAATGGGATGTTCTAGGGACTGATTCTTCTCTTCATATATTCCACCCAAATTATTGTCATTTTAGTTAATACCGAATCTGGCGTATGAAGAATGTCACCTTGTTTACTTCTCCCCACACAGCCTTTTTACTCATCTAAATTTAACTGCTTTGTGGGGGACTTTGAAAACCACTGCTGAAGAAATTGACAAATGTTCATTGGAGCTGGGTAAGGAGCAGCAGAGTTAACCCAGAGAAGGACTCTCCTCTCAAGTTCAGTTAGATCAGCAAACAGAGAGAGGCAACATTCTGGGACATTCTGAAAGACTTTTTGGAAAACAAAGTCCTTGATTTGGGTTTGTGGAAGGATAATTTCAATAGGTAGGCAGGAAAGAGTCCAGAGGAAACAAGTTACCAAAATATGGAAGGACTATGTAAATTTAAGGAAAATGAATAATCAGTTCAGTGAAGATAGAGCATAAGTGATGTCGAGCATGAATTGAGCATGGGGAACTGAATACCATATGGGGGCCAGATAATAAAGGATTTTGAATTCTAGATTGTGATATTTGACAACTGTTCTCTAAGTGGAGATTGAAGAGAGTAGGACAGCATATTTCCTACCAAAAATAAATAGTTGTTACTCAGATATGCAGTCAACCCCATTCAACAATGCTGTTCTATGCCTGCAGTCATCTACTCTGGAAGCAATGTACAAGACAGATAAACACATTAGCAATCCAGAGAGCTAAATACAATGAAATGAGAATTTAAGGAATAGGGCTGTAGCAAAAGGAATCGCAATGTTAGACCTAATAGGACTTAGTGACTGATTAGATTTGGAAAATTAAAGAAAAAGAGAAGTCATATGACTATGATTTTCCAAGTTGGATTGCTTGGAGGGTGATAATATGCTAAACCAATTCAATGCCAACTATTTTGACCTGGCTTAACCCCAAAAGGGAATTTAGCAGCTGATGATTATTGAGCATTTAAAGTCCTACACTATTCTAAAACCATTATTGTCATCTCATTTTTTCCTCATAGTGGTACTGATGAGGTAGGTACAGTTGTTATCCCCATTTTACAGATGAGGAAAACAACACCAAACTTTTAACCAAAGTGACATAGCTAGTAAGTGGTAGAGATTGGATTTGAGTTCAAACAGAGTTGGTGCTATTAACTCAATATGAACATCACCTTGCCATGGCTAAGTTGTCTCATAACACTCTCCCTCTCCAAAGGAATTTGGCCAGCTCTCAGGAAGGGCTACAAATAGAGATGGGAAAACTGTTGGCAGGTAAAGTTGTATTCACCTCTTCCCTCTGAACTCTGCTTCCTTAGCCCCCTGGTGGAATATGGTGATGCTGGAGGAAATGGCTACTTACAGTTCCCAAGAGCACATGACTGAGCTCAAGCCACAGTGGATCTCTCACTCTTTCTTGCTCAGTTTTATTTTTATTTTTAGTCTTTCCTTCCTTCTGGATTCCAAATTCCTAGCCAAGGAATTCTGACTGAGCTATGATTACATGGCCAACTCTGGTCCTGTCACTGGGGATGGGGTGCCTACTAAAAAGCTGCTTGAGGGACTATCTCTCTATGTAAGAAGCATTTATTCCTTGGCAATCACTGTGAATTGTATAGACAGTTCCAATGAAGACAGTTCTATCATCAAACATCCTTGGAGTTGAAGTTTAAAAGGCCTGAATTTAGATTTCTGTTATACAACTACCATTAACAAGTCATTAGTTCTCTCTTGGTGTTGGTTTCCTCAAAAGTAAAGTATCTATAATTATCCATGCTCAGCTTACCTTCCAGGGTGATTGTGGAAACCAAATAGAGGGCAATGCTAATGCTAATTTCATCATGACATTTCTTAGTTTGTGCACCTTTAATAGTTTTCTGTTTCCCAAAGTCCCATGGCCTGGCTTTGGGGCTTCTCCATATTATGGCCTCATTTTACTTGGCCTCTTATTATGGCCTCTTATTATGGCCTCTTCTACTATTCTCTAACACATTTCTCCTAACTTACACAGATTCATCATCCATCCATAGTTAGTGTAGGTAAGACTAATAAGGTGCTTATCATGCATAAGGACTATTTTAAAGGCTTTGCATATTTATTCATTGACCCCATGATACAGATGCTAATTTATTCCTGTTTCACAAATGGAGAAACTGAAGAACAGGAAATTTAAGAAAAATGTGTCCAAGCTCACACAGCAATAAGCAGTGAATCAGGGACATGGCTTTTGAGTCCATGTTCTCAGCCACTTCCAATGTGGATGTGAAAACACTTAGTAATCTACAAAGCACAGTTCAAACATAAGATATTGTTATTTCTGTCAAGCTCTGTATTTTAACACCAGAAAACAGTGTTGGATCAAGAGGATCAAATGAAATAATGATTGAGTATTTGGATCTTGGTTTATATCAAATTTTGGGACTCTGGTTTTGTTCTACTTCAGTAGTTAATAGGAAAGCTACACACTCAATTCTGGCTCAAATTTTTCCATGAGAGTCTTTCGGAAAACATTTTGTTTGGTTTTTATGACAAATATTTTGATGCCTCCATCAGAAATTCATAATTCGTTTGGGTCCACTCAGTGTCATGACTCATAAAATGTGTACTATAATTTATTGCCACTCTGGGGTCTCAGTTTTACTCAGTTCTAATTCCAGAGTAAGGTTCCAAGACAAAAGAAAAGGAAAGCATGAGAAAAATGGTGAGAATGATTGCATCAAGGAACAAAGGGCCAAAGGACCCTGGCAGAGAGCCAGGGAGGAGAGGAGAATCTTGGTCACTTCCCAAAGGAGCATGCTTTCTCAGAAAAGACTAATCGAGACTCTTTTATTCTTAGGAACATTACTAAACTAACTTAGAGCAAAAGGGGGGAAGTGTTGTCAGGATTGGGTGAGGCTTACATAATGAAATATAGGACCTGTGGGATAGCTGGGCAGCCTGGAAGCTAGGACTAGTGATCTTAGAAGAGGGAAGAGTCTTTACTACAAAGCCCTCCATTAACGTCACTGATTTTGTGTGCAACAAATTTCCCTCTTTCTTTTCTGCTTTCAGCTAATTTATAAATATGTATGAGCCAAATTTAAACTATAGCTTATCTTTCTGCAGTAGTTTGGATGTCCAGAATTTGATTCAGGTGTTCACCTGAGCTAGCAAACTGTTTTGATGGACATATTCAAGGTGTGCACATTGTTCAGTCCGCCAAAACTGTGAACAAAAAAATGTTCTGTTAGAAGAGGTTGCGACTGGGTAGACACACTAACCTCTCCAATACCATTCACTAGTCCCAACTTATTGTGGGTATATGTAAGGGATGCAAAATAGCACAAGGCAAATAATTTTTCTTCAGATAACGTGGGCTTTCTTTTGAAAGATCAGACTATCTAAAAAAGCAATAAAATAGAGTGAAAAGAAATTGGAGTCTAATGAAGTACTTTGTGGTATAGTAAAAACAGTAGATGCCTTGAGAACTCAAAGAAAAACAAAACCCAATGACCAGAGTAGTAGGAAAGGGCTTCCCTGGGAGCTTTGGACCATCTTGGGCATGGAAGAATCACTGGGTTTGTGGCCAGTCCACTGAGGAAAGTGTGGGAAAGGACTCTTTGATTCATAGACCCATTTATGAAAGTAGTAATTGTACTTATGTGGATGACCCTGTGCTGGGTGTGCACATGTGAATGGGCACTCCATGGGTTCATGAGAATGGATGGATGGATGGCTGTATGGATGGATTATGGTTCTGTGTAAGTTAGGAGAAATGTGTTAGAAAACAGTGGAAGAGGCAAAATTAAAATGAGGCCATAATATGGAGAAGCCCCAAAGCCAGGCCATGTGACTTTGGGAAACAGAAAACTACTAAAGGTGCATAAACTAAGAAATGTCATGATGAAATTAGCTTTGAAAGAAGGCAAATTGAGCTGAGACAGAGTTGAACCAGGAGACAGAGATACCAGCTAGAAGAAAATGGTCACAGACTTGGTGTGGATTATTGAGGACCGTGTCCAGGTTGTTGGCAGGGCACGGAAAGGAAAAGACTAATATAATGATATTCTAAAGAATGAAGATAAGACAAAGTGCATCAGTGATACTTCTGAGGTCTTTATGACATAAGTAGAAGTGACAGAGAGCTTAGAAACTGAGGGTTGGGAGGACAAATATGTTTCAGTAAGTTTCTGAATGACAGAACATAGGAAAAACGTACAGCCCTGATTAAAACCCTGTTAATGACATGGTCGGGTCATTTATTTTCTTGTTCCTTTGTATTTTTTTCCTAACTCATTTCTGACACCTCATTTCCAATGGATACAGAGAAAAGAAACAGGTCTAACATCAGGCCCTTTCACATCCTTAGTGAATGAAGTCTTGGCTATCTCAAAATTGAAGGCACTCCTGTGTGGCATGGAACTGCTGACTGCTTTCCCTTAGAATGCATGATTCTGTTATTGGGCATTGATTTACTAACTGGGGCTCCTTTCAGCAGAGGCTGACCTACTGAATTAATGGTCGCGGCTGAGCAGATGAGCGTGATGGGGAACAAAGCCCAGTTACCTAGGATGAATGCCAGCCTCATTTCCCCCCACCCCAAGGGAAACGTTTGTTACTCACCCACAGAGTAAAGTGTACTCTGAGAGTACAGCACCAATGACATATATCTAGATTATAGCAGAAAAGGTCATTTTAGCCAACTTACATTAAAAAAATTATGCTCCTTCCTGCCAAAATACTACCTTTCTCTACCAAGAAATATTTCCAACTCTTAAGCCTCTTTCTTAAGCCAACAGAAAAAATTGTTATACACGTTCCTTTTGATTCTAGTTGCAAAACTCTTGTTTTCCACTGGAAGTAAGTGGACATTCTTCATAGAGAGCCTAACCTATCAAAATCTGCCCCAGTAAAGTGTCTATGGACAACAAGGGTTTTATGTCAAGGTCCCTCTGCAATTGAGTGTTAGTAGGATTTTACCTTTTGAAATGAATAATTTTAACTGAAACAGAACTAGAACACCTTAACAGCTAGGCTGTGGCTGTCACCCAAATATGGTTGAAAGATGGAAAATTCAGTCTTGCTGTTGTCAAGTTTCTGGGTGATTTTTGTCAAATGGGGGTTTTGTGTCCATTAAGTCGAGGCAATTGAGGCATGATTATATTTTTCATTTTACAGTAAATCCTTATTCAGAGTCAATCTCATTCTTAAAGTGAAATAAGTATCTCTGTCCATGGCGGTATCTCCATCTTCCCTTGTAGTTCACATTTTAATTTGTGAGTTTTATAGTTAGAAAGTGATGAACAAACATCATACTGTTTAAATGTTCACTTACTTGTTCAAAGATCATTAATCAAAATCTTACTCTGTTCTGGAGAGAGAGTGGATATATTTTTAATCCTGTAGTTGTTGTTGTTGCTGTTGTTGTTATATTTGACAGAGATCACAAGTAGGCAGAGAGGCAGACAGAGAGAGAGGGGGAAGCAGGCTCCCTGCTGAGGAGAGAGCCCGATGTGGGGCTTGTTGTGGGGCTTGATCCCAGGACCCTGGGATCATGACAACCTGAGCCGAAGGCAGAGGCTTAACCCACTGAGCCACCCAGGCACCCCTCCTGTAGTTGTTTTTAAAAGCATTCTGATTCTGTGTTAATGGTTATAAGCATTTAAATCAGAATTATATGAGTACCAGTAAATTCTTGATGAGAAATTACTCTTAACAATTAATTCCATTAACCCGAATTAATGCCTTGATCAGTTTTGTATATAGCACACTTGAAATATTTTCAACTTTGTCATGTGAAGAAACATGCTGAAATTTAAAAAAAAGAAGAAAAGAGAATTTCACATGAAACATTGTCTTAAGAGAGAAGAAGTTTTAAAGTTTAGAGCTCATTAAGACTTATCAACCATCTGATCCAATATTTTTCAAACATTTTTTTCATCCAGCTGACATTTAGTGACTGTGTGACCAAAGGCAAGTTGACCGCCTTTCTATGAAGTAGAGGTTACTGCTACCCTAGGGAGTAGTACTACCCAGGTTATCTGGTATGATGTTTGTACAAAAGCCATGTAGTATGCTTTGACATATAGTAGGGACTCAGGTTTGTATATATTTTGAATATGAGTAGGTAGTTGTGTTTGTGACCCAAGCAAGTGGCTGTCACTGTTAAGTCACCAGTTAAAAGCAGGGAAGCAACATGGCTGTGCCAAAAGAAAATATATCTTTATTTCTAAACACCTGGGTTCTATTACTGCTTTCCTCTCTTCTACCTAAGGAGTTTCAAGACTTAATATTTTGAGCCTCATTGTTCTAAATTGTTAAATGGGGATATGTTGTATGCATATATCTTGTAGTGTTGTGGTAACATTCTGCCTGCAGAGGTACTGTGTAAAATAAAATGGTTTTAAAATCCAAATGTTTAGTTTTCCTGTGGAAAAGACTATGGAGAAGCCTTGTGGCATCACCAAGGAAAGAAGCCAGAGTGGTTTTAACTTGATTCTTAATAGCTACACTTTGTAGAGACTCTACAATATGCCAGGCACTGCTGAGCACTTTACAAACACATTCCTGACTCACTAAATCCTCACAAACACCAGCATTTAGAATTGCTCACATTTTTCCCATGAGAAAATTGAGATTCATAGACATTAAGTATCTTAGTGAAGGCCACTTGGCAATGAGTAGGACCAAGGCACAAGCCCAGGTATGTCTGGCTGCAAGGCTCATGCTCTTTGCACCACGTGGTACTGCCTCAACCATGTGATGCAACAGATGCTTCCCAAATTAACATAACGTGGAGGTGTGGCAAGCAGACTGGCATGGGCTGTGTGAAGTGGGTGGGACAGATGCTGACAGGAGGCAGAAGTATGTGTACTGTCTGAAGGGAACCAGGACAAACAATCAAAGAATGTGCTCATGAGAAGAAAAATCTGTTGCTCTTAAAATGTTAAAACATTTTGTTTAAATAGAAGCCTCATTTTCTTGTAATGAAGAGCATCAGAGATTTAGTGAAATACAGTTAGTGAGGCCATCAGGAATGCTGTTAAGAGTTATAGTATGCCCTGTCTCAGGAAGACCCTCAAAGTGTATAGTGTGACCTTTAAGTGAGCCTCATTTAAAGTATGACCCTTCAGTCCATCAGTGTCCTTTTTGGCAGTATTCTTAAATTGCTTATAAAAATGTCACATGACTTATTAAAAGAAGCATGTAGGAGAATTCCAGCCCTCTCAGTTTATATAGTCATAGAATACCTCAGGGAGGAGAAGATGTTTTATTGGGAAATGATGTCTTTTCTTTTTCAGTTGGGAGTAGAGCTATAGCAACTTTGTTAATTTAACTAAAGTTGAATTTCAAAGGAGCAGAAAACTAGGCAGTTTTGTCTAAACTACCTAGTAATAAAGTTCTTATGGAAAAAATATAAAAATGGAAACTGTAAAAGGAAAGAAAATGACAGGGATCCTTTAGTTAAATCTGTGATGTATTTCACAAACAAATACTTGGAGGAGCTCATTTCCTTCTCTGTTCTAAGCATTCACTCAGCCCTTTTGTGCTTTTACTGGTTATAACAATAATGCATTCTTGTTGTATATACTTTAAATAGTATCAGAATTATATAGAACAAATGTCATCATCTAAACATAAACATTGTTTGCACTTGGATGAATGTTCTTCCGCACACATCTCCTCTGTGTCTCTGTCTTCTCACACACAAACACACACATGCATGCACATACATCATCCTATAGAAATGGAATCAAACATATGTAACACTTTATTAATCTTTCTTGCAAGTTTCCATGGATATCTTTCCAAGTTTTCTATTATCATGTTTAGTGGCTGCTTAGCATTTTCATCATATGAAATGCTAATATGCATAATGATAAATGCATAATATGATGAGTCATATTAATAGTGCTCATTACATACTGAACTCAGAGTCAGCAATTTCTGTCAAAGCAAAGTCCTTTTCTCTCACAGTTTTTAAGGTCCCTGCTTATAAAATTAGGTGTTTGAAGTAAATAACGTCCCTAACATTGAGTTGTTTTTAGTTTTGTGTGCCCCTATCTTTCCTCACCTTCCAGAATGAGGGACCATGAGAGCACCCAAAGGAGAGAGAAAGAGAAGTGGCAGGCTGGGGAATAAATTATTTGGGAATGAAGAGAGGTTTTTTTTTTTGAGGAGAGCTATAAAGGATGAACTTGACTTTGAAGAACTGGTACTGGACATGGGGCAAGATGTGGAAAAAGGCATTTGAAAAGCAGAAACAGCATAAGGAGGAGCACTGAAGCAGGACAGAGCACACAGGTGAAACTGACATAAGACTACTTCAAGGAAAGTGACAGTAAGCAACTTGGGAGGGAATTTCTAAGTTGTGGGCATTGTGAAGGAGAGGGGAAGGAGAGGGGTAGGTGATGAGAGTTTTTAAAAGGTTTTAAGTGGGAAGAAGACAAAATAATAAGGGCAAAAGGATTTCTTTCATCTCTGTCCCCTCACTTTTTTTGAGTGGTTGAGAAATGAGAGTTACTAGAGCAGAAAGACCAGTTGGGAGGTTGCAGAACCCGAATCTTGTTAGCAGCCCTGGAGTGGGCAGGCAGAAGGACTGTAGCATCATCTTTAGTCAGTCAGTCAGTCTTTAAGAGCCTGCTGTCTAGTCTAGGACTGGACAGTCTAGGACTGGACTGCCTGGTTGGAATCTTTTCTCCAGGCTTTGTTAAGTATATGAGCTCAGGGAGTTTCTGAAACCGTTTCAGTGTCTTAATCTGAAAAATGGAAATAATGCTACTGACTCCTTTCATGGGATGTATTGTGAGGATTAAATGTATATATCTATCTATATAAATGTATATATTTATATTTATATATTTATGTATATATTTATATTTATATTGTATATAGCCAAGTACCACCTTTTTGGCAGAGGTAGTGTAAAGATGGGTTGAATGAAGAGACATTTCAGAAAGAGTTAGTGGAATGTTTAGGGAAAAAGACTTGATGCCATAAGATGAAGAAAGAAAAGATGACTCCAACATTTCTTATTAAATATTAGAAAGTGAGTTGAGTAATAAATGGGGAGCAGGTTTGCAGAAAGAAGTCATGTCTGCTTCATACTAGGCGGATTTTAAGGTATATAAAGGATATTCACATAAAATATACAGCTTGAGATTTAAAACAATCTTGTATTTAGGAACCCAAGGAGAGGTATAAATTTTGGAGTCATGAACTTCACATATCATCAGGGGTGATTTTTAGATTTTATTTCATTGGTCAAAGTTTGGATATGATTGGGTGAAAATTCTAAGCTTAAAAGAGATAGAGGGTACACATCCATCCAATAAATAAATGTTGGAGGTATCTAACGTGTGCATGACAGAATATGATTTTAACATTGGTCTAGGGAAGCAAGGATTCATTTGACATACAATGGTCTGTTACTAGCTTTAGGAAATCTTGATACTGTGTTTCTGATATTCAACTAGCAGTAGTATAATTTCCAAATGATGATTTTCCTACTGGGCTGCATAAAACAATGACAAATGCTCTAGTTAATGAGCCTCAAAGCAATTAAAACACACACATCAGAGAATTCTATTGTACTTGATCATCAGAGAAATAAACAAAAATTCACTGTGAGGAGTAAATGAACTTGATAAGTTAATTATAAGTTAATTTCCAGAACAGATTTTGAATGCTACAGAACTCTGATATGACATGGTTGTAGGTTAGTTGTTAAGTTCTGACAGAATGAAAAGAAAATAATGGGAAAGTACTTAGCTGGGATTTAGAAAAACTAGGTGTTTGAGCTCTCCAGCTAATTTCTTGACTGGTCAAATCATTATACTTCCTTGAACCTCAATTTCCTTGCCACATTATCCTAAAAATAACTTTTGTGATTCTGTGATGAAAGTAAGTGAGACATTGCAGATAGAGATGATTTCATTGTCTGCTGATCAGTTTTGCTAGCACATGCAGGGACTATGTAGGGTGCGTCATTGGTGTCTGTAACAAAGAAAGGGGGCCAAGAAATCATATTACAGTTCACTACCACTTTGGTGTGTTTAATTTACTATGTGTCAAAGTCTGGTCCTTAGCTTTACAGGCTCAGCACAGAGGAGACGGATGAATTTCTAAGTGGTAGACTTTCATATACAAGTGAATAAAACAGGAAAGAAAACAATTCCAGTATTCTAATCTATAAAAATACATAGCAATCAATGAGAATTGAATACAAAGGAGAAATTCTGTCATATTCTCTTCTTTGGCCTTCATGAAACAAATATTAATAATGCTGTTTTAAAGCATGAAATTAAAAACAGGAATTATATAGAATCAACAACATATAACTGTATAGCATTATTTGTATATATTGGCATGCTGCAAACATCTAGAGAAGGTCTTGTCTTTTTCTAAAAATATTTTATTTATTTATTTGACAGGGAGAGAGAGAGACAAGAGAGGGAACACAAGCAGGGGGAACGCAAGTGGGAGGCCTTCTCCCAAGGAGCCTAATATGGGGCTTAATCCCAGGACCCTGGAATTATGACCTGAACTGAAGACAGATGCTTAATGATAGAGCCACCCAGGCACCTTGGTTTTGTCTTTTCTTGATGAAAGTTCCTACTCCGTGGATGGTACTTAAGTGGTCATGGCTCAAAGCTCATCTCTGTGATTCTTCTTCTCTACTCTTTAGTGACTGATAGTCCATCTTTAATATGTTACTATAATCAAGCAAGTTATAGTTAAGTTCATTGGCTGGTGAGCCACTACCACTAGATATTTCATTTCTCTGATATGATCAAGATGGCATTGATTCTACAGGTTTATTCTCAAAGGAACATCTTATTTCCAAGTTCTTGAGCAACTCATTATGCTCCGCTACCACCAACCTCTACTCTCTCCCCTGGATCAGTATATGTTAGCAAAAAATTTTGATTTATACCCAGTCAAACTGACTACAAAATCCTAGGAAGCAGAATGAGATAGACTAGAGTTCTCTCCAATGGAACTTTCTGCAATGTTGGTAATATTCTATAATCTGTGTGATGCTGTGCAGTAACCATTTGCCATATGTAACTATTGAGCACTTCAAATGTAGCTAGCTAGTGTGTCTGAGGGACTGAATTTAAGTTTCGTTTTATTTAAATTTAAATTTAAATAGCCACATATAGCTAGTAGCTACCATGTTGAACACCAAAGGTAGAGTGGTAATTCCCAAACTCACTGAAGCATGAAAGTGAGTAGGTCCCAGGCATTTGTGCTTTAGAAAAAAGGTTCCCAGAGAATTCTGATGCATAACCACCTTGGAAACTTTTTTTTTTTAAAAGGATTTTATTTATTTGACAGAGATCACAAGTAGGCAGAGAGAGAGAAAGAGAGAGGAGGAAGCAGGCTCCCTGCCCAGCAGAGAGCCCGATGCGGGACTTGATCCCAGGACCCTGAGATCATGACCTGAGCTGAAGGCAGAGGCTTAACCCACTGAGCCACCCAGGCAGCCCCCACCTTGGAAACTTCTTAAGAAAGGTAGTGAACTGAGAACAGAGAAGCCTAATCCTGTCTGCCCTTGATCTTTTCCCTATTTAGCTTGGAACAAATAACTTCGTTGATCTGATTTTTAGCTTCTTTTTGTGTAGAAGGGATATTCACCTAGAGTTCATTGTATGTGTTAGCTAAATTAATACTCATAAAAAATTGTTAGGTTAAAATTCTTGGTGAGTCCCAAAGTTTTTAGCACAGTAGAAGATGCTGAAAAAATGACTGACTGAATGAATAAAATTATGGCAGGAGAAAATCTCTAATAAGACATTTCTCAGTTATTCATAAGCATCATCTAATGATATTACTTAGAGCTAAAAATTATTAACTGGTTACTATATGCAAGCCATTATGCCAGTATTTGTATTACTCTGTGTAGTAGTTATTTTAGAGGTGTGGTGTCCAAGATTCAAAGGTGTTAAATTTTTTACCCAAGACTACACATAGCTAACAAGTGGCTGGGAAGGAGATCAAATCCATATTTGAATCCATTATCCATGTAATTGATCAATAAACTATGCCTCAGTTTCATAATTGCATTAGCTTTTCTTCCATTGGGATTCTAAAGGAGAGCAATAGAAGAAGCAACACTTAGGGGCTTCAGCTGCTTATACCCTGGCTGATTGGAAGTAGCCATCAAAGTGAAGAGACTAGATGGATTCAAGAGCAGAGAGGTTTGACAGGAACCTTATGTCAGGGTTGAGTGGAGTTGAGAGTGGGGTGCCAGCAAGCTCTGGAGGGGAGTACCAGACTTAAGCACCCCCCAAGCACCTGCGTACATCAGTCCAAGCAAGGTAACCCCTCTACCCAGTTCTTAGTTTTAGCTAAGATAGCTGAAATATAATGCTGGGACAGATTTTGATGTAAAGTGTGACCGCTACTAAATTTTTCCAAAGCTCAAACTCTCAATTTTTACATTAAATATGTTTACAGAATTGGATTTTGTTCCTTTTCAAAATTTCCAGTTTTCTCCACCAAACTCCCTCATCTGTTAAATGCATTCCTCTTCTGTTACCATACCTTAGATACACACATAACGTTAATCCTAACTTCTTGCCAGTCCCTATAATAGACACTGTAAAACCTAGTAATTCAGTCTTTCATTTCTTCTAGTGAGGAGTAACCTCACTGGCCCAGTAAACACTGGCCCAGGAAATACGATGGAAGTCTGGTCTAGGTGCTCATTTGCCCCTTTTATCCTTCATCACAATTTTACTGTTGGTGGCTGGAAATGGAGTAGCCATCTTGAGAGAAAATCCAGGGAATAGGAAACCTAGTAGTCTGACCCTTCTAACCATGGAACTAAGGCCCCTGGACCCCTGCCTCAGACATACTTGTTTTGAAGTTAAAATAAGCTTTTATTTTTTTTTCTACTGTAATTAGGTTTCTAATATGTACAGTTAAAAGGAACCCTAGCCTTTATAACATGAATTGGGCTATTTTTTCTTTTTCAGTGATCTGTAATTATTGACCATTGCAATTAATGTATATTTTAAAGTTGGATCTTGGGGTGCCTGGGTGGCTCAGTTGTTAAGCGTCTGCCTTCGGCTCAGGTCATGATCCCAGGGTCCTGGGATCGAGCCCCACATTGGGCTGCCTGTTCCACAGGAAGCCTGTTTCTCCCTCTCCCACTCCCCTTGCTAGTGTTCCCTCTTTCGCTGAGTCTCTCTCTGTCTAATAAAATCTTTTTTTTAAAAAGTAAAGTTAGATCTTAGCTGCGAAACCATCTGATCCTATTGTCTTTTTATTTACTTGCTTGTTTGTTCATTTTTGGTGGTCTTTTTTTTTTTTTAATTTTTCTTTTTTTAAAATTTGAGTATAATTGACACACAATGTTACATTAGCTTCACAAGTGTAACATAGTGATTCAACAAGCTCATACACTGTGCTGTGTTCACCACAAGTGCAGCTATCATCTGTCCCCATACATCACTATTACAGTATCACTGACTATATTCTTATGCTTTGCCTTTCATCCCCATGAGCTATTTGTTCTATAACTGGAAGCCTGGATCTCCCGCTCACTTTCACCTATTATGCCCCTCCCTTCCAGTAACTATCAGTCTGTTCTCTGTATTTATAGTCTGATTCCCACCAAAACAGTCCAAGATGATTCCTTTTCCTCCACACTTGTTATTTATATTTTTTATTTTACCCATTGAGACAGGTTTAAGGTAATATCTCATTGTGGTTTTGATTTGCTTTTTTCTAATGATTAGTGATGTTGAGCATCTTTTCATCTGTTTGTTGGCCATCTGTATGTCTTCTTTGGAAAAATGGCTATCAAGGTCCTTTGCCCATTTTTAAAAATTGGATTGTTTGTGTTTTGGTGTTGAGTTGTATAAGTTCTTTATATATTTTGGATATTAACCCCTTATCAGATATATCACTTGCAAATATATTCTCCTATTTAGCCATTGCTTTTTCGTTTTGTTGATGATTTCATTTACTGTGCAAAAGCTTTATTTTGATGGAGTTCCAGTAGTATATTTTTGTTTTTGTTTTCCTTGCCTTAGGAGATATATCTAGAAAAATAATGCCACACCCAACATCAGAGAAATTTCTGCCTGTGTTCTCATCTAGGATTTTTTTGGTTCCAGTTTTCACACTTAGATCTTTAATCCATTTTGAGTTTATTCTTGTGTATGGTGTTAGAAGATAGTCCGACTTCATTCTTTTACATGTAACTGTTTAGTTTTCCTAGCAACATTTATTGAAGAGACTGTCTTTTCCGCATTATATATTCTTGCCTCATTTGTCATAGATTAACTGACCATATATCTGTGGATTTATTTCTGGGCTCTTTACTGTGTCCCACTGATCTGCGTGTCTGTTTTTGTGCCAGTACCGTACTGTTCTGGTTACTGTAGCTGTGTAGTGTATCATGAAATCTAGAATTTTGATACTTCCAGTTTTGTCTTTCTTTTTCAAGATTGCTTTGGCTATTCAGGTCTTTTGTAGTTCCATATAAACTTTAGGGTTATTTGTTCTAGTTTTGTGAGAAATGTGGTTGGTATTTTGATAGGGTTTACATTGAATCCATAGATTGCATTGAGTAGTATGGACATTTTAACAATAATAGTTCTTCTACTTCATAAGCATGGACCATCTTTCCATTTGTTTATGTCACCTTTAATCTTTTTCATCAGTGTTTTATAGTTTTCAGAGTACGGCTCTTTCACCTCTTTGGTTATGTTTATTCCTAGGTATTTTATTCCTTTTTTGGTATAATTGTAGTGTTATTTTCTTTCTTTTCTCTTCTGTTCTCTCTTTTCCTCTCCTCTTCTTTCCTTTCTTTTTTTTTTTTCTTTTCTATTTTCTTTTTCCTTTTCTTTCTTTTTAAGTAGGCTCCACACCCAGCATGGAGCTGAATGCAGGGCTTGAACTCATGATCCTGAGGTCAAGACCTGAGCTGCAATCAAGAGCCAGATGCTTAACCAAATGAGCCATGCAGGCATCCCAATAATGCTATTTTCTTAATTTCTCCTTCTGCTGCTTCATTATTAATATATAGAAAAACTACCAATTTCTGAGTATTAATTTTATATCCTGCAACTTTACTGAATTCATTTATTCTAGTAGTTTTTTAATGAAGTCTTAGAATTTTCTATATATAGTATCATGTTTTTTACAAATAGCGACAGTTTAACTTCTTCTTTGCCTACATGGATTTCTCTTATTTCCTTTTTCTTATCACATTGCTTAGCTAAAACTTCCAGTATTATGATAAATAAAATTGGCAAGTGTAGACATCCTTGTCTTGTTCCTCATCTTAGAGTAAATGCTCTCAATTTTTCACCATTGAGTATGATGTTAGCTGTGGGCTTTTCATATATGGAAGTATGAATGAGGTATGTTCCCTCTAACACCACTCTGTTGAGATTTATTTTATCATGAATCGTTGTTGAATTTTGTCAGATGCTTTCCCTGCAGTCATTGAGATGATCATATTGTTTTATTGATGTGAAGTATCATATTGATTATTCACAAATACTGAACCATCCTTGGATCTCCAGAATAAATTCCACTTGATCTTTTCAGTGTATGTGGTTTTACTAATATTTTGTTGAGGATTTTTGTATCTCTGTTCATCATGGATATTGATTGGCCTGAAGTTTTCTTTTTTTGTGATGACTTTGCTTTTTGTATCAGGTTAATGCTGACCTTGTAAAATGTATTTGGAAGCGTTCCTTCCTCTATTTTTTGGGATGGTTTGAAAAGACTAAGTATTAGCTTTTCAAATATTTGGTAAAATTCACCTCTGAACTCAATTTGTCGAGGACTTTTTTTTAATAGTTTTTTTTCTCTTTAAAGATTTATTTACTTATTTTAGAGAGAGAGAGAGAGAGAGACCATGGGTGGGAGGAGGGGCAAAGGGAGAGGGAGAAAATCTCAAGCAGATGCCGTGAATGTGGAGCATGACATGGGGCTTGATCTCACAACCCTGAGATTATGACAAGAGCTGAAATCAAAAGTTGGATGCGTGGAGTACATGGGTGTCTCAGTCAAGTGTCTGTCTTCAGCTCAGGTCATGATCCCAGAGACCTGAGATCGAGCCTTGCATGGGGCTCCCTGCTCAGTGGAAGCCTGCTTCTGCTCTCTCACTCCCCCTGCTTGTGTTCCCTCTCTCACTGTGTCTCTTCCAAATAAAGAAATAAAATCTTAAAAAAAAAAAAAAAAGAGTTGGATGCCTAACTGACAGAGCCACCCAGACACCCTGTATTTTTTTATAGCTTCTGTATTACCAATTCAGTTTTGTAATTTGTAATCAGTCTTTGGATTTCCTATTTCTTCCTGGTTCAATTTCAGTACGCTGTATATTTGTAGGAACTTATCCATTTTCTTCTAGTTTGCCCAGTTTGTTGGTGTATAGTTTTTTTTAGAATATTCTCTTACCATCCTTTATATTTCTGTGGTGTCATTTGTTACTTGTCCTGTCTTTTTTCTGATATTATTTATTTGGGTCTTTTATCTTTTTTTCTTGATGAATCTGGTTAAGAGTTTATCAATTTTGTTTATGTTTTCAAAGAAGCAGCTCTTAGTTTCATTAATTTTTTTCTTTTGTTATTTTAGTCTAATATATCATTTATTTTTGTGCTTATCTTTTGTTTCCATTCTTCTACTCACCTTGGACCTATTGTCTTTTTTTTTTTTTTAAGATTTTATTTATTTATTTGAGAGAGAGCATGAGCAAGGAGAAAGTCAGAGGGAGAAACAGACTCCCCATGGAGCTGAGAGCCTGATGCGGGACTCGATCCCGGGACTCCGGGATCATGACCTGAGCCGAAGGCAGTCGTCCAACCAACTGAGCCATCCAGGGGTCCCGGACCTATTTTCTTTTTAAACATTACCTTTCTTTTCTCTTTTTTGGTAATTGGTTGATTCAAGTTATATATATATTCATATATGCATATATAAGTTACATATATATTTATAAAATGAGTATTGTAATATTGGTTGATAATTGATTCAACTTACAAATACATATATATAATGAAGACATTTAAGGTATGTATTGTATTCTGTTAATTGTTTTAGTTTCCTATAGGTGGGGTTTGAAGTGTTCACATTTTGTCTTTTTTATAGGAATTAGGTAATTTTAGGTGTTATTTTGATATGATCTAAAGGTTATCTAAATGTGTATTAATTAATTCCAAGTTTTTATGCAATTTTATTATGTATTTTTAATATGTTTGCTTATTATCAGAGAATACTTGTAAAATCTTTACTTTTGGGAAAGATATGAAGATGTACTTTGTAACCAAGTACATGAGTATTTGTGTTAGTTATATGAATATGTAGAAATATATATGGGTATAGATACTTTAAATGTCTTCGTTATTAAAGAACAAAAGACAAAAGTGAAGAAAGTTAACATTTAAATCACTAATTTAGAAGATAAAACAAGTTGCTTCCAGCTCAACTTGCACGTATATTCTTTCATTTGCTGGTTTCTAGATCTTTAGATGTATTATTTAATCCTCTTTGATACTTATGTGTTGACTAAAAACAAATTGAAAGTTTATTGAAAAAAGGTGACTAGAATAATAGAATAATTTACCAGTGATTGCATTATCTAGAGATAATTTTATTTGGAGATCGTCCCAACTAAAACATCTGGAAATTTTCAGAATCTTGGCGGAAACTTCAGTCTCCCTCTTTAGTATTGCACTGTACCATCTGCACAAAGATTTAATGTAGTTTTCAAAGTTCTCAAGAACTCCACTTTTCTTAGTCATAAATAGTAAAACTAGTATATTATTTTAGATAATGTCCCTTCTAGTCCAGAGGATCAACAGGAGCCATAAAAATAATTTTGAAGTCATGAATTTTACATTTAAGTACATTTATAAAATAAATGAAGTAGTTGAAACATTGTTGATGATGGCTGGATTTTCTAAAACATTTTTGAAGTATAATAAACACATTCAGAAAGGTACATAGAATATAGCTCTATAAATGATCACAGAAGAATCTGTTATATATATGTGTGTGTGTGTATACACAGACATACACACACACATTTATGTATATACACACACACATATTTTTTAAGATGTTATTTATTTATTTGAGAGAGAGCATGAGCGGGAGCACAGGCAGAGGGAGAAGCAGGCTCCACACTGAACAGCGATCCCAGTGCAGAGTTCAACTCAGGACCCTGGGATCGTGACCTGAGTGGAAGGCAGACAACCAACTGAGCACCCAGGTGCCCCAGTATTTTTGAAAACCTTTCATTTGTATTCCATATTAAACAAAAACTTCAGTCTCAGTGTACCCCAACACTCCTGCTTCTCTTACTTCTCTGTAACACTTATCCTATCTCACATAGAATATATTTTCTTTTTTTTTTTTAGCCATCCTAACAATTGCTTTGATTTTATTGTTTTTTTTTTTAAGGTTTTATGTATTTATTTGACAGCGAGAGAGAGAGAGATCATAAGTAGGCAGAGAAGCAGGTTCCCTGCTGAGCAGAGAGCCTGATGTGGGGCTTGATTCCAGGACACTGAGATCATGACCTGAGCCAAAGGCAGAGGCTTTAACCCACTGAGCCATCCGGGTCCCCCACCCTTTTTTTTTTTTAAAGCTTTAGAACAAGTTTTAGTGGGAGGAGTCAAGATGGCGGAGAAGTAGCAGGCTGAGACTACTTCAGCTAGCAGGAGATCAGCTAGATAGCTTATCTAAAGATTGCAAATACCTACAAATCCATCCGCAGATGGAAGAGAAGAACAGCAATTCTGGAAACAGTAAAACAATCACTTTCTGAAAGTTATGACTGGCGGAGACGTGACTCTAAAGCGATGAGAAGATAGACCCCCGGGGGGAGGGGCCGGCTCCTAGCAAGCAGCAAAGCAACGGAGCACAAAATCAGGACTTTTAAAAGTCTGTTCCGCTGAGGGTCATTGCTCCAGAGGCTAAAACGGGGCGAAGCCCATGCGGGGTCAGCATGGCCTCAGGTCCCACAGGGTCACAGAAGGATTGGGGGTGTCTGAGTGTCGCAGAGCTTGCGGGTGTTGGAAGGGGAAAACAAGCTACAGAGACAGAGCCGACAGTAAGATCACAGCTCGGGGTTACCTTGAACAGGTCGCAGGCTCGGTGAGCTCAGAGCGCGGCCGGAGGTCAGGCAGACATGAGTAACTGGGCGCTGTTCTCAGAAAGCGCACTGAGGAGTGGGGCCCTAGGATCTCGGATCCTCTGGGCCGGAGACCAGGAGGCCGCCATTTGTATTCCTGTCCTCTGGAACTCTATGGAAAGCGCTCAGGGAACAAAAGCTCCTGAAAGCAAACCCGAGCAGATTACTCAGCCCCTGGTAGGGGCGGTGCAATTCTGCCTGGGCAAAGACACGTGAGAATCACTACACCAGGCCCCTCCCCCAGAAGATCAACAAGAAATCCAGCCAAGAACAAGTTCACCTACCGAGGTGTGCGGTTTCAATACCAAGGAGAGCTGCAGAATTCCAGAGGAGGAGAAAGTAAAACACGGAACTCCTGGCTTTCTCCCTGTGATTTTTTTAATGTGGCAGTTAATTTAATTTTTTTTCTTTTTCATTTTTTTTTCTCTTCTTCTGCTAAAATTTTTTTTAACTTTTACCCTTTTCTTTTTTAATGTTTTTAAACTAGTTTATCTAATATATATATTTTTTCTTTTTTATATTTTTCTTTATTTGTTTTCCTTTTTTCTCTCTCTTTTTTCTTTCTTTCTTTTTGAACCTCTTTTTATCTCCATTCTCCCCCTTCACAATTTGGGATCTCTTCTGATTTGGTTAAAGCATATTTTCCTGGGGTTGTTGCCACCCTTTTAGTATTTTACTTGCTCCTTCATATACTCCTATCTGGACAAAATGACAAGGTGAAAAAATTCACCACAAAAAAAAGAACAAGAGGCAGTACCGAAGGCTAAGGACCTAATCAATACAGACATTGGTAATATGTCAGATCTAGAGTTCAGAATGACAATTCTCAAGTTTCTAGCCAGGCTCAAAAAAGGCATGGAAGATATTAGAGAAAACCTCTCGGGAGATATAAAAGCCCTTTCTGGAGAAATAAAAGAGCTAAAATTTAACCACGTTGAAATAAAAAAAGCTATTAATGAGGTGCAATAAAAAATGGAGGCTCTCACTGCTAGGATAAATGAGGCAGAAGAAAGAATTAGTGATATAGAAGACCAAATGACAGAGAATAAAGAAGCTGAGCAAAAGAGGGACAAACAGCTACTGGACCACGAGGGGATAATTCAAGAGATAAGTGACACCATAAGATGAAACAACATTAGAATAATTGGGATTCCAGAAGAAGAAGAAAGAGAGAAGGGAGCAGAAGGTATGCTGGAGAGAATTATTGGTGAGAATTTCCCCAATATGGCAAAGGGAATGAGCATCAAAATTCAGGAGGTTCAGAGAATGCCCCTCAAAATCAATAAGAATAAGCCCACACCCCGTGACCTAATAGTAAAATTTACAAGTCTCAGTGACAGAGAAAATCCTGAAAGCAGCCCGGGAAAAGAAGTCTGTAACATACAATGGTAAAAATATTAGATTGGCAGCTGACTTATCCACCGAGACCTGGCAGGCCAGAAAGAGCTGGCATGATATTTTCAGAGCACTAAACGAGAAAAACATGCAGCCAAGAATACTATATCCAGCTAGGCTATCATTGAAAATAGAAGGAGAGATTAAAAGCTTCCAGGACAAACAAAAACTGAAAGAATTTGCAAACACCAAACCAGCTCTACAGAAATATTGAAAGGGGTCCTCTAAGCAAAGAAAGAGCCTACAAGTGGTAGATCAGTAAGGAACAGAGACAACATACACTAACAGTCACCTTACAGGCACTACAGTGGCATTAAATTCATATCTCTCAATAGTTACCCTGAATGTTAATGGGCTAAATGCCCCTGTCAAAAGACACAGGGTATCAGAATGGATAAAAAAAGAAAACCCAACTATATGTTGCCTCCAAGAAACTCATTTTAAGCCCAAAGACACCTCCAGATTTAAAGTGAGGGGGTGGAAAAGAATTTACCATGCTAATGGACATCAGAAGAAAGAAGGAGTGGCAATCATTCTATCAGATCAATTAGATTTTAAGCCAAAGACTATAAAAAGAGATGAGGAAGGACACTATATCATACTCAAAGGGTCTGTCCAAAAAGAAGATCTAACAATTTTAAATATCTATGCCCCCAACGTGGGAGCAGCCAACTATATAAAACCAATTAATAACAAAATCAAACAAACACATCAACAATAATACAATAATAGTAGGGGACTTTAACACTCCCCTCACTGAAATGGACAGATCATCCAAGCAAAAGATCAGCAAGGAAATAAAGGCCTTAAACGACACACTGGACCAGATGGACATCACAGATATATTCAGAACATTTCATCCCAAAGCAACAGAGTACACATTCTTCTCTAGTGCACATGGAACATTCTCCAGAATAGATCACATCCTCGGTCCTAAATCAGGACTCAACCGGTATCAAAAGATTGGGATCATTCCCTTCATATTTTCAGACCACAATGCTCTGAAGCTAAAACTCAACCACAAGAGGAAATTTGGAAAGAACCCAAATACATGGAGACTAAACAGCATCCTTCTAAAGAATGAATGGGTCAACCGGGAAATTAAAGAAGAATTGAAAAAAATCATGGAAACAAATGACAATGAAAATACAACGGTTCAAAATCTGTGGGACACAACAAAGGCAGTCCTGAGAGGAAAATATATAGTGGTTCAAGCCTTTCTCAAGAAACAAGAAAGGGGTGCATGGGTGGCTCAGTGTGTTAAGCCGCGGCCTTCAGCTCAGGTCATGATCTCAGGGTCCTGGGATCGAGTCCCGCATCAGGCTCTCTGCGCAGCAGGGAGCCTGCTTCCCTCTCTCTCTCTCTCTCTGCCTGCCTTTCCATCTACTTGTGATTTCTCTCTGTCAAATAAATAAATAAAATCTTAAAAAAAAAAAAAAAAAGAAACAAGAAAGGTCTCAGGTACACAACCTAACCCTACACCTAAAGGAGCTGGAGAAAGAACAAAAAAGAAACCCTAAGCCCAGCAGGAGAAGAGAAATCATAAAGATCAGAGCAGAAATCAATGAAATAGAAACCAAAAAGACAATAGAGCAAATCAACGAAACTAGGAGCTGGTTCTCTGAAAGAATTAATAAAATTGATAAACCCCTGGCCAGATTTATCAAAAAGAAAAGAGAAAGGACCCAAATAAATAAAATCATGAATGAAAGAGAAGAGATCACAACTAACACCAAAGAAATACAAACTATTATAAGAACATACTATGAGCAACTTGACGCCAACAAATTTGATAATCTGGAAGAAATGGATGCATTTTTAGAAACATATAAACTACCACAACTGAACCAGGAAGAAATAGAAAGCCTGAACAGACCCATAACCAGTAAGGAGATTGAAATAGTCATTAAAAATCTCCAAGCAAACAAAAGCCCAGGGCCAGACGGCTTCCCGGGGGAATTCTACCAAACATTTAAAGAAGAACTAATTCCTATTCTCCTGAAACTGTTCCAAAAAATAGAAATGGAAGGAAAACTTCCAAACTCCTTTTATGAGGCCAGCATCACCTTGATCCCAAAACCAGACAAGGATCCCATCAAAAAAGAGAGCTATAGACCAATATCCTTGATGAACACAGATGTGAAAATTCTCACCAAAATACTAGCCAATAGGATTCAACAGTACATTAAAAGGATTATTCACCACGACCAAGTGGGATTTATTCCAGGGCTCCAAGGTTGGTGCAACATCTGCAAATCAGTCAATGTGATACAACACATCAATAAAAGAAAGAACAAGAACCATATGATACTCTCAATAGATGCTGAAAAAGCATTTGACAAAGTACAGCATCCCTTCCTGATCAAAACTCTTCAAAGTGTAGGGATAGAGGGCACATACCTCAATATCATCAAAGCCATCTATGAAAAACCCACCGCAAATATCATTCTCACTGGAGAAAAACTGAAAGCTTTTCCGCTAAGGTCAGGAACACGGCAGGGATGTCCATTATCACCACTGCTATTCAACATAGTACTAGAGGTCCTAGCCTCAGCAATCAGACAACAAAAGGAAATTAAAGGCATCCAAATCGGCAAAGAAGAAGTCAAATTATCACTCTTCGCAGATGATATGATACTATATGTGGAAAACCCAAAAGACTCCACTCCAACACTGCTAGAACTTGTACAGGAATTCAGTAAAGTGTCAGGATATAAAATCAATGCACAGAAATCAGTTGCATTTCTCTACACCAACAGCAAGACAGAAGAAAGAGAAATTAAGGAGTCAATCCCATTTATAATTGCACCCAAAACCATAAGATACCTAGGAATAAACCTAACCAAAGAGGCACAGAATCTATACTCAGAAAACTATAAAGTACTCATGAAAGAAATTGAGGAAGACACAAAGAAATGGAAAAATGTTCCATGCTCCTGGATTGGAAGAATAAATATTGTGAAAATGTCTATGCTACCTAAAGCAGTCTACACATTTAATGCAATTCCTATCAAAGTACCATCCATCTTTTTCAAAGAAATGGAACAAATAATTCTAAAATTTATATGGAACCAGAAAAGACCTCAAAAGCCAAAGGGATATTGAAAAAGAAAGCCAGTGTCGCCAAAACTTTTCACTAATAAGTAACAACTTATTAGTTGTTACTACAACTACTAATTAAAAGTTACTTATTTTCTTCAAGCTCTTACTATGGCCTCTTCAAAACTCTGCTGGCTTCACTAATACTTTTTTGAGGCCTTCTGGCTTTCATACACTGCATAGTCCTGAAGTCAGTGATAGCTATTTTAGGTTTTTGTGATGGTAACACACAACTTATGGTTCCAAAATCTCTTCTAGTTATTCCTTTGCTTCCTAACAACCCCAGACTAGTGGCGTAGTGCAACCACTATTGTATTATACTCATGGATTCTGTAGGTTAGGAAGTCATAAATATAATGTGGGGCTAGGTTGTTTCTCCTCTTTTATGTCTGGGACCTCAGATGGGTAGACTCAATGGCTAGGAATGACTTAGTAGCTGAGATCTAGAGTGATTTGAATGTTTGCTCATTGACCTGCATGGTGGATTTTGCTGGCTATCAACTGGGACCTCATACCTACATATGAACCCCTAAAAATGACACTCTATATGGCCAACTAGGCTTTCTCATGAATAGTGACTGAGTTCTAGGAATGAGGGTCCTACAAGAATAAGGAGGAAGCTGTATCACATTTTTAGACCTAGTTTTGGAGGTCATACAGCACCACTTAGCTGGCACATACCCAACCAGTTTTTTGGGGTTTTTTAAACATTTTAAAATTTAAATGGAATTAATTAACATATAATGATTACTGGTTTCAGAGGTAGAGGTCAGTGATCACCAGTCTTATGTAATACGCAGTGTTCATTACAGTACATACCCTCCCTAATGTCCATCACCCAGTTGTCCCATTCCCTCCACCTCCCTCCCCTTCCCTCTCCTTCGCTCCAGCAACCCTCAGTTTGTTTCCTGAGATTATTAAGAACCTCTTATGGTTTGTCTTCCTGTCTGGTTTGTCCTGTTTTATTTTTTCCTCTCTTCCTCTATGATCCTCTGCTTTGGTTCTTAAATTCTACCTATCAGTGAGATCATATGATACTTGTCTTTCTGATTGACTTATTTTGTTTAGCACAATACCCTCTAGTTCCATCCAATCATTATACACCCAACCAGTTTTAAGAGGAGAGAACCTAAATCTCACCTATCTACGGGAGAAATCTCATGTAGGAAGAGCATGTGTGGTGGGAAAAAATTTTGTGGCTGACTTTGGAAAATACAATCAATAATAGTAGTGTTTCCAAACCAAATTTACCATAACTTTGACTTTTGAATCAGATAAAAATACATCAGGAAGAGTTGGCATACACAAATTACTAATTTTGAGAAGAGTTTATAAAACTGTAAACATGTGAGCTGGGTATAGTGAGATTTTTGAGGGAGGCTGCTGTTACCACCTTTAAGTTTGAAATGTCATGACTGCTTTTGAATTTTACTATATTCATTATTTCATGTCTTGCTCCTTTTTTTTTTTTTAAAGATTTTATTTATTTATTTGACAGACGGAGATCACAAGTAGACAAAGAAGCAGGCAGAGAGAGAGGAGGAAGCAGGCTCCCCATTGAGCAGAGAGCCAGATGCGGAGCTTGATCCCCAGACCCTGGGATCATGACTTAAGCCGAAGGCAGAGGCTTTAACCCACTGAGCCACCCAGGTGCCCCATGTCTTGCTCCTTTTTATAGCAGTATATTTGTAAGTTTCATCTGTGCTCTTGCATATAATTCGAGTTCATTTTCATCACTGTGCAGAATTCTCTTTTATGAATACATCACAATTTATTTATCCATTCTCCTGTTGAGGGACTTTTTTTTCTAGTTTTGGCCATTGAGAACAATGCTGCCCTACACATTTTTTATCACATATCTTAGAGCACATATGCATGAATTTTCTGGGATGTATAACATGAGTAAATCAACTGCATCATAGATCATGTGCATCTTCAACTTCTTGATAATGCCAAACCATTTGCCAGTGTAACTGAATTAATTTCAAGACCACCAACAGTGAATATGAATATCTTCTAGTTGACATCCTTCTAGTTGACACTTACTATTGTCAGACTTTCCTATTTTTGTGTGTCTGCCACTCTGGTATAATGGTGTGGTTTAATTTTTTTCCCCTGATTACTAATGATAGTGTACACTTCTAAATGTTTATTGATCATTTGGATTTCCTATTATTCGAAACAAGAGTTCAAGTCTTCTGCCAAATATTCTTTTGAGTTTCCTCTTTTATTCTTGTTGCTTTTTCACTTGTTTGTTTTTTTTTTTTATAGTCTAGTACAAGCCACTTGCTAGGTATATGTGCTGTACATACCTTTTTCTTTTTATCACTTTCTGTAGATGTCATTGTATTAGCAAATGGATAATTTTTGTTTAAGCAGTTTTTCTATAATACTACATGATGATATTTTATCATATGATCTTCTGAATGTCTTGTAGTTTTTCCTTTTATGTTTTGGTCTATAAACTATCTGAAGTTAATGCTTTTGATTTTGTTCTATGTGTGAGGAACATCCACTTTTATTTATTTTCCTATGAATATTCAATTGACCAAAACATTTATTAAAAAGTACATTTTTCCCCATTGCTTTTTATTTTAATAAGTTATCTCACATTTGCTGTAACAAATGATGTACTTGTTTTTTTTCTTTCCATTTTACTTTATGTTTTTCATGCTTGTTCTTCTTATTCATTTTCCTCATTTTATTTTATTTTTTTTTTAAGATTTTATTTATTTATTTGACAGACAGAGATCACAAGTAGGCAGAGAGGCAGGCAGAGAGAGAGAGGGAAGCAGGCTCCCTGCTGAGCAGAGAGCCCGACACGGGGCTCGATCCCAGGACCCTGGTATCATGACCTGAGCCGAAGGCAGAGGCTTAACCCACTGAGCCACCCAGGTGCCCCTGGTTTTAATTGGTTTTGACTCAACATCTCACACTTTTTTATTAGGGAGTATTTGTATTCTTCCAAACCATTGTGTTTACCCTTCATTTCCTGAAACTCAGACCTCTATGTGTCTCTATATTTATAAATCTGTATATTCAGTATTATATAAAAACAAGATACCAAGTATTTTCCATCTCTATGTTTCCTATTTCTCTTGCTTTGTTTTACTCTGTGTTATGATAAACATTTTAGTGTATTTTATTTCCCTAATCTTTAGCTACTCCAGGATAAGACATTTAGAAAGTTTTAAGATTTCTCCCTTCTCCAACTTCCTGAATACCTGATATTTGTTAAGATAACTTGAAAATTTTAATCACAGGTGATTATCAAGTTTTCCCCTTGCAATATGACTATATTAGTTGAAGAGCTCTTGTTTAGAATTGTTTACATTCACACACTATCATTATCCATTTATACACACATATACGTTGAGGTTAAGAATGAGAGATTGAGTCAACCACCTCAGTTTCTACCATCTTAATTCTCTAATTGGTTTCATTTCTTCATTTATTAGAATCCTTTCAGGAATATCTTTTATCAAATAGATATATTCTCTAAATATTTGAATATATATACTTTTTTCCTTTTATTCTGACAGTTAAATAGTATCTGATTAGGTATAAGAGTCCAGTGTAGTAGCTCTGGGGTGGCTAGCTGGCTCAGTCAGTAGAGCATGCAACCCATAATCTCAGGATTGTGAGTTTGAACCCCACGTTGGGTGTAGAGATTACTTAAAAATAAAATCTTAAAAAAATAAAAAGAGTCCAAAACAAACTGAGGGTTGCTGGGTGGAGGGGGGTTGGGAGGGGGGGTGGGGTTAGAGGGGGTTGGGGTTATGGACATTGGGGAGGTTATATACTATGGTGAGTGCTGTGAAGTGTGTAAACCTGGCGATTCACAGACCTGTACCCCGGAGATAAAAATACATTATATGTTTATTTTTTTTTTAAAGTTGCATTAGGTAGCATTTCATTAATATTGAAAACAGTACCAATCTGTAAAATATTTTTTTTTTATTTTCCACACTTGAATTATTAAATGTAATTTTTTTAGAAAATAGCAAACATGCAGGCTGAATAAATATGACATGAATATTATTGAGTAAAAAAAAATTTAAAATAAAATAAAAATAAAAAGAGTCCAGTGTAGCAGTTCTTTAATCCATCATCAGTAGCTGTTATTCTTTATCCTCTAGATTCTGCTATTTTAAATTAAATACCTGATATCACTTTAGTACTTATTTTTTTTTTAAACTTACTTTTCGGTCAGGAAACTTTGAAATTATAATCTTTATGTTTTAATCTTTCAAAGTCTTTATCTGAAAAAAAAAGTCTTTATCTTTAGTGTTCATGTATTTTACCAGGATATATATATATCTGTATCTTTGTTTTGTCCATCTTGCCTGAACATTGTGAGGACTCTAAATTAGAAGACTGAAATGTTTTTAAATTCACGACATTTTTTTCTGTCATTTGTTAAACATTGCTCTTATGCTAGCTCCTTTTATTTCTATTAGTCTCACCATTTTAGCAAATAAAATTCCCTTAGGTTTTCTTCCAAGTCCTTTATCTTTTCTTCTCTTGTCTCTATTTCTGTATATTTTGTTATATGTTTGGTCATATATTTCTCCTTGTTCTTCCAAAACACTAGTAACCATAGTATCCACCTTCTCTTTGTATTCCCCTGACACATTTTCAAATTTGGAAATTATATATATATAAAATATGTGTGTATGTATACTTTTTTTAATCTCACATATTTGCCTTTTTTTCCTTTCTTTTTTTGTGTTTGAACATTTAAAGTCTACTCTCTTAGTAAATTTTAATTTGCCTATTTCCTCTCAGAGAATTTTGTAAATCTAAAAGTCTTCCTTCTGGGGTTTTTTGTTTTTGTTTTTGTTTTTTTTCCTTCAGTCCAGGCCATCAGGGTTTCTGATGATACAGCACTTTCAAGGACTTCAGGGGTCTTTCATGTATTTCTTAGGGATTCACTCCTTTAAGCAGGAAGTGCTTCTGCAGATCTTCCTTATGTAAACCCATCTATATTCCTGGATTTTATTTAGATGGCTGAGGGGAATCCAGGAGTTACATGCCTAACCTCTTCAAAGAGCATTCTGTGTGACTGAATATGCTGACTTTTTAATCCTTCCTATCCACTATAAGAAAGTTTTTGGGTATATTGTTGACTTTTAGTCCAGAGTACACATCCCTGACAATGAATCTTCTAACTTTTACATCTTTTGCTGTTTGGTTAGGTTGAGAATGTTCCAAATCATGAAGTCCTGGTTTCTTTTTCCTTAACCGTTCTCCCCTTAGTCTGTCTTTTTCTCCTTTTTTTAACTTAGTAGCAAGAAGGAACCAGGTCACACTGTTCATACTTTGCTTGGAATGTACCTGGGTAGATATCCAGTTTCATTGCTTACAGGTTTTGCTTACAACACAGCTGTACTTAATTCAGCTAAGCTTTCCACCACAGTAGGACAAGTATCTTTTTCCTTTCAATTTCCAATAACACCTTTCTAATCTTCTTCTGATCCCATACCAGCAGTTTCTTTAATGTCCATATTTCTATCAATAATCTGATGATAATGATTTATGCATGCATTAAGACAATATATTTTCTCTACTATGCTTTTCACTTCATTCTGAGTTTTCACTAGCAGAGTTGTTAATGTCCACATTTATATTAACAGTCTATTAAAGGCAATCTAGGCTTTTTCTCTCATGCTGTTCAAAATTTTTACATCTTCTGCCCATTGCCCAATTCCTAAACTGTTTTACACATTTTAGGTATTCACATAGCACCATTCTACTTTTAGGTTCCAAAATCTGTATTATTTTCCTACTGCTGCTCTAACAAAATGACACAAACTTATTGACTTAAAGCAATACAAATTTATTATTTTATAGTTCTGGAGGCCAGGAATCTAAAATAGCTTTCACTTGACTAAAATCATGGTGTTGTCAGGGCTGTATTTCTGGATACTCTAGGAGAGAATCTGTCTTCTTATCATTTACAACTTCTAGAAGCCTTCTAAATTTCTTGGTTTATTGCCCTTTCCTTCATCTTCAAAGTCAGCCAAGTGCAGGAGCTTCAAATTCTTTCTGACTCTGCCTCTCCTGCCTCCCTTGTGATTATGTTGGACATACTGAATGATTTGAGATAATCTTTCCATCACAAGATCTTTAATTTAATCACATATGCCAAGTTTCTTTTCCTTTGTCAGGTAATGTGGTATATAGTCAGGGTTCTCCAGAGAAACAAAACCAATAGACATATAGAAGTAGATTTATAGATGTAGTTTCTCTTCACTGGAGAAGGTCTTTAATTAAACCTTCAGCTGATTGAATGAAACCCACCCACATTATAGAGGGTATTCAAAGTGTACTGATTCAAATGTACTGATTTAAATTTAAATATTTTATAAAAAATGCCTTACAAAAACATGTAAAATAATATTTGGCCAAATATCTGGCCTAGTTGACCCATGAAATTAACCATCACACATAGAAGTAGATTTCAGGGATTAGCAGGTAAACATCTTTGTAGGGCCATTATTCTGCCTACCACAGTGAAGATCTAAAAATGTGAAGAACAAATGGAGTAAAATAAGACAGAAGTGACAGGGAGGGGAGTATGGCTATGAATAGAGTTATAAGCCTTTCAAACAGATAAAACATAATTTTCAACAGTGGTGCGGGGGACTAGATGGGAACTCAGATATCAAGAAATATGGCAAGAGACAAAGCTATAGAGGTGGCCATGGGCCAGCTTTTAGACATAAGGGGTTAGTCTTCATAAAGGGTCTTGATATTCACCCTAAAGTGAGCACTGAAGTATGGATAGTGAGACAACCCACAGTGAGTCACTGGTGAGTTGTAAGTAGGAAATGATGAGATTATCATTTTATTTCAGGAAGACCACTCTGGAACCAGTGTGAAGACCTGACTTTCCAGGAGAAGCACTAGAGGTAAGAGAAAAATAAACAGTGACTGACAAAACACTGTAATGGTGATATTGAAGGGAAGGAGCTTAAGACCTAATAAAACTGGATGATAAGTAAAGATGATAAATACCGGGGCACCTGGGTGGCTCAGTGGGTTAAGCCTTTGCTTAGGTCATGGTTTCGGGGTCCTGGGATCAAGCCCTGCATTGGGCTCTCTGCTCAGTGGAGAGCCTGCTTTCCTCCTCCCTCTGCCTGCCTCTCTGCCTACTTGTGATCTCTCTCTCTCTCTGTCAAATAAATAAAATCTTAAACAAAGAAAAAAGATGATAAATACATGAAAATATGCCTACCAACTATTTGGAAGATTATGTTCATGTCTAAGACAGAAGTGTGATTATAAGGACAGTCGATTGTATTATTAGAAGACAATGTAGGCATTAGGCAATATTTTCTTAGAGTGATGATATTTGATTATATTCTAAGAAAATGTCTTGATGGATTAGTAGGAAATGTGAAGACTCTCAAGAGAATTTCAAAGAGTCTATTGATAAGATTGCCTCTTTTGGTAGCACCAAAGTGAGAGTGGAAAAGCAGGTTTTGGTGAGGATCCTAAGAATGATGGAAGCAATGGAAGTCTTCCTTCCTACTTAGAGATAAAATGAGGTGGAAACTCAGTAATTTACTACCATTTTTTTGTTATGCACTGTCTTGGACAAGTTACATATAATTTTTAAAAATTTTAATAATCTTAATTTTATTAAGCACAGTGTCAGGCTTCAGCAAAAAAGTTTACATGTATTTATTATTTAATGTCCACGTATTCCTGGTATGGTAACATAGGTACTATCAGTATTAAGATATTAAATATGAAGTAATTGAAGCTTAGAAAGCTAAAACATCTTAGCTTACCCAAGTCACAAAGTGTAGAAGAACTTAAACTTAAACCTCTCAGACTCTAGTAACTATTCTGTTAAGGAAAGATGTGTCTTTACTGACAAGGTACTTAGTGTAAGTAAATGGTCAAATAGAAGCTATGGTAACATGTACAAGGAGTACAGTAAAGAGACTCAGGGATGCATCTTCAAATAGCCAATGGTGTTCTGTGTGACCTTGAACAAATCTTTACTCTTTCTGTGTCCCATTTTCCTCATCTGCAGATTAGATCTATAGTTCCCATCTGCTGATTTACTGATCAGTGTGGCAAATTGTTTACCCTTTTGTGACTATTCCTTTCACCATTCCCCTCTGGGAATGAGGCTCAGATTCCCTTTCTTCCTATCTCAAATTCTAGATTTTACCTGGTGGATGGTGACCACTGAGACTGTAGTATGATTTGGTTTGCAAAATATCAGATGACAAGACCTCTAAAGTCCATTCCAGATCCTGAAGTTTACTAATGTGCTGCATTTGGCAATGTTTGCTTTTTTTTCCTCCCCCAGGCTGTAAATATATTTAGCTGTGAAAGAGAAATGCTGTTTACTGCATTGTTCATGCGTCTCAGTTCATACAAAGCAGAGATCCCACTGAAAGAAAACAATAAGACTAGGTGGGATTTCTTCTCTGTGGGAGAGATTAAAGAAATGCTAAAGTGCATTAAAAACAATGGAATATATGGGTGCCTGGGTGGCTCAGTGGGTTGAATCTCCCTCAAAATGGTTGTTTTACTTAGAAATTTAACAACAGCTGCCAATGATATGGAAGTAGCAGGTGGGCTTTTAAAGTAAACAGTGAGGTACGTAAAGCTATCATATAAGGGAATCACACTCTGTGACAAGCTAAAAAAGCATTATCTTCCTTCAGTAGAAGTGTGTGACAGGGCTTGGGGCTGTTAAAACAATTGAGGTTCCTTATAACTGGGAAATTGCCTCTTTCATACAGTCCCTCAGACACTCTTCTGGCTGTACTTAATGGAAGATGCTGATGGCAAGCCACAAAGGTGCCACTGGAGTGACATTCCATTTAAAGTCACCCCCAATCAGATAGTGTGAGCTTTCCAAGGGGAGGCATAACCACTGGGCTGGAAGCAGGCAAGATTATAGTGCAGAACCTAACAATACAGGAGAGAGTTCTCCAGCCCAGTGACTTGGGGATGGGGCTCAGGGGGTAAGTAGTGTCATTGCTGCACACACGTGGATTTTGTGTCCCTCTTCCAACTTCCTCTCTAAGCCCTGTGTACTCCCTAGAGAAAGAATGCAGAATATGGAAGCAATGTGTACTTTTATTTGATTGAGAATGTACCTAAGTGAAATAAGGAGTGGAAATAAAAACAAAAGTCATTGTGTAATGGCATGAAAATTAGATTAGAAACTAGCAGAAGAACAACCATACATGTGGCCTCTCACAGTGGGACCTCCATTCTGTCATCAATTGCCTTAAATGATGTCAAAGTCAGTTCTAAGTTTATTTCTGTGGATTAATAATTGTTTATATTAGTTGGAGAGGTGGATTTAAGGGATAACACAAGAATAAACATATAGGCATTGGCAGGTCCTTTTAACAAATAAAAGAGAAGGGGCACCTGGGTGACTCAGCCATTAAGTGTCTGCCTTCCGCTCAGGGCATGATCCTAGGGTCCTAGGATCAAGCCCTGCATTTGGCTCCCTGCTCATTGGGAAGCCTGCTTCTCCCCTCTCTCACTTTCCCTGCTTGTGTTCCCTCTCTCTCTGTGTCTCTGTCAAATAAATAAAATCTTAAAAAAAAGAAAAGAGAAAATTGACCTAAGTTGATTATAGTGACTGGTGATAACATGACATGATATCTACTGACTGACTCTTGAATCCACCTCCCCTTCTTCCTCCATCATCTGCCTGTCACTCTTCATGTCTTAATCATTATGAACCTCTCCATGGATTTCCCTGCCTGTTTTTCCAATTCATTTCTACACTTCAACTAGAGGGATATTTACCAAAATGCAGATCTGCTCATGTCACTCCTCTGCTGACACATCATTAATTGTTCACTGTTGGCCTCAAAGTAAAATCCAAATGCCTTAGCATGTTGCACAAAGCTTTTTGCAGTATGGCCTGAGGGAGTGTTACCAGTAGCAGGGCTAAAGAGAAAAACCTACAAAAGCTGGGAGTTGTGTTTATCTGAAGTACTCAGAAATGTTCTTGGGAGAGAGAACAGGAGTCACATACAATAGGATGTGCATAGAAGCTAGCAGAAATGCCTAGGATTAATTAGGAAGGGTTGAGGAAAAAAGCAAAGACGCAAATGGGAAAGGTCTGAACCGAACAGATAGAACTGGTGCAAAGAATGGGTAGCAGGGAAGCTTCAGGAGGACCGTTGTATATAGTGAGGACAGAGGTCTTCATTGACCCTGTGGTGTGACAGAGTGAGAATATAAGAGAGGCAGGAAGGGCTCTACACTGCCTACCTTTCCAGCCTCAGCTCCTGTCACTTGCCTTCCCCTGTGCTATTCTCTTTCAGTGAAAGGAAATATTGAAAGTTCTCTGTGTCATTTCACGTGACTTTGCTCACACTATCCCCACTCTGGAGTAGACTTTCTTTTCTCCTGTGTGACAAACTTTTCTTCAACCTTTGATACATTGACATGACATCAATTTTCAAAAGCTGAATGGGCCTTTCTTTGGGCCCTAGCACAGTTAATTGTTCCTTCTCTGTGTCTCCATAGGACCTTACACGTATCTAAGAAATCTCGCATAATTGCATACCATTATTATTTGTTAATGTGCTTGTGTCCACACTACACCATGAGTTTTTGGTGGTTTGGGATGTGCCTTTACTCAATACACTAAATGTATGAGGAAGAGATTGAGGGAGAGATCAACACCTATTAAAGATACTCTTTTTTCTCATATGTTGAATCCAAAGAACTAAAATAGAGCTCTACATTAAGTATTGTTTTGGTTTGCTTTAAATAACCTCTGGGAATGTTTTCTTCTGATTTAAAATAGTATAACAAAAATGTTCTTTTTACCTATCCATAAGAGGGACACCTGCCTAGAAGAAAAGGATGAGGAAGCTAAAGGACTTTAGATCAAAATGCTAGAGATGTGGGGTAGGTAGCAACTTGCTTCTAACACCAAATAGAGTGAAAGAAATGGTTTTAAGTTGCCTCCCAGAGAAAGATGACTTAGTCTGCCTTGTGGGAGCAAGTAAACAATAAAAGAGGCTGGATTTGATTTAACTTTGCTTCTATCAGAGCATACTTCCCTTTGGAAGGCTACACATCCAGACTGCTAGATTTGGGGGAAAGAACACATCCCCAAAGACATGAAAATCAAAAATCTTAAGTTGATGGTTGTTTTTTATTTCTCCATTATCTTTCTGGGGTGAGGAGAACTTTGTATTATGAAGGATTCAATTTAAGAAAATTCAGTTCTATAAACACTTATTAAGTGTTTACTGTGATATAACTTACTGTGCCAAGTTGGAATTGTAAAGGACAGATGAAGTCATATGAATGAATGAAAGAGGCAACGTAGAAGAATAACTACATGCTTTAGAGCTTTGGAGCCAGATAGACGTGGATTCATAACTTGAATTTTCCATTGTTCTATGTAACATACTTTAGTGTTATTATAAAAATAAAAAGACTAAAGTATTGTGGCTGAGCTGGGAGACTGCCATGGGGGCTTGATCCCAAGAGTCTGGGATCATGACCTGAGCTGAAGACAGACACTTAGTGGAGTGAGCTACCCAGGAGTCCCTATAAATCCAATCTTTATATGTAAAAAGCCCATATTCCTCAGAGGAAAAGATTTTTAGCCAAATTCAAGAAAGAATATTTATTTATCTTTTTTTAAATTTAAATTCAGTTAATTAACATATAATGTATTATTAGTTTCAGAGGTAGAGGTCAATCATTCATCAGTCTTATATAATACCCAATACTCATTACATCAAATGCCCTCCTTAATGTCCATCACCCACCTACCCATCCCTTCCACCTCCCTCACCTCCAGCAACCCTCAGTTTGTTTCCTATGATTAAGAGTCTCTTATGGTTTCTTTTCCTCTCTGATTTCATGTTTTTACTTTTTCCTTTCTTCCCTCTGATTATTTGTTTTGTTTCTTAAATTCCACATATCAGTGAGATCATATGACAGTTGCCTTTTTCTGATTGACTTACTTTGCTTAGCATAATACCCTCTAGTTCCACCATATCACTGCAAATGACAAGATTTCAATTTTTTTTTTAAGATTTTATTTATTTATTTGACAGACAGGGATCACAAGTAGGCAGAGAGGCAAGCAGGGAGAGAGAGAGAGAGGGAAGCAGGCTCCCTGCTGAACAGAGAGCCTAATGCAGGGCTCGATCCCAGGACCCTGGGATCATGACCTGAGCTGAAGGCAGAGGCTTTAACCCACTGAGCCACCCAGGCGCCCCAAGATTTCAATTTTTGATGGCTGAGTAATATTCCATTGTATTATATATACTACATCTTTATGCCTCCATCTGTTGATGGACATCTGGGCTTTTTCCATAGTTTGGCTATTGTGGAAATTGCTGCTATAAACACTGTGGTGCAGGTGCCCCTTCACTGCATTTGTATCTTTGGAGTAAATACCCAGTCACAGTAGTACAGTTACTGGGTCATAGGTTAGCTCTGTGTTCATCTTTTGAGGAACCTCCATACTGTTTTCCAGAGTGGCTGCACCAGCTTGCATTCCCACCAGCAGTGTAGGAGGGTTCCCCTTTCTCCATATTCTCACCAACTCCTGTCATTTCCTGACTGGTTAATTTTAGCCATTCTGACTGGTGTGAGGTGATATCTCATTGTGGCTTTGATTTGTATTTCCTTGCTGCCGAGTGATGTTGAGCATTTTGTCATGTGTGTGTTGGCCATTTGGATGTCTTCTTTGGAGAAATGTCTGTTTGTATCTTCTGCCCATTTTTTATTAGATTATTTGTTCTTTGGGTGTTGAGTTTGGTAAGTTCTTTATAGATTTTGGATACTGCCCTTTATCTGATATGTCATTTGCAAATAATCTCCCATTCTGTCAGCTGTCTTTTGGTTTTGTTGACTGTTTCCTTTGCTGTGCAAAAGCTTTTTATCTTGAAGTCACAATAGTTCATTTTGCCTTTGTTTCCCTTGTTTTTGGAGACGTGTCTAGCAAGGAGTTGCTGTGGCTGGTGTCACAGAGGTTGCTGCCTGTGTTCTTCTCTAGGATTTTGATGGATTCCTGTCTCACAATGAGGTCTTTCATCCATTTTGAGTCTATTTTTGTGTATGGTGTAAGGAAATGGTCCACTTTCATTCTTCTGCAGGTGGCTGTCCAATTTCCCCAACACTGTTTTTTTGTGAATATCCATTGGGCATTCTTCTCTGTTTTGTCAAAGAAAGATTAGTTGACCATAGTGTTGAGGGTCCATTCCTCGGTTCTTGATTCTGTTCCATTGATCTCTGTGTCTGTTTTTGTACCAGTACCATACTATCTTTCTATTGGTATTTCCTTGGTATAACAGTACCAAGCTGACATACCATTACAACTTTGTAATAGAGCTTGAAGTCTGAGATTGTGATGCCTCCAGTTTTGGTTTTCTTTTTCAACATTCTTTTGGCAAGAAAGAATATTTAGAAACCAAATATCAATTGCTTTTTTATAAGAGAGGTAAGTTTGTTATAGTGGGAAACTCACTAATTTTAAAGTCTTTGAATCCCAGCTTAGCATTTAGAAAATGCATTAACTTGGGCCAGGTAGTGAACTTCTCCAAACCTCACTTTTCTCATATGTAAAATAGGTAGAATAGTGACTAGTAGGATGAGATGAGTGCATTAATATGTATAAGATACCTATCATACTGTGTTGGAAAGTAGCAACTCAATAATTAGGAGCTTTTATTATTATTCCACGTTAGAATTTGTTGTTTCATTTCTCATGCATTAGCACTGTCATGGACATTAGCATCATCTTAAAGGATATAAACATATAATCTAGAACGGGAGCCATATAAATAGAACTAATCATTATATAGTGGGTTAACTATAATAAGAGGACTATATACAAAGGTATGACAATTTATTTTCTCTTGTTTACATGTTTCTTTTTTAATGAATTTTTAACCAATATCTTCTTTCCTGACATAATAAATAAATATTCATTTATTTATTTATTTCGTGGCTTAACACAATACCCATCTGTTACAGCAGAGTTTAGTAGATCAAGTCCAAGTATGCTTGAATGACTCCTCTGCTTAAAATCTCATAAGAGAATCAAGGTGTCTGCAAGCCAGACTCTTATCTGGAGGCCCTGGGAAAGAATCCACCTCTGGGCAGAATTAGCAGAATGCAGTTCTTGGATGCTATAGGGACTAAGGTCCCTGTCTCTTTTCTGTCAGCTAGAGATCACTCCTAGCTGCTAAAATGAAGGCTGGCACTCTGCACTGGCAGTTCACCACATGTATGTTTGCTTTCTTCTGCATCTGCAGAGCATGTCTCTTTGTCTTCTGCTTCTCTCTTTCGTCCTTGCCATATGTTTTAAAAGGTTTGTGTGGTTATACTGGACCCATCTGGATAATCCAGGAGAAACTCCCCATTTTAAGGTCAATTAATTAGTAACTTAAATTAAATCTGTAAAGTCCCTGTTGCCATGTAACTAATATATTCACAGAAGGGTATCTCATCACATTCTGTTTCCAGGAATTAGGGCAGGACATCTTTAGAGGCCATCATTCTGCTAAATAGTAGCTGCAAATAGTTTTAAAAGTCAGATAGTGTCAGAAGACTAAGGGTGGGAAGAAAAAAGTCCTATATTCTGTCTTAAAGACTTTCTCCTCTGCATTGTGTTCCTCCAGACCAACTATTTTCAGTTATTTTGCTATTTGTTCTAAAATTTGCTTCTATATGTTTAAAAAAATGCATTTACTGATAATTGGGGTTTTAGTTTGGGACACAATAGAATAGACTCATCTCTGCTTGTTCCTCCCCACTAAGTACAACTAAGAAACCTGGAAATAAAAGAGCAGAGTGGTCATGTATAGGAGGATTCTGAAATGTGGAAAGAAAGAACAGCTGTTAGAGACCACAGGACTTGAGAAAAAGATAGTAGCCTGGCATCTCCCATCTCTCCGAGGAACAGAACCAGGGAGGGAGGCCTGGGCAGCACATTCTGACTGCAGAGGCACACCAGCAGAGACTGAAAGGCTTGTTGGCATCTGGTGGCCACGGGAAAAACTTTCTACCCTTATAAGCCCAATTTCTCCTGCTTTCCACCAGGTCCAGGAAGTGCATGTTTCCCACTCCAGGGGTAGAAATGAAACAAAGACCCTTCCTTCAGCACCACGTAAGGGAAGCAGACCAAAATCACACTGAGAGGGCTCTGAAAACTCAATTGTCATTGGAAACAGCCCACAAAAGTAGATTATGACCTGTTTGCTAAGACTAAAAGGGTTGATTATTACCTAAAATAAAAAATAGAATTCAGAATCTCCTAATATTCCAAGTTCTGATGATCCAACCAAAAATCACCTGCCGAACCAAAAACCAGAAAAATATCTCAACCTGAAAGAGAAGACAATCAAAAGACACCAAGATGAATCAAATACTGGAATTATTTGATACACACTTATAGCCATAATTAAAAAAATAAGAATATTATAAATACTCTTGGAAAAATTTAAGAAAAAGAAATACCACCAAATGAATAAAAGAAATAAAAATTACAAAACTGAAAAATATAGCAACTAAAATAAACTTTCACCACTCTTATTTAACATAGTATTAGAAATTCTAGCCAGAGCAATATGGATTGGAAATGAAGAAATACAACTGTCCCTATTTGCAGATGACATGATTGTCTACATAGAGAATACCAAAGAATTTACAAAAACAAACAAATAACAACAACAAAACAAAAGCAAAAACAAAATCAGCCCCTCAGAACTAAAAAGCAAATTCAGTAAGGGTGTAGTGTACAAGATCAACACTTAAAAATCAATTGCATTTCTACATACTAGCAATAAACATGTTGTGAGTACCAAAATTAAAAAAATATATACTTTTTATAGTTGTTCCAAAGAAAATAAACATTTAAGTATAAATCTACCAAAAGCTGTGTAGGAACTATATACTAAAACTTGCATGTTAATGAAATAGATCAAAGATGACCTAAATTAGTGGAGAGCCAGACTATGTTCATTGATTGCAAGACTCAAGATAATGAAAACATCGATTCTTTCTAAACTGATCGACAGGTTTAACAAAAGTCCCATCAAAATCACACCAAAAAAAATTTTTATAGCTATAGACAGTATTATTCTAAAATGTATGTGGAAAAAAAAAATGTATGTGGAACTTAAAGGGCCTATTATAGTTAAAACCATTTTGAAAAAGAATAAAGTGGGAGGAGTAACTCAACTTGAAGTTAAAACATTATATACCTATAATAACAAAGACAATGGTACTGGCAAAGGAATAGACAATCTAATAGTACACAATAGAGAATGCAGAAATAAACCTGACACAAATATGCCTAACTGATTTTTTTTTTAAAGATTTATTTTTTATTTATTTGTCATAGAGAGAGAAGCGAGAGCAAGCACAGGCAGACAGAGTGGCAGGAAGAGGCAGAGGGAGAAGCAGGCTCCCCGCCAAGCAAGGAGCCCGATGTGGGACTCGATCCCAGGACGCTGGGATCATGACCTGAGCCGAAGGCAGCCGCTTAACCAACTGAGCCACCCAGGTGTCCCTGCCTAACTGATTTTTGACAAAGATCCAAAAGTAAATTTAATTGGAGGAACGGTAGTCTTTTCAATGAATGATGCCAGAGCAATTGAACATCTGTAGGCAAACAAACACACAAGCCTCTCAATTTAAGAAAGAAAGACAATATAGGGAAGAAGTCTGCAGGAACTAGGGCTATGTGAAGACTTCCTGTTCTTGACATGAAGAACATGCTCCAGTGGAAAATTGATCAATTACATTTCTTTAAAAGTAAAAGTAAAAACTTCTTGGGTGCCTGAGTGGCTCAGTGGGTTAAGCCTCTACCTTCGGCTCAGGTAATGATCTCAGGGTCCTGGGATCCAGCCCCACATCGGGCTCTCTGCTCAACGGGGAGCCTGCTTTTCCTCCTCTTTCTCTCTCTCTGCCTGCCTCTCTGACTACTTGTGATCTCTGTCAGGTAAATAAATTTTAAAAATTAAAAAAAAAAAAAGTTAAAACTTCTCTGCATCCTTTTGAGAGAGTGAAAAGACAGACAATAAGGTGCAGGCTAAGAGAAAATACTTATAAACCACATATCCAATAAAAGACAAATACCTAGAATACATAAGGAACTCTTAAAACTCAACAGTTTAAAAAAAAATATATATATATATATAAAATCCAGTTAGAATATAGGCAGTAGAAACGAATAGATATTTTACTGAAAAGGATATACAGATGGCAAATAAGCACAGGCAGAGATAGCCAACATCTGTAGCATCAAAAGAAGACAGAACCTCAATGAAGGGTGCATGGAACAGGCAACTCTTAATCTTGGGGTTGTGGGTTCCAGCTGCACGTTGAGTGTAGAGACTGCTTTAAAAAAAAAAAAAAAAAAAACTTAAAAAAAAAAGAAAACTTAGTTCAGTGAAATGCTACCACACACCTGTCGGAATGACTAAAATTAAAAGTGCTGCCACAACAAATGCCGACAAGTTGCAGAAAACCTGGATCACATGCAGTGCTGGTGGAAATGTAAACCAATACAGCTGATATGGAAAAAGAGTGAGACGGTTATTTACAAAATGAGGTGAAGGTTACATGGGACTTCTCTGGACATTTTTGGGCAACTTTATATAAATTTATTATTCCAAAGCAAAAACATTTAAAAATATACATTGACTATTATCTTGTATATCATCATAGTTATACATTCTCAACTGCCTTCCTATTATAGAAAATGAAGATGTTGGTTTTCTTTCATTCTCCCTTCCCTTTTATCCCACATTATCCCCTTTATAGTTATCATTATTATTATTGGTTAAATTTGTATAGTGTTTTTATTGTTATGATAACATAAATATTACTGCTGAACCAAATAGTCTCTTGGCCATTTCTTATACAGGTTTCTTGTTTTACCAGAGTTAAAATTGGCCTCTTTTTTCTTTTTTTTCATGTGCTTACATGAATATATGGCTAAGCCTTCTTCCTACCCTTTTTTTAATAGCTCTATTACAACTTTGCACACAAAAACCTATCATTCAGCCAAATCCATTTCTTTTTTCCAGTTTTTCCTTGGAGTCTTTTTGAGAGTCTGTGTCCTATACTCCACTCTGGAGGCTGATCTACAGAAATCCTGCTGCACTGTGGAGGTCCTGGAGATTCTGTCGCCATTTTAGGAATTCACCTCCTCTTTTTCCTGCTCTGGGTTATCTATTCCCACAAAACCATGTTCTCCTGTGTCCTGATATACCCCCTTTTTTGGTCTGGTGCACATTTTCCAGGAGCTTTCTGAAAAGAGGTGCATGGAGATTGAGATTGTATTTGACTGAAACTTCTTGTCCTTTACCCTCACACCTGATTGAATATTGAGTTGGACATCATGATTCTATGTCGAAAAACATTTCCTCTCAGTATTTAGGAGGCAATAGTCCATTATCTGCAAACTACCATTCTTAACACAAAATCTTTATATATACTGTTTTTACTGTCTGATCAATTTTGAATTAACGTTTTATCTTCGGTGTTTGCAAATTCATTTGTTTTGGTGAATTCTCAGTGGACCTTTTCAACTAGAAACCCATATCCTGATTTCATTATATTATTTATTTGATAATTTACTTCTTTCCAGTTCTTCATTTTCCCCCAAGTTTGTATTTTTTTAAAATAATGCCTTCTAGATTGATTCCCTAAATTTTATTTATTCTGTTTTTATCTGTTTGACTTTTTTTTTTTTTTTTTTGTATTTGTGAATGATTTCATTAAGTTTATCTTACAAGCATTTTTCTTTTACTTTGGATATCCTATTTTAATTTCTGGCAACTCTTTCTTACTTTCTGATTGTTCATTTTTTTTCCTAAAGATTTATTTTATTTATTTGTCAGAGAGAAAGAGAGAGAGAGCATGCACAAGCAGGCAGAGAGGCAGGCAGAGGCAGAGAGAGAAGCAGGCTCCCTGCTGAGCAAGGAGCCCGATGTGGGACTCAATCCCAGAACCCCAGGATCACAACCCAAGCTGAAGGCAGACACTTAACCAACTGAGCCACCCAAGCGTCTCTGATTGTTCATTTTTTAAAGCTTCCTGTTCACTTATCAGAATGGCTAAAGTAGTTTTTCTTATCTCTGTGGTATTAATTTTTGATCTCTTACAAATTTTCTTCTTTTCTTGTCTCTTATTTTTCTAAATAGATTTTTTTGTTTCTATTTTCTCTTTTTCATTTTAGATATTTCCTATAATGTTTAATAATCCTTTCTTTCCCTTTTATATTTAAAAATGGGTTCCTAAAGAGCTGGTTGGAAGTATTATGTACATATTCAGGGCTTCTTAACTGATGCACATCAATCTAAACTGGAAATTGGAAAGTATCCCAGCCTTTATATAAGACTTCTCCAATTTTCAATATATGCAGGTCTTTTTTTCTGTATGTTATTTTATTTTACTCTAGAGAATAATCCCCCAAACTTCTATCAGGAATTTATAAGTCTAGCTACTGATTCTTTGAAGCTAGATAGACAAAGGAGGCTAGGATGAGAAATCTTACCTTCAATATATAACTACCAGTAATCACTCTATTCAAAGTACAGAGCTTTACCTCTTTGCTGGGTGTCCCCAAATCCATAGCCTCTCTGCTTTAATTTTTCAGGAACATATACCTCCAATGCCCTTCATTGGCGAAGGAAGGACTTAGGTGGACTAAGTCAGTCCTCCTTTGTAGACTTTTAAATAGTCCTGCTATTGTCAGCCAGTCAGAAATCTCAAGAATGCTTTATATTTTTAAACTTGGAAAAGAAAAAAGAACAGTGAAGTTATTGACCCAGTCCTTATACATCTCTGCCCCTGTGTTGCCACAGTATTTGCTTGTCTCATTTAATCTCTTTACTCCTTTATGATATGGATCCTCCTTACTTTACAGAAGAAGCTGAAGCACAAAGAGACTGATTAAGTTTTCCAGTATCACATACCTAGTCCATGTGGGGGAATTTAATAGAATGTCTTATTGGAATTCTTTAGTCTTTGATCAAAATTTGTGCAAAGATTCCAACATAGGGCACCAAAGGATTAGGAATGCCCCTCCAGTCCTTGTTTATCAGTTCATCTGATAACTTCTTTGATACCCCTTGACCTGAAACACAGGACCCCACCTTGCTGATTCCCTAAGGCACGAGTATCTTTTCTAGTGTGGGTAATGACAGTGGTTGCTATCCATGTTCTTTAGTTGTACTACACAGGCATTTTCTCTGTGGTCTGGGAAACTTACTCGACAGGGGTCTTTTGTTGGATGTTGTAAAGATGCAGTTGTTTTCAGAACCCGTTAAACTCTTTCGCTTTCCCAGGATGAGAAAGTCTCTTAACAGTGTTTTTACAACAGTCTTCATGCCTGATATTTAGGGGCATTCATTAGTATAATCTCTATAGTAAACTTAAGGGACTTTTACAGAAAAATAAAGAAGAGCCATAGATGAAAGAAGCTTCTGTTTCCCACTCTAGAAAAATTTATGAGGAAGTGAATTAGGGATGAGAGATGAAAAAAAGTAAACATATTAATGGTTTGATAAATTATTCTGCCACTCACATAGTACTTTTTTTGAAAATCTGGTCACTTCAGCACACTCTCTGTACAATGTCACTGATTTTTTAAATTATGCCCTTCTGTTCTCTGTTAAGGCCACTTGCAACCATACAATGCCAATTGCTTTTTTTGAGAGTTTTGTAATCTCTCTAGTAAACTTCCCTTCCAGATGTTCAGAATGCTGTGTCATGGTGTTGTTGTTTGGTTTGGTTTTTTTTTTTTTTCTTTTTTTTTTTTCCTCTGAACTTGAAATCTGCTTTGCAAAGCTAACTTCAGACTATGCTTGGTGTTTCCTTTCCTGGCTATAATAAACCAACAAACATGGCAGCTTTCTACCCAACGCAAATCTCATTCATTTCACTATATCTTTAGGCCCCATATATCAGTTACCCTAAAAATTTTACCTACTTCTCAGGAGTGCAGTTATCCAAAAGGTAGTAAAGAATTCATCAGAAATCTTTCTTTGAGCCAGAGTAGTGTTTTGGCAGATGTTGCAGGATTGGCTTTGTGTCCTTTCTTAGGATATATTACTCATTTTTATAACTGGTCCCTGCTGCTTCTAATGTATCTCCACTGTGATCACTTTGATTTCCCTCCCTCTGTCCTCATGAAAATGGACTCTGAAGTCTAATTTGCAGATTTTTGCAGTACATTTCTTAATATACAATAAATCTCTGAATTCTAGCCTAAAAGATATATTGTTTTTTTAAATAGGGCTCACACTTAAACCCAGCAACTCTCAGTAATCCTTATAAGATTAATGCTTATTATTTGAGGTAATAATCTCAATTTTACAAGTTAATATGTAGGTATACATTAGCTTGTCCTCTTTATTACTGTTTTTAGTTCTGCTTTTTTTTTGTTTTTAGAATTACCAGATACTTGATATATGTTCCTTTCTTCACATTGGAACTTACTTTTTTTTTTTTTTTTTAAGATTTTATTTATTTATTTGAAAGAAAGAGAGAGAGCACAAGAAGGGGGAGTGGGAAAGGGAGAAGCCGACTCCCTGCTGAGCAGGGAGCCCAGTGCAGGACTCAATCCCAGGACCCTGGGGCATGACCTGGGCTGAAGGCAGACACTTCACCAGCTGAGCCACCCAGGAGCCCCACATTAGAAGTTTCTTATCATATTTTTCCTCACTTTTTACCTGGTTTGATGCTGTGTAATTAACTGACAGATAAAGTATCTAGTAGACCATAAATTCTCAAAGCTCACGGTGTCTAAGGACCTATAGCACTAATTTTGTGTTGCAAATTCCTAACTTCCAATCTCCTTTTCCCAGTGGTCTCAGTAGGTCTTTGTTAAGGTCCAGACACTGGTATTCTGGGTAATAACTCTGATAGAGACAACGCTTTGAGAAGTACTATTCCTCACAGACAAATGTTCCTGCTTTAGGGAAATAGATGTCATTCAATAGCTCAACATTCCAGTGTCTTGGGCTATTGTTCAGAAGTCCAAATGATTGCCAGTACCATCTGTGTAGCCAAATGTTCAATTCTGAGACCATTTTTCTCTCTTCTTAAGTCTCATGGTTGGGAAGCTATATCAAAAATACCACTTGGGATTTGTAGTCCCTTCACTTACTTTAACTTCCTGCTCAACACTTAGAAAGAATTCTATTTTTAAATGTCTTTAATCCTGATACAAGTCAGCAGGAGTGAGAAATGGTTAGCCATCTTCCTGAAACTTTCCTTCCCTTATTTGATGCATGGTTTGGAAGAACAAAGCATCTCTGGTTGATAAGGATGTTTACATTCATTCATATCTAAATGAATCAGTAGAAAGTACAATAGTCATGCCAATTTATCCCTGTCTCCTGTGATCAACAGCAAGCTTTACTTTTCCCAGCAGTGTTTAAAAATCATCCTTTCTGGATCATGTTTTTTTTCCAGAAGCTCAGGAATCTCTAAATCAGTGGTTCTAAACCAGGTGCAGTTTTGACCCAGAGGACGTATGACAATGTCTGGAGACATCTGTGATTGTCTCGAGGGAGAAGGGGCAGCTACTGGTAACTTTGAAGTAAAGCCAGAGATACTGCTAAGCATCTTACAGTGCACAGGGCTGCATTCCCCACCCCCAACAGAGAATGATTGTACATTGCACAAATATTGAAAAACCCTGCTGTATATAAAACAAGCCTCATACTTGCCATGAATGCACAATAACTAGTGTATGCTGTTTAACTGTTTTTGTTGCTTATTAAATGTATACATCTTATGAGGTCATTCATTCTATGAATTCATTCTATGAATCTATGAAAGATTCATAACTTTCAAACTTCATTCTCATGATTCACATTTGGCTTTTTTTTTCTCTTAAGTTTTTGTTGTTGTTGTTGTTGTTTAATTTTATTTGACAGAGAGAGAGAACACAAACAGAAGAAATGGCAGGCAGAGGGAGAGAAAGAAGCAGGCTCCCACTGAGCAAAGAGCACCATGTGGGACTTGATCCCAGGACACCGGTACTATGAACTGAGCTCAAGGCAGAGGCCCAACCCTCTGAGCTACCCAGGGGCCCCACGTTTGACTTTTTATACAGTCTTTTTTTCTTCTTCTTCCTTGTTGTTCTGAATTGGAAGCGTTAACACGGTATCTGTGTTTTTGTTACGTCCAACAGCTTTTCCCGTGGGGAAACAGCATCTCACCAACTCCATCCATGTGATTGTTATGAGTCTGCCAATCGTTCATAGAACACATGTGTGATCATGGGACCCAAAAGTAGGCCATTCTGTCATTTTACAGTGTGAAGTGTCACACTTCAGTGAAGACACAGGAGTATAAATGCCTCATCCAGTGGCAACACTCAAAAGAGAATGGTCCACGTTTCTGCTGCTACAGAATCCTCTGTAAATTAGGCAGTCCTTCCACTAAATATCTTCTGCTTATTTGAAATCCTTAGAGGGATGCATGGGTGGGTCTGTCAGTTAAGCATCTGCCTTTGGCTCAGGTCATGATTTCAGGGTCCTAGGATCAAGTCCTGCATCAGGCTCCTTGCTCAGCCGGGAGATTGCTTTGCTTTTTCCCACTCCTGCTCCCCCTGCTAGTACTCTCTCTCTCCCTCAAATGAATAAATAAAATCTTTAATATAAAATAAAATAAAATCATTAGAGACCTGTACTATTCCTAGCAGCCAAAGAACCTATAGGATATACTTTTCTTTATATAAAGAAGAAATGTTTAAGTAAAGAAGAAATATTCTTCCAGTTGTTTCACCTCTTCTTTTGCAATGAAACCAGCTGGAATTAATTCTCAAATCACTGGGGGCAAACCTCTGGTAAGAACAAAATCTTAGTATGCATCCCTTGAAACTCTGGAGTGTGTACCTCCACATGCACTTAGGAAAGAGAATATTTTACAGTAACCCTCAAGGCTGGTCTGCCTTCCAGGGGTATCTGCAATACCTGCTACTTCTTGGAGATACACAGGAGAGACCTCTCAGGACAGCCGTGGTTTTCAAATTTCAGCAAGCATAAAGGTCACCTGGAAAGCCTGTTCGAAAGGATCCCTGGTCCTGCCAAAGAGATTCAGTAGGCCTGGGGTGGGGCCCAAGAATTTGCTTTTCTAATGAGTTCCATGGTGACACTGCCAGTGAGGCTGCTGTACAGAAAGTTTAGAGCAGTGTGGTGGGAGCAGGTACCTTTTCTGCATTTACCCTCGATCTAGCCTCTGACATAAAGCTCAGCTGCTTTCAGTTGCAAATAGCAGAAACTGGCTTAAATAACAAAGGGAATTTATCTCCTCATACAAATCATAGTTCAGAGGTTTGATGGCTTCAGCTGTATCCCAATTATGCTGCCAACTACCTGGTTCTTTCCAAGTAAATGACCTCTTTTTAAATATTACTGAAAATTGTGAAGCTCTCAGGTGTGCATGTACTTCCTAACTGATCACCACTCTTCAGATGTATCTTTCACCACATCCACATAACAATTTTAGCACATTTTAGGACCTCAGTAAATTATTAATGTTAATCTCTGTGCTTCCTCCTCCTTGGAAGATATCTATTGTCTCCATGTGAAACAACTTTTTTTTTTTTCTTCTCCCACATCCCTCCCCTGTACCCAGAATAACTCCCATATGCCAGGAACTCATATGTACTGGGCAAGGAATGGAGAACAAAACAGATGTGGTCTTTAAAAAAAAAAAAGCATAAATTCAGTTTAGATGTGTTTCTAAGTTTTTCTCATCTTCTCTCCCTCACCCATTTCCGCAATGCAGCTTGGGAATCCTTGTGACTCCGATCCTTCCTCTTATAGAACATACCACATTTTACTGCGTATATTTAATAAATAGAAAAATATGAATAAGCGTAAAGTAGATTCAGTCATGTAGAAAGAAATGACTGGGGGAATGTGGCTCTAAAGGCCATAGATTTCTGTAACTCAGATCATGATCCATTCAACTGATCTTATTAGGATTTTGAAATATGAAACACATGGTGTATTGAAGATTGGGAAAACATAAAGATCCCATAAAAAGAAATTGTATTATATGTTATTAAATCCAAACCTTAAAATATTTGAGAAATCAATAACATTTTACAGTACTCTTTTTTAATACTACTCCTTTGCCTTGGGATAGTTAACTGTATTAACCGTTATTTCTCCACATAAGCAAAATAATAATAATAATAATAAAGCCATGAGGGCCTGGATTGGACATGTCTTCAGCTGAATACATCCTCTGAAGACTACAGAGCTGATTTATAACTCCATTTGAGCAATTTGCTTTACTGATGATCTCTTCTCCTTCCATCCAGCCCGGTAAAGCACTGTCAAAGAAGACAAATGACTCCGATTCGGTGTGTTGTGTCGGTGTCTAGTTTACCTGGAGTTCTTCTTGTTCCTCCCTTGTGCATATCTGACAGTGTCCTCTCAAGGTCAGAGAAAGAGTGAACACACACTGACTAAACTGGAAATAAAACTAGAAAAGTTTGTGAAGAATGGGCAGCAGAGGAGATGCTGTTTCTCACCCTCACCTCACTTTGCCTTTGGGTTTCTCCTTTTTGTCCTTTTCTCAGCTCATTAACTCAGGCATTGGCATAGCCAAGATGACTTGTAAAGATTGCATTTTAATCTGAACAATGATAATGATGGAGATTATGATCTGGCGACTTCGGCAAAGACTGAGAAAGTGCTAAGACTATATTGTGGGAAACACAGCCAATCCTTCTATTGTTGGGTCATTCCTTTGGGACAGATGGCAGAGGAGGAAAGGAAAGTAGTAAGACACCTGCTGAGCTATTATTTATCTAGGAGAGGATCACTAGTCTGTGGGGCCAGAAGTTCTTAAAATTTGGGGTAATAAGGAAAAGAACACAAAATAGCAAAAAATAGTGTAAACACATGTTCTTAAATTGACAAAAGACTTGGGGAAAAATTACAAATATAACAGTGCTGGCAGTATAAACATCACAAAGTTTAGAAAAATAACACAATGTTCTCCTTAATAAATGGTCTCCCCCAGCACTATAATACTTTTTCTTTTTCTCACACATACGTCTGACTCCAGGTGCCATTACACATTTTTATATAACAGATAACTCTGGCCTCACAGATTCACGTTATGACAGTAGGTGACTGAGCAATAAGAATATAATGGAAAATCAATGCTACACTTAACAATAACTTAGCTATTTACAGAAGAGACTGTAAAACTTGTAAACATCTCTCCCTAAACATAAACAAAATATATTCCCACTTCAATTTCTCCTTGACCAGATCCTAAAATTACCCACAGGTACTCTCCCACTACACCTTTTGGCAAGGGGAGTTTGCTCCCTATCCACTAGGTACCAGGGGAGAGAGTCCTTAGACTCAAATAATGTGGTAAAAACATACTACGCTTACAAATTTTGCAAAGACAATTTGATAGTGCTCCTGGAAGGTGACTTGGAAGGTACCTGCTGTAGCCAGTGTTTGTGACTCCCTCAAACACTTAGGTTAAATCCTAACTCTCAGTGTGTTGGTGTTAGGAAGTGGGACCTTTGGGAGATGTTTAGGGCATGAGGGTGAAGCCTTCATGAATGGGATCTGTGCCCTTACAAAAGAAACCACAGAGAGCTCCCCACTATGTGAGGACACAGTGAAAAAATAACTATGAACCACACAGCAGGTCCTCACCAGACACCAAATTTGCTGGCACCTTGATCTTAGACTTCCTAGCATCCAAACCGTGAGAAATAGTTATGTACAAGCCACCCAGCCTATGGAAGTTTGTTATAGCAGCCCAAACAAACTAGGACAGGGCCCAGACAAGTGAGGTGCCCTGAAGCTTAAGGCTCATTAGCTAAATCCATCTCATGTACTATGTGTACTTTGCTAGGAACTTGACTGCTAAAACTCAATGAGTATTTTGAGGTCCTATACTAGAAAAACTGGAAACATTTATGAGGCACATGATGGTGTAGAAGAGAACCTATTTATCTAGTCATCTTGGAACTTTTATCTATGTGAATGCATTGCCTATTCAAAAAAAATCATTCTTAACTAAAAATTTAAAAGGAAACCAATGAGATATGGTTCTTACCCATAGCTTTGTTAAATTCCTTCAAATTATACCGGGGTTGAAAAAGAAAACAAAACAAAACAAAAACAAAAACAAAAACAAAAACCTGAGGGTTTGAGAACTCTCAGGAGTCTAACAGGGGTACAGACTCTAGTCCTTATGAGAGAATCTGAATATCTCAACTCAGGCTTACTTCTGAGCTTAACAGAAAAAGGGTGAGGCCAACAGGATAAAAGGTAGTCAGGAGGGATCACTGTGGCCTCAACAGATCATCCATTCACAAAAGTCCATTTGTAAAATATTGTGTAGAATGAGAGGTACGTCACCTGGTGCCAGGAGTCCAGCCATGGAAGTACACCCAAGGCTTAGTTGAGGGCTTGACCAACTAAGGAAACAAGAGGAAGAAGTCTGCCTCCAAGAAGACTCTTACGTTAGCCTTGGCTTGCCATACTCATACTACATAATCCCAGTGGTCCATCTCAGGATGTGTTCTTGTATTTTATGGGAGGTAGCTTTCTTCATTGGTCCTTCATAAGCTTCTGACCTACACAATCTAAGCATAATAAAATGCTTGTTGTTTCAAGCCACTACATCTGGGGCAGTGTATTACACAATATACTAACCAGAAAACACTATCCTCCATCCATTTACTTCTGAAGCAAGAAACTAGGCCCTTTTAGCATTAGTTGTTGTTGTTTTTTTGTTTTTAAAAGATTTTACTTATTTATTTATTTGACAGAGATAGTGAGAATAGGAACACAAGCAGGGGGAGTTGGAGAGGAAGAAGCAGTCTTCCTGCTGAGCAGGGAGCACGATATGGGGCTCAATCCTAGGACCCTGGGATCATGACCTGAGCTAAAGGCAGATGCTCAGTGACTGAGCCACCCAGGTGCTGGAGTATAAGTTGTTTTTTAACAGTTGGAACTTTTTTGCCCCAAGGCCTGGAGAAATCCTTTAAAGTGTAATGACAATATTAGGTGAGTGAATGGTGAAGCGATATAACCCTCAGAGACCAGCATTTGCTCTAACCTCCCAAGAGGCAGAAGACATTCCAGTCCTACTATACAAATATATTCCGCAAGTGCTGAACTCCACTTCCTCAAGTGTGAACACACAGAGGACTCTGCGTGTCCTCTTTTGTCTCACCCATGTGCATGCTATTATTCCGTTTGCCAGGAATCCTGTCCCCTGTATCTCATTCCTTCGATCACTCTCCTCCCCTCCATTGTCACCTTCTGCTTTATCCAACTCTCTGCCATGTAGGTAACCCTCTTCTCGATGCAAAGCACCCTGCTTTTGTCATTCTGAGCAGCCATCACAAGCATAACCCATAACCGTCTTGTATCTCTCTCTTTCACAAGATTATGAAATCCTTGAGGGAGTGGACAAATTCTTGTTCACTGTTTTACCTGTAAAGCTCTAAAATGCACTGAGTCTGACACACAGTGTTCAAGACGGTGACTGACTAAAAGGATAAATGAACTATAACATGTCCTTTAACTACTGTAGGGATTCATTTAAATAACTCTTTATTCCACATTAGTTTTTCTTAGTGTGTGTTGGCCAAATGGAACTGGAGCTTTATTCTAAACTCAGAGAAGAGAAGGAACCATTCTGTGAACCAATATCCAGATTTGGCCTGGTGAAAACTACTTATTGACCTGGTCATATAAAGCCACTGGTTATATTGACCTGGTTTCTTACATTCTATGACCTCCTATAATGGTCCAATGTAAAGTGATACCCCTTAATCCTATTGGAAGTAATACAACTTTAGAAAGATCTGAACATTCTCTCCCTAAGGCAGCTTTTAGGGGTAAAGGGAATATGTGGCCGACTCTGAGCCCTGAGCCAGTGCTGGACATACCCCTTCCTTGTCCCCACAACTTTGGTCTTCAGGCACTTATGATGACGAGAAAGACCTGGCCCAGGGCCTCAAATGAGGCTAGGTAAGAGAGTTCGGTGGTCTGAGAAGGAGTGAAATCTATAATCAAAGCATCTTAATTTAGGCACCATAACAGAACTTCCCATGGAAAGTGGGGAGCCCTCGTTGATGAAATGAGGAAAATAGTAATATCACATCACAATAGTGTTCTTGCTGTTAATGAGCTCACGAATGGGCAAAATGTAAAAGCCTTTTACAAATGTTAATTATTGTTGCAAGGAAAAAATGTAGATGAGACTTAATATAAACATCAGTAAAGTTAAAGAGTATATTACGTGTATCAATACAGCAAAGAAATGGCTCTACCAGTTACCAGTGGCCTTGGGCAAATCACCTAATCATCTTTTCATCTCTTTATCGGTTACAAAGGGAGATAAGTATATTTACCTACAGTATTAGTACTTGTAAAGGGCTTAATTGATACCTCAGAATCCATTAAATTCTAATTACAGATGAATAAAACAATGCTTTGTGTTCTTTGAAAGTTTAGGAGAGGGACTCCTGGGTGGCTCAGTTGGTTAAGCAGCTGCCTTCGGCTCAGGTCATGATCCCAGCATCCTGGGATCGAGTCCCACATCAGGCTCCTTAGGAGCCTAACTCTGACTCTGCCTGCTACTCTGCCTGTGCGCGTGCTCTCTCTCCCTCTCTCTCTGACAAATAAATAAATAAAATCTTTTTTAAAAAAAGAAAGTTTAGGAGAGAGAAATCTTTTACTTATAGTTCTCAAAATTTATTTTGGAAGAATTAAAGGAGGATTTATGATGAAGGAAGTATAATGTCTGTGTTTTGAAGGATAGGTGGACATAGAGAGACCAAGAAAAGGATGGCAGAGTTTTCTTCTGCCCAGAGAAGAACACAGTCACACTCTGCTAGCTGACTGTCCTGGAAAAGTTCGGATGACCTTACCATCTTCTAATACGGAACTCCATAGGAAAAAGACAACAGTGGGAGGAAGGCAAGGGAAAGTAATCTGAAGATTTTTAGTCTGTCTAGTACTCAGCATTTCACAGACTAGGACTTTTAGATTCAATGTAGGAATTGGTCCACAAGCTTTTGTTCCAGGGAAATTTCAAATAGAGTATCAAAATTCAGTTTTAAAATTGTTCACTGAATCATCTGCTCTGCTTTTAACCCCTGGAAATTTGATAACCTTGCCCAAATCAAGGTCATACACACACAGGTAGAAGTTTTCTTGCCAGTCGGTGCAGAAGTCCTACTCTGCCTTTCCGACTTTATTTCATCCACATCCATCCCCAGGGCAGTTTCAGCTCCTCCCAGAAAAAAGAACTAGCCCAAACAAGTACTTTTTTTTTTTTTTTAAGATTTTATTTATTTATTTGACAGAGATGACAAGTAGGCAGAGAGGCAGGCAGAGAGAGGAGGAAGTAGGCTCCCTGCTGAGCAGAGAGCCTGATGTGGGGCTCGATCTCAGGACCCTGAGATCATGACCTGAGCCAAAGGCAGAGGCTTTAACCCACTGAGCCACCCAGGCGCCCCCCCCTTTTTTTTAATGAAATAGAAGGCCTCAGAAATTTACTATGTATCACCATGGGCCTAACCAGTGATGAAATTATAAAGCAAGCTTCATTTTATTTAATTGGCAACAATTCCATTTTACAGACTCCTTTTTTTTTTTTTTTTAATTAAGTAGGATCCCTGTAGGACTTGAACTCAAGACCCTGAGATTAAGAGTTGCATGCTTTACCAACTTAGTCAAATAGGTGCCCCCAGCAACAATTGCATTTTAACAAGAAAATCTGTTGACAGTAAAGGATTAGGAAAATTGTAATAAACCAGAGGGGGGAAAAAAAGTTCCCAGGGAAGTATTTACCACAGGAGCAAGCTCCCCTCTGAGGAGTAAAGGAAATAGGCAGCCTTCTCTGAGCCACACTGGAGTTTGGGGAGAGGGACATCAGGGTAGCTGCTCTTGCATTGCTAACAGTGAACTCCTTTAGGACTAGCTAGCAAGAGGAAGCTGTGGGTGAGTGTTTGCCAGGCAAGTCTTCTCAGAAAAGCTGTTCCACAAGTCTTCAGGTTCCTGGAGGTCATGTGACAGGTAATTTCCTGGTATCCAGTCTGAAGCCTTTGGGGGGCCCAAAGCAGCTGTCTACCACTCCACCCCATCATCACCTACTGCTTTTTGCTGAAGAAAGAATTTTCACTTGAGTAAAAAGAAATAAACGCACACACACACACCACCCTGCCAAATCCCAAATGTATTTTAATGTAGGGCTAGTGTGAGGCACATACCTTTGAAACTCAAAATAGGCCTCACTGAAAAGGGCAGCCCTGTGATTTTTTACCTTTAACCTTCTATGTTGGTTCGGTAAAACCTTCTGTTATCCTATTGTGGAAAGGTCACTTTTATAGCTTCCTCTCATTTTCTGCAAAAGCTTCAAATAATTGTTATTTTCAATCCTTCTAGTCCATGGAATCTAAATGTGAAAATGAAAGGAATCTTAGGGATTATCTAAGTCAGGTTATCTAACACCCCTCAGACCTCACTCAAGGTTTGACTTCCCCCAGTAGCAGAATTCAGCGGGTTCTTCAGAGACATGAGGCTGTGGCCCTCTCTGGGCATCACTTCAGAAGGCATGTGTCATAGGTGCCCCTGACTTCTGATATCAGGCTCTTGGCATTCTACTGCAAAGCCTCCCTGTGTTCCTGACAACTTGCTTTAGGGCTTCTCTCCCCTCTCACACCCTGGTCTTCACACTCATCAAGGTCTGCCAGCAGAAAGGCAGTGATCAGTCACAACTTGGTTTGTATTTCTACACCTACATTCACTGATTTATATGGAAGAGGAAGACTTGTCTCTTAATTGGACAGTTTTTAGACACTTCCCACGTGTATGATCAGGGAGAGATGATGAAGAGAAAGCCTCAAAATCACACCAGGAAAGCTTTTGCTCTCTTGGCACAAACATAAAGCAGACCTTGAATGAGGTAAAGCATGGGCTAAAGAGAGTTTGAGAATGTATCCCTCCCTGTGCCTTATGCCCCTCCTTAGCATGGACAGCCAAGTTGTTTCTCACTGCCAGCAAACATGTCTGGACATCCTGTTCTCATGACACACTCGAGCTCTTTGCTTTCTCTGTTAATTCCTGACTCACTTTATGCCAGTTGGAAATCGTGCTGCCACGAAAACTAAGCATGACTCAAAAACAAAACTCCCTCTCCCCTCTTTCTAAGTCTCGTATCTGCACAGCCTGTCCTTTGATGACCCACAGGACCGCAGGGGCTCTACTCCTCATCTGCTATTGAGGCCTGTTGGGTCTTCCTCAGGAGTCTCTCGGGCCCAGTGCTTTTTCCCATCTCTCTGTGGCCTCATCCTGGGTCAGAGTATGGCAGTTTCTAACCCTAAATATTTCCTCTGTGCCTGCAGAAGTTAACCCTAACCCAGATTATGAGCTCTTCCAAGGTCTTTCAGTCTTGGCCTTCCCATCTGCTTTGACACTCTTCACTTGGAAAATCATGTAGGCATTTTATGTAGGCACCACGTGTATTCTCTTAATCTGAATAGCGGTTTTATTAATTTAGCGCTGTAGTATGACATTGGCAGAGTAGGATATAAGCCCAAGATATTTCTTAATTATCTATAAAATGTTTCTATTCATCCTTACTACATTGTTCTGGTCCAGACCTCTATCATTTTCTTTTAACTTGGACACTGGCTTCCGGACAAGTCTCCATGCTTCCCATCTGCCTCTAACTTTTCTATTCAACATGTTTCCTGCTGCTACCATTATAATCTACTGAAAGTGAAGGTCTGACTCTGAATGAATTCTGTGCTTAAATGCCTTAGCACTTAAAGGATAAAATCTAAGATCCATAACATGGCATTCAATTCCCATCTCCTGCTTCACCCCAAGGCACACTTCAGGCAGTAGGAACTATACATATAATATCATCCTCTGAGCACTCCATGCTGAGCCTCTCTTCCTCCTGGGTCCTCTTTCTGAAATGTCATTCCCTAGGTTCTTTCCTAAAAAACTTTCTATCCCTCAGAGCTGAGCATGGGATTCCAGTCAAGCATTGTTTAATTTAGAAATATCTACTCCATCCCTACCCCCCCCACAAAAAAAAAGAAGAGAAAAAAAGGAAATATCCATTCCTATAACATCCTATATATAAGTTATTCATAGGACTTTGCACTTTATACTCTTAACTGAAATGTGTGGTGATACTTCTCAATTTGTAAAATGTATTTATTACAGGAAATTTAGAAAATATGAAAAGAAAGCCAAATGAAATCATCTGTCAATGAAATCTACTAATGTTTGAAGTATATTTTTCCAATCTTTTGTTCCATGCATAAATTTATGTATTTTCTGTCCTGTTTCCCTTCACATACCACACACATATACACACAAACATGCTTGCCCAATCCAACATATTTTGTAATCACTTCTCTTTTCCATTTAAAAACATAATACGAGCTTTGTTATATATACTTACATGTTCAGTATATATACTTTCATGACACTGGGGAGGGTATGTGCTGTGGTGAGTGCTGTGAATTGTGTAAGACTGATGATTCATAGGCCTGTACCCCTGAAACAAACAATACATTATACGTTAATTAAAGAAAGAAAGAAAGAAAAAGAATGTAAGAATTAGAGCACATGGGATACAAAGAAATAAAAGAGAAGAAATAAATCATTTGAATAAATCATTTATGACTTTTTAAGTTTTTGTATACTTTATATTTGATTCCCAGAATAGCCTCTTGAAGTAACTATAAAGTTATTGACACATCAGGAGAGGAAAATTCAGAAGGAGTAAGTGACTCACCCTAGATTGTGCACTTAATAAGTGGCAGAATGAGTTTAGGGAATCCGTAAACTTATTTATCTTACCCCACGTGACTGCTGATAAAGGACAACAATGCTGAGTCTGGAAGCTTGGGGTGGATATCCTGCTGCTGGCATGGTGCCTGGCAGAGAGTTGGTACCAAACAAGTGATTGTTAACCTGAACTGAAAAATGGAAGTAAAAAAGAACAAACAAGCAGGTGATAGTCTGTATCCAGGGTTAGGCATCCCCAGTCGACTTTTTCCCAAACTTATCATGCTCCTCTGATCTAATTGATTCTCCAGCTTCTAGTCTACCCTTCCTTTCATCTATTCTTTATAAATGCAAACTGATCATGCTAAATAATTTGATTCCCTTTGCTCTGGGGAAAATGTTCGAAATATTACCCTGGCTTAAAAGACTCTTCATAGGTGGACCTACCTCGTTTCCACCTTTACTTCTTTTTCTTTTTTCTTTTTTTTCCAAGATTTTTGTACTTATTAGGATGCCTGGATTGCTCAGTCAGTTAGGTGTCTGACTTTTGATTTCAGGTAAGGTTATGATCCCAACGTCCTGGGATGGAGTCCCACATCAAGTTCCTTGCTCAGTGGGGAGTCTGCCTCTCCCTATGCCTGCCACTCTCCCTACTTGTGCTCTCTCCCCCTGTCTCTCTCTCTGACAAATAAAATCTTAAATATATATATATATATATATATAATATATATATACTATATATAACTTATTTGATGGCCCTGAGATCATGATCTTAGCTGAAACCGAGAGTTAGACGCTTAACCAACTGTGACACCCAGGTGTCCCATAAAGTATAATTTCAAAAGTTAGTAAATAATCACTTCCTATTTATCATACCCTGCATCCCTTTATCTATTCTCTTGAGGTTATTTTGATTGATTGTATCTGTATAGTAGAAACACTATTGATGTGCTACTGTACATCTCTATTCAAATACCTGTCCAGTGACGTCACATTGAGAGCTTGAAATCAACTGTAGTGGAAGTATTTCTACCACAGAAATTAGTGAACACTAGTTGATAACTTACTATTTATTTTCCAAAAAAAAGGTGAAAATATTAATAACATTGATTAAGCTTAAAAATGGACTGTGCTTATAGCTGTTACACAAAATCTTTAGAAAATGTTCTTCTGGTATTCAAAACCTGAGGTTAGCAAGGAAGCTTGTTGTTGGCAAACAAATGAAGTTAAAACATTTGTCCTCATTTTGCTTTCATCTTACTCATTAATATATATTGAAAAAATCAAGTGACATTCTTCTGTGGTCTATTTTATTGATCAGTTACAGCCTTAAATTGGCTGAAGACAAAAGAGTTTGCCAAAAAAAAAAAAAAATTGGGAACAAATTGACTCTATGAAATTTACAATAAAGAGTATTGAACATCATGTGCTGCCATTCTTTGTATCAGTGTTTTATATAAAAACATGTATGTCTGTATAAATGCATATGTACATATACATGTTTATGTCCATTAAAATTTACCATCTGGCCACCAAATATACTCCTAGGGCTTACTGCAGTGCCTGACACATAGCAGGTACTCAGAAAATACATGTTTAATGAGTGGATGGATGGAAGGCCTGGTCTTCATGATTGACCAGAGAACACATGTGGGTGGAAAGGGAAGAGAGGCCAAGGGAGAAGCCGCGAATTAGGGAAGTTGGGGGAATTCATGGGACTAGAGATCAACTGGGTGAACTGAGAATCTCTGTAAAATTCAATGGAAGTGAGTGAGCAGAGGAGAAAATAAATGAAAGGAGCTCTGATGAGAGAAAGTATTTAAGGAGTTAGAGTTAATAATATTGAATATATATTAGACACTAACTTTGTGCTATGCCCTGCATGTAAGTCCACTTTAGAAATCTTTTATAATCCTCATAAAACCCCCATTTATCCTTTCATAGGTGAGGAAACTAGGTTAGTAGTTTAGACTCAATCAATGAGTAGAAGGGTAGAAGTCAATGTGGTCAGAAACCAAAGCCTGGCCTCTTAAAAGCTACAGCAAAATTGAAGTATGAACAAGGCTGTGAGTAGGTAATAATTTAAGGTCTTGCTACCCAGTGTGTTCAAAGGGCCAGCAAAGAACTTGTTAGAACATTAAGGCTCACACTCTCCCCAGATTTACTAAATCAAAATATGTCCTTTAAAAATTAATTTACAAAATACCCTGGAAATTCCTCTGCATCTTAAATTTGAAAAACCATATGTTTAGAGGGCAGGTGGATCAGCAGGTGACACACTACAAATGGTCACTAAAGCAAAAGAAGTCAAGAAATACTGTCAGGAATATTACAAGACTGAAACTGCCCAGGGTATAGTGAGGGTGCATCCTCTAGCTTGTGGTATGCTAAAATCACCTAGAGAGCTTCCTCTAATATCAGGGCATTGGTCATTTTAAAATGATCTCAGTATATAGTCAAAGCCAAAAATGAAACAAAGGTTTGTGGATCTGACCTTGGATTTTAGAGACTCTGCCCATCTCTTGTCTGGGGGTATAATCACCTGTCCCCCCCTCCCCCCCGCAGTGGTTTTCAATATTTGGCCATCCCAAACACTAGGCCCTCTAACTTCTACTATTTCAAATGTCATGCGCTTTCTACCTAACACACCCTCTTTCCTCCTGGTGCTCTTAGCTACCAAACCACATCCTTTCCTTCTAGCCCACATTCATTTCCAATCTTAAAATAATTTTTAATATAAGCCTTTCTTTTTCACTTTGTCTTTTTTTGTGTGTGTGCTCACATAACATCACATGTCTCACCAAGATCAAATTATACCATAGATCCTTGGAAACAAATTGCACAAAATCAGCACAAGGATTTAAGGGAGGATACATAGTTTTGTTTGTTCAAATCAATTCTTCCTAAAAAAACAAAAACAAAAACAAAAAACCCTGAAGCAAGCTAGTTTCCTTTTGTGGTCCTCGGCTGTGCAGTCACAAGCCAAGGCCCACAAAAGAGTGCTGCTGGGTTCCTTCCCACATATACTGCTTTTTCTCCAGCAATAGAATGTGTTCTGGTTGACTGCAGAGCAACAATAGCTCATGCTGGCTGGCTTTGGAAACAGGTCTTTGAAGAAGACCAGGAACAGGGCAAATTGATGCTTCTAGTTTTCTGTCTGTAATCCCTCCCCAAGGTTCAGATTTATCCAGCTTTATGTGATCTCTTTAAAGAGGTCTCTTGTCTCCTTTTGGGTGACACAGAGCATCTATGAGAACAACAGAAAGAAAATTTATGAGTTTCTCTCACATGATCAACAGGCTGATGAGATCTTCTGGTTTAGCCACTTCCCTTTTCTCTCACCAGCTGCTGAGCACGTTGCCAGTAACCCTGATTGGGGATGTAATTGGTTCTTTGGATTTTGCTTCATTCTTAACAGTATATCAAGCTTATGATTTAGTGGGTTATGTAGATTGAAGAATGATCAACTGAGTGTAAGGGAATGTGTTTCCAGGTTATTCATTCATTTTAAGAATTCAGTAAGACATGCAAAACAATTTCACTTATTTCCCCTTTTGTTTCTCAGGGAATGATTTGCTTTGTGAGGATGATAGCTTACAGAAATTCTAAAGAAAAAGACATGGAGATGAAATATGTTTAAAACATGCAAACCAAGATAGTCTCTAAGAAGGAAGTCACGTGAAATTCCTTTTGACTTTTGTAAAGTTTTGACTTGGTTTGCGGTCTCACTCATCCTTCGTTACTCAGATTTTTCTATATTTACATTGTAAGTTCCAGGAATGTAGATACCCATTCTCATTCATGTACTTATGCAAACATACATTTAACTACTTTTTCATTCATTTATTCAGTAAACATTTCCTGGATGATTCATATAAATAACAGGTTCAGGGTAAACATAAATAAATAAGATATGTTCTCTGCCCTCAAGTAGCTCACATTCTAAAGGGGAAGAAAAAGATATATGTAAAGAGATAAGTTCTTTAAAATTATACAGGTGCTAAAATAGAAATTCCCAGAGAATACAATGGTATGCCAGCAGACATGTTCAGTTCTGTCACAGTGGCAGTAGCTGGTTGGGAAACTTTTCTTTATAAAGCAAAGGAAGAAAAAGGAGGACATTTCTGGGGTAGAAGGAGAGAGCTCTGGGATCACTTTTCTATAACTGATCTTATGTCTAGTTCATCCCATTTTTTTCTGCACATGGTATCATATCCCTCTCTGGGATCAAATTATACCACAGATTCTTGGAAACAAAATGTATAAAATAAACAGGAGGATTTAAGGGAAGTTTTGTGTTTGGTTGGTGGTTCCGGGAATGCAGGAGGAACAATAGAAATGACCACAGGGGCCGCCATCTTCCAGCAGCCCCCCTCCTTAACCCTTGACTCGCCAAAAGGATGTATGCCCAGGTCATGGCTCCATAGGTAACCTGATACCTATGCAGGAAACAGGAGTATGAGGAGCCCCCCCCCCCATACACCCCATACCCTCTGATCACCAAATACCTTGCCATATATGGATGTGAGCCCATGCCCTGCCTTGGCCCTCCCAGTGTGACTTCCCCCAACTTGGCTTTCCAAGTTGCAGGAGAGTGCCCACCTCCTCTGGGTGCTACTTTCCTGGCTCCCCTTCTCCTGAGCCCTGAAACTTCGCTGAGCAACTTTAATAAATCTTGCCTTGTGCCTACCTCACCTGGTGTTGTGTTTATCTCACCTGCAAAACTTAACAGTATGAAGTTCTGTTTGTTCAAATTAAGTGTTCTCCTTTAAAAAAAAAAAAGTCTGTCTAGCACTGTCTTTTACATGAAACCCACATGTTAGCTGCAGTAACCCTCCCTACTCCTTCATTAAGCAGAGACTTCTCAGAATTCCCATGCCACAATGAAAGCCTTTTCTGAGGGTTCTATGAATCCCTGGAGAATTTAGGTTTCCGTTGTCACTTCTAGCTCTGAACTATTCCCACACATCGGTTTTATTTATCTCATCTTCTTTGCACGGTGTCTCTGATTTGTAGCACTTTGACTCAATTATAAGATTTCAGGTCTTTTCTTTGACTTTAAAACACACCAACAATAAAATCATGCAGGTGTGGTGCTCACACTTGCAATAACAGTATAATCAGCAAAGAAACAAATCCGCGGTGTGAACCAATCTACCTTTGCCCCCTAGTCACCCAGGCACAGTGGTGTCACTTGTCCTTTCTTCATCTTGATGGTATCTCTCCTCTCTTCTCCTTCCTGTTGGGCTTCCTCTGGTTTGCTCCTAGGAGCTTCAAATTCTTTTAAAACCAATCTAGAAATTCAACTCTAGGGCACTTTTGTTTGTTCACAATCATCCAGGGCTTGAGTAATCCTGGGATGGCGCTTTTGTTCTCAGAAGAAACTATATCCCTAATACAATCTGCTTTTCTTAGAAAGTACTTATGGTTTTATATAGCAATCTCCTCCTACATCACACCTAGCACTTTTCACATTTGAGAATGACATCGCTCTTCACCAAACCCTGCTTTCTTGTCTTCCTGCTTTTGTTCTGGTTTTCTTCAGAGTTGCTTTGAAAGGAATCCAGTTCTGTTACTGTATAGTCATACTTCATTATGAACTCTAAACATTCTTCACCTGATCACGATTTTGTTTAATCTGGATGTCTTAACTCTCTAGAAACCCAGAACATGCAGGAACAAGTATTATCCACCAGACATGATACTAAAAATGTGCCACTGTCTCTGGATTTATTGACTTGTTTTATAAGCCCTAATCATGTACTGTACATTAAATTCATTTTTGTTGTGTTCTAGAAGAGTTCACAATCTCACCAAATGTAAATTCCAAATACCTGAAGGAAAGGCAGCATCTTTGGAATTATAGGGTAGGCCCTCAAAGGGATAACTTCAAAGGGGCTAACTTCTTTTGAAGCATATTTCCCAGTTACTAGTTAGAAATTTTGTCCCATGCTTTGCATAGTGCCTGATATAACATGCTCTATATCTTGGCATATAATGACAATAACATAAGAATATCTTTTAAAAAGAAAAAAACAGTTGTAGAAATGAAAGGGATAAGACTCTTTCCCACCTCCTTCAATTGTGACTTAGAGAATCCTCCTCCAGGGTTTCATATAGCCTAGAGCATTGCACATATTACATTATTTCTAATTGTGAGATCTCTTTTCTGTTTTATGTCTTAGATATGAGCCCCTGGATGACAGGGTTATAGTTTACGCAAACTTGATTCCTAGCATAGTACCTGAAACTGGCATTGTACTCACAGGGTCCATATGCTGGTGGGGGGGAAAGGGTAAGGAGGGAAAAAAGGGAGGGACCAAGAGAGAGAGAAGAGAGAAGTATTATGACTTTCATTACTGGGAGTGAGATTCTTTCCATTTAGCATCTGGGAGAATTCCCCTTCAGAGGTGTGGTCAATCTTACATAGCTTATAGATGGCTCAGCTGTCAGTTGCACTAAACTGGGGTATAGTCTCAGGACTGGAGTAGAATGCCTTTTGTAGTGTGGGCAAATATACTAGTCTTCCAGATATTTTCTGTCCAACTCCTCCACCTGATACTCTGTAAACATCACTGCTAGTGACAATTACAGTGGGATTCTAACCATAACTTTTGTTTTATTTTGTTTTTAATATAAAATGCTATCAGTTTGTCATCTTAGTGTTGGGTACTGAATCCACTCCCCACCTCCAAACTGATATGTTGAAGCTCTTCCAGTACCTCAAAATGTAACTATTTGTGGAGGTAAGACCTTAAAGGCTGATTAAGGTAATATAAGGCTGTGAAAGTGGACCTTAATCCAGTCTGATTGGTATTCTTTAAAAAAAAAAAAAAGAAAATTTGAACACAGAGACACCAGGGGTATGTATTCACAGAGGGAAGTTCATGTAAAGGATACAAAATGAAGAGTATCTTCACAATGAGGAGAGAAACCTCAGAAGAAACCTGAGATGCCAACAACTTGTGGACTTCCAGTTTCCAGAACTGTGGAAGTCCATCTTGTGGACGTCCAGTTTCTAGAACCATGAGAAAATACATTTCTGTTAAGCCACTGAGTCTTGTGGTACTTTGTTATGGCAGTCCTAAGAAATTAATACATTTAGAACTAGCACTGGTCTCTGGTAAAAGATATTAATACTAATCTTGGTTATTCTACTAAGCAGGAAATACTCACTTTTTAAAAATTTAATTGAAAAATTGGATGCACAAAGGAATGGCATGAGTTTAAAAGTTCAAAGATCTAGAAAAATATTACAAGTTAAAATTAAAAAGAAACTTAGTTACATCATCCTAGAGAAATCCCTTATCTCTGGAAAATCTGAGCTTTCTCATTTCTGGAATAAGACTGTTAGAAAGATAACTCGTTTTATTTCTTAACTTTAAAGTCTGTAATTTACTATTAAGTACATCATTGATAATGCTGGTGATGATGATGATGATGATGATGGAGATGAAGAAAAGTGAAGGGATTCAAGTCAAGATTTCACCAGCCATGAGTATTAGATCTTCTTATCAATGTATGGCATATATTTACATTGACTTGAAAACCATCATTAGAAACTAACTTTTCAGGGGCTCCTGGGTGTCTCAGTTGATTAAACATCTGACTCTTGATTTCAGCTCATGTTATGATCTCAGTGTCATGAGATTGAGCCCTGCATGGGGCTCTGCACTTAACCTAGAGTCTGCTTGAGATTCTCTTTCTCCGCCTGCCTCTGCCTCTCCCTCAGCTCATGCTTGTGCACTCCCTCTCTCCCTCAACATAAACAAAGTCTTAAAAAAGAAAAAAGAAACTAACTTTGCAGTCTTAGAAGATAAAAGCTAAGAATCTATTATGCAATTGTATTTTATTACAATAGGCTAGATTATGCACTGGAGTAACAACCATCCTCCAAATCTCAGTGGCCTAACAGCTGATTTATTTCTCTCTTCCCTGTACATTTCCATTGCAGGTCAGCACTGCTCATAATAGGAAACTATGCTGGTAAGGGTTTAATTGTCAACAGTTTGTCAACAGTTATTTCATCAGGGAAAGAGATGGGACAAATTGAGCATGGCTCTTAAAACTTCTGCTCAGAAGTGGCCATATGCTACTTTCATTCAGATTTCATTGGGAAATATAAGTCACATGAGTATGCCCCATATTAAAGTAGATGAGAAGCACAATTTTTCTATGTGACAGGATAAGAAATGAAATATTTGTCAATAGCCTGGAGAGGTTGACAACCAAATAGTTAAAGGTATTCCCTAAATCTGATTTTATTCATGGGTAAACATAATTTGGATGTTCTAGTCTGTCAGAGCTAGGAAACTCTGCTTTGAGCTTGATAGTTAATTTGACCTCAAGAAGCAGAAAAAGGAGGAAGAGGCAGTGGAGTAAGAGAAAAAAAATAAATAAAAGGCGAAGAAGGAAGAGGAGGAGGAGGGGAAGGAGGAAGACTTCGGCAGCAAAGACTTATCTCATTATGAAGCACACTTGTGAAACTCATTACTTCAAGTGGTGGTAGAGACTGAAAATTGCTTCAGGATAAGTCTAAATTAGTGATGGAATTGGCTTCAAACCAACTGGTAATGAAAAAGTTTATGATATTTTAAGTCCCCAGTCATAATCATGTAGTTTTGTTTTGTTTTAAACTGGTAACCTGGGCTTTAATACCTTAATAGCCAATGCACTAATAATTCAGTAGTAACAATACTTCTGGGTGCCCATAGAAATAAATATCATGTGTCTTGAAATTTAAATTTTCTGTAAGCTCATGTTTTACCCCTTCAATCAGTGAAAAAGGATAAAGAATTTTGTAGCATGAAAGAGAGTGGTTCCAAAAAATCCGGAAAAGCTACTCTCAAAATTGTCAGCGTGTAAATTGCTGTGAATACATATTGCATGTAGGCCCTCTGCTAGGTGCTTTACATTTAGTATCACGTTTACTCTTCTCAATCTTAGAGGTATAATTTGCAGGGATCCTGAGCTGTCTCTAGAAACTTGTGCAGCCAGAACTGATCGACATTTGACATGAAATCTTTCCATTCCTGAAAAATCTTGGGTTTGGCCAACTGTCAGTAGTGAAAGTAACCTAGAGGATAGTATCAAAGAAGCCTTCCAAAAAAATTTCCTTAGATAAGTAAAGAATAAAAACACAAAATCATGTGACCTTTTCAAATTACTGATCAAATTATGTCCATAACTATGAACTTGGTCCAACTTCTTTTAGTCCCCAGTCTCTAACCCAAGATAGAAAGACTATTCTTTCAATATGCCTTTGGAAAAAAAAAAAAAAAATAGTAAGAAAGAATTCTCACCAGAGAAGGGCCAAGAAACAAATATAGAACAGAAAAGACTCTTTTGATTATATACATCTCTTGAAATTCCAAATCTTACTCTAGTTGTTTTGTAGAAAGAACAAGATAATTAGTTAATTAATTAATCTGGCAAAGGAAAAAGAGTCCCTTCTGGTCACTGACCAAAAATAGATGGGGAAGAAAAGGTTATTGTTTCTATTTTACAGATGAGAAAATTGAGACTCAAAAAAGTCAAATCATCAGTTCAAAATCCAAAATTGGTTTTCTCACATTTCATTTTCTGAACCCTTGTCTTCCTTTTTGCTTCCTCAAATGCTTTCCTTTTTCTGCTTGCTGCTATGCTAGAATGTCAAAATCCAGGGTCAGAGAGGTGCCTAATGAACTACATTCTCAAGAAAGTCACGCACATACATTCTCTCTCTCTCTCTCTCTCTCTCTCTCTCTCTCTCTCTCTCTCGTAGCACTAGCTTTTCCCTAGGCCCTTAATTTGCTTTTTAAGAGATTCAGACAGAATTTTACTTGATAATCCTTGTATCAGGATTTACATTTTAAAACTAAGTTTGAGGGGCATCTGGGTGGCTCAGTGGATTAAGCTGCTGCCTTCGGCTCAGGTCATGATCTCAGGGTCCTGCTCAGCAGGGAGCCTGCTTCCCCCTCTGTCTCTGCCTGCTTCTCTGCCTACTTGTGATCTCTCTCTCTGTCAAATAAAATAAATAAAATCTTAAAAAAAAAAAACAAAAAACTAAGTTTGAGATTCTGATTGATTTTGTCTAAAGAAGGAATCCTTTTTGGTGGGATTATGAACTTCAGGGAGAGAGAAGCACGAATGAAATCTTTCCTAGTGACCTGAAAATCACACCACCACAGCTTTTGAACAGGTATGGCTTTGCTCTGATTCTTCCAATCCAGGCATCAGAAATTTGCTATGCAAAGGCAGTTATCCTTGAGTAGGAGCCATGAACCAAGAAGCTGAATTCAACAGTTTGAAAATGTACAGGGTATGAGGGGGATGATTTCAGACACTTAATCCAACTACCATGCTTTAAACAAAAAGAAAATCCATGAGCATTTGTGCTCTCATCTGCTCAAAGATGAGTCATCTACTCTTTTGCCTTTTTCTGTCATTCACTCAGCCTGCCTGTCTCTTCTAAATAAAACATCTGGTTACTCCCACAGATGTTTCCAGACTGATTATTGCACCCTTCCTTCACAGCTTGCTGGATCCCCATCATGTAGTAAAGTATGATCTTTTTCAGTTGGTGCTCAGTAACATTTCAACACAGGACTGGCATGAGGATAATTTGAATTGATTAGAGGTAAAGACAATGGTCTACAAAGGAAATAGCTACATTAAAAAATGTGTGCCATGATCCAGTTAAAGACAGACAGAAAAATGAATAGAGGGGCTGCTTGCTAGAAACCTCCAATCCTGCCTTGAATTTCCCATAGTTATTTGGTATACCAGAAAGCACTTGAGTTTAATTTCTTTGTGGGTACTTGTCTCCTTCCTCCCCCGACCTCAGTGTTGCAACTTGCTAACTAAAGTTTTATCAACCCACTTAAGCAAGAGTAAGTGGGAATTTCCATCAAACACATTTCTAGAGAATGTCTGATGCTGGTCATTGAACTGGAAGCAGCTCTGTTATCTAATGTACACAAAATGCTAATTAACCCCTTTTGCATCACCACCCTCTACTCCAGTTTTTAATGCTTAACCAGAGAGACTGTATTTAGAATATGCCTCTTCTCTGAGACCTCTAAGTACATCTAAAGAGCTAATTCTGACATATAAAATCAGAAACTGAGATGTAACCTGGAAATGGGATTTTTTTGTGGCTTCTTAAGTCGGGGCTCTGGGGACTTTAAGATGACTCTATAAGCTATTGAAATGATAATATGGATCCACCGGAGAGAAAGACTGACTGGTTCCCTGACTAAAGTCTTTCACAGTCTGATGGAGGAGATAAGTAAAATAATTGGATTCTACACTGATCATTCTAGGAGGCAGACATGGTTAACTGATGTTAAGCATCTTCCTTAGAAATGAGCATGAAGTGGCCTGGTGCTTCCATGATGCTGATGATGTTGTGTTTCTTGATGTAGGCATACGCAGTTTATATATGTATGTATATTTTTCTTTATAATTTTTTGTGTATTTCTGTAGTCCATATGTATTATTTTAACTTAATAAATGTTTCTATATGTTCAGCCCTAAATCTCTTACATTACTTATGATAGTCATCCTAGTAATAGTATTTACCCTTTGGCCACTTTAAATACCTTTTCGAACAAGAGGCATTAAAACAAGTAAGCAACAACAGAAATAGCTTCCTTAGTTAAGTACTACAGTGTGCCAGGCACTGGACCAGGCATCTGAGATCAAAAGTCATCATGCAGGGGAGAAGTTTATTGGCCACCAGAGATCTCAGACTGAGACTTGGGACTGCCTGAGCCATTTCCAGGCATTGAGTTTGAAGGAGAGAGAGAGAGACAGGAGAATTTGAAGATTTTTAGTGTAATATTCTTTCCAGTTAATTGCTAATCACATTGCTTTCTATTCTCTTGTGCTCACTTGCTTCACACATTTATCCACCTGCACGGGCCTCAGAGGGTGGCCAAATTCCCAGCCAGGTCTAGGCATTTCTGTTCTCAGGGTTTCCATCTGGAATTCAGATTTCCATGTCAGCAGCAAACTCTGTGAGAGCCACTGAGCAACCTCCCAGATCTCCACGTGGCTATTTTTCATTGAACACAAATCTGTAGGCCAGCCTAGGTAGCGACCACATCAACACAACTAAGAATCAGCTATCCTCTCTTATAGAAGGTGTGGAAAGTCCAGTGAATCCCTAGTTAACCTTCTAGGTGGCTGAAGTCATACAGCACTAACCATACCATAAAACCAAAGTGAAAATGAAAATCCTAGCCAGTCTTTATTTATTTTATTTTATTTTATTTTTGTTTGGGAAGGGGGTTTATTTGGATTCCTGCTTGATGAGGAAAGCTCAGTCCAAAGCCAGTAGTAATGCAAAAGCATAATTTCTTGGAAGAACTTGAAGTCTCTTGAGTAGAAGTTTTGATAATTTGAAAATCCAGTGATTAGGAAACCTCACTTCATGATACGTTGATTAAAAAAAGAAACATAGGCAGATACTGAATGGCAAAGCCTACTTAACCATGGACTTAGACTTCTCTCTGTCCTGGAATATGGGTAAAATTTCATGTCTGAGAAATTGTCTGAGTTTGTGGTCTCCAGAGAGCCTTTTTACCAGAGCTTTCAGTGGAGGGATATTGCTGCTATCTTTTGACCCAAGGTCATTTTGAAAAAGTAAGGGATGGAGAAGTTTTTGGTTTTTTTCCCCCAGTCTTTATTTTAAAGTGGTGGCCTCACTTGTGTCTTCAGAAATAACAAAATGTTTTCTCTTGCTCTTAACTTTTCGCTCTGTCTCTATCCTAACCTCCCTCCCTGAGCTATCTTCTCTGCTCCAATAGCTCTGTTGCTGTTGATGAAACTGTGAGGCAGTAGATGGCAGTTATTTTATCTTACCCATCTTGTATGCTTACTACCTAAAACACTATTCAAACACCATGCAACCACTCAATAATTGTGGCTTAAATAATGAAGAAAAAATAAAGACCAAATTATATGAGACTAAATATGACTTTATGACTTAAAACATAAGAACCTATTTAATCTGCTAGAAAATTCTAGTCCTTTATAAAATGTTTGAATTGGAAAGGATCTTGTGAATCATTTAATCCAATCTCCTCCTTTAAAAACTTAGGGTGCAGTGGGTGCCTGGGTGGTACAGTTGGTTAAGTGTCTGACTCTTGGTTTCAGCTCAGGTCATGATTTCAGGGCTGTGAGATGGAGCCCCACATTGGGTTCCATGCTCAGCATGGAATCTCTTTGAGACTCTCTTTCCCTCTCCTTCTGCCTCTCCACACTCCCCTCTCTCAAATAAATAAATTAACTAACTAAATAAATATTTTTTAAAAAATGAGGGTGCCAAAAAGTCACATAGCCAGCCAACACAAAGTTACACACAGAACTCCCCTTAGGAGCCATGCAAATTTCTCCATCTCATGAGAGAAGACATACCTCATTTTATTGAACTTTGCTTTATTGTACGTCACAGATACATCGTTTTTTTAATTGTTGTTGTTGTTTTGGTTTTGGTTTTTTTTTCTTTCTTTTCTTTTTTTTTTTTTTACAAATTGGAGGTTCAAGACTTGAGGGAAGGAAGTAACTGCAGATGAGGTGGAAACAGCAAGAAAACTAGAATTAGAAATAGAGCCTGAAGATGGGACTGAATTATTGTGATCTCATGATGAAACTTGGAATAGATGAGAAATTGCTTCATATGAATGAACAAAGAAAGTGATTTCATGTGATGGACTCCACTCCTGGTGAAGACGCTTTGAAAATTATTGAAGTGACAGCAAAGGATTTAGAATATATATAAACTTAGTTGATAAGGCAGTGGCAGAGTTTGAGAAGATTGACTCAATTTTGAAAGAAGTTCTACTGAGAGTAAAATGCTATTAAGCAGCATAGCATGTTACAGAGAAATCATTCGTGAAAGGAGTCAACTGATGCAGAAAACTTCATTGTTGTCTTACTTTAGGAAATTGCTACAACCACCCCAACCTTCAGCATCTACTACCCTACCCTATCAATAAAATGTGTTTTAATTAAGGTATGTACATTGTCTTTAGATATAATGCTATTTAGATATAATATTTAGATATATTTAGATACAAATATATCTATATTATAGATATATCTAGATATAGAAAGATACATCTAGATATATCTATATTTAATATAGATATATTTAGATGTACTATTTCACACTTAATAAACTACAGTATAGTGGAAACATAACTTTTATATGTACTGGGAATACAGAAAATTCATGACTCGTTTCATTGTGATACTCAGTTTATTATGGTAGTCTGGAACTGAACCAGCAGTATCTCAGAGGTGTGCCTGTGGTGTTTTCTGCCAATTTCCCATTCTCATCACTTGTAGCTTTGGTATTGGTTTGGCCAGACACCCAAAATGTTCTCATTATTTTTCTTCTGATTTGTTTTTGTCAGCTAATTTTTTTTTCCGTTGAGTCAGACTCTTCTTACTAACTATAATGACCTTTTCTTAACCTTCTACCTACTTCTCTTTTGTTTTATTTTTTCTCTTTTGTTTTAAATATTCTCTGAGTTACCTAAATAAATTTCCACCATCCTTTTCAAATTTAAGAAGAAAACAAAACAACAACAACAAAAATCTTGTGCATAGGAGAAGGGGGTTTGGAAACTATCCTTGAATGTGATGTGAATTAATTGGTTGGAGGGAGAGGGAATTGTTCCAGGCCAGTCAGAAAATACCAGAGCCTAGAAAACTCTAAGCCAGGTAAGACAGGGCACACCTGAGAAATCTGGAGAGGAGGTCCCAAAGTTTGATATCCTTTATGGAAGGGAAAATAATCCATGGACTGGGGGATTGCCTCACAAGTAGTGAAGCACTCTTTCATGGGATTTTGGGTAAGAGCAAGTTTTATGGAATTTACAGGAGGCAATACAGACACAAAGTGTGATTGGCTAGAAATACTGTTTTCTGTAGTAACGTGAGCTCACTAAATCTGAATTGGAGGATTATGATTGGTATCTGTTAGGTTTCCAAGACAGCGAAGTGTTTCCCCTAAGTGTGTGCTAACTTTGGTTTAGATCTGGAGTGTGATCTGGGCCATTGGAGCAGCCTCCATTTTGTGGGTCCCTGTACATGAATTTCATTTACCAGGGATATCTTTCCAAAAACTAAGCATTTTATAAATGAAGCCAAGTCCATAGTTGGTAAATTCATTCAAATACCCATTTATTCAGCTAACATTTAGAAGACATGTTCACTTGTACCAAACCTCACACCAGAGAATTGAGCTACAGTGGAAAAAAAACAAAACTTTCAGGGCACCTGGGTGGCTCAGTCAGTTAAGTACCTGCCTTTGGCTCAGATCATGGTCTCTGGGTCCTGGGATCAAGACCTGCAATGGGTTCCCTGCTCAGTGGAGAGGCTGCTTCTCCCTCTCCCTCTGCCATTCCACCCACCTGTGCTTTCTGGCTCTTTCAATCTCTCTGTCAAATAAATAAATAAAATCTTAAAAAAAAAAAAAAACTTTCTCAAGAAGTTGAATTCAAGAGACAAAGAATGTTGAAGGACGTTTCTCAGATGTATTGATTTTGAGCAGAGGTTTAGATTTATTTCTAACTTGCCATAAGGGTACTAACTTCAAAGAAAGCTAGTTCAAATCTTACTTCTGCAAAAAACCTTTATAGAAAAAAAAAAATGCCACACACTCCCACAAAACAAAAAGCACTGTCTTGATAAGATTGTTAGTCTAGGTGTTAGAAAAAATGTCTGGAAAAAAAAAAGAAAGAAAGAAAAGAATGTCTGCTAAAATTTATTGATATAGTCCCAAGACTGCTTAAAGGTTTTAAGCTTATAAAACCATATATATATCCATTTTTTAAGGCTAAACTATAATTTCACTGATCAGGTCATTAAACAGATATACTACCAATTAGTAAAGAAAAATTGCTCTAGGATATTATCAAAAAGTAATTACATTTTTGCTCAGGTTGGAGAAAATTTGTTTCTTTGTCATCCCTAAAACTTTTTCTGAGAAAAAAGATATATAAACTGAAAATTATACTGTATAATTCCTACAATGAGTAAAGATGGTGATGAGCTTTTTGTGACTAATAAGACTTCTTAATAAAAGCAAAAACTGTTAGTATAAACTGTTCAGTCTGCTACATCAAGTTATAAACACATAATCAGTCCCTACTAGGGCAATTTCAATGGTTTTCTATCCTCTATCCCAGTGCAGATGGAGTACTCTCACTAATAAATTCTCTCCACTCTCTCATTCATCAAATATTCTTATTGGACTAGCAGTGGAAAGAACTTTGTGTGCAGAAAGACCTGGTTTAAATATTTGCCCCTCCACTTAACCACGTTGAAAGGTTGGAAAAGTTACTTAATCTTTCCGAACATCCATCTACTTACTTCTAAAATGAAAATAGTTTCCCACCTAATAGAGGTGTTGTGAAGCTTACATAAGATAATGTATGTAAAAGCACCTGGCTGAAAGGAAGCATCCAATACATTAAAATTAAAATAATTAGATTATCATCATTTTCCCCTAGCCAGTGTGGATGCACTCTGTCCATTGTATGGGATAGAGATCAAAGAATCTTAGGTTTGGATCTTAGCTTTAAGACTTAAGAGCTGTGAGAACAAGGAAGATCATTTAAGGTTTCTCATTTGAACTACATTACAAAATTGTGATGACAACTAATTGAAATAATACAAGTAAGTGCTCACTGCTGTATGGAGTAGTCCTTCACTAAATGCCATTCCCTTTACCAAGAATGCCCAGATCTAATATTCTGGCCAATGGAGAGGCATTCCTGTGTTATCAGTCAATAAATGGACATTTAATTTGCCAATTTGGTTGTAAATTTTGTTAATGTGAGACAGTCCACCGGGGGCTCTTGGGCCTTCTCATCCCTGGGGAAGGTGATCAGATCCCATTAAAGAACCTACAAAATTGAGGGCAAAATCAGGGTATCTTACAATAGTCGTCTATATAAGAAGTTCTGTGCCATGAAATAATCTGTTCTTCTCTGATTTAAACTGAGTGTATATATAAAAATAAATGAAAATCAGAATACTGAGTTCCATGTTGTATGTCTAAGAAGGAAAAATGGTTATAAAATTCCTGTCGATAGAGTGTGGGGGACTGATTCTGATTTAGGTCCAGTTGGCTGCTAAACACAAGAGTAGTTTCCTAGGAATTGGTGTTCTCTGTACCATTTCCCATATTTATTGCCATGAGCCATGTATTGAAATCCCTGTTCCAGACTGCAGCCATTCTGAACCACCCACTATTCTCTGGTGACTTTGTGATTTGTAATGTCAGTACTTTTGTACCATGGAGTCCCTCGTCAGAAGTGGCTCAGGGCCCCTTCCCCCTGCTTTTTCTCTTATACCTACATATCTTTTAAGATTCAGTTGAAGTGTCACTTCCTCTAGGAAGACTCCTTTTTTCACTCCATCAGTACTTTTCCTCTGTGTTTCTTTGGACCTTGACTTCACTATAGATATCCAGGCAATATCTTTTTATTCTCCATCCCCTCTAAAGCTTCAAATGTAGGTATTATGTTTTATTTTCAGCTCACTCCTAAGTTTGTTTGTTTGTTTGCCTCAAGCCTAGCCCAAAGTAAGTTCCCACAAATACTAACCTGAGATTGACAAGTCAAAAACTGAGATTAAAAATAAGGTCAAGTTCCAAGTAAAGATAATAATAAGCAGCTTTATCTTTAATTGGATGGCAAAGGGTATTAGGATCACCCAGTATGTTATTCTTAGCAACTTTTTAGTTGTTATTTGTTTTATTTTGGTCTTAGTACAAGGTACATTGTTTCCCATTTCTAAAAGAATAATAATTAATCAAGGTAACTGTAAGTTTTGAAAAGGGTAATATATGCTAATGTGGATTGTACAGTACTTGGACCAAGGTAAGTAATCAATAGATGTTGCTAATATAACCTTATTATCAACAGTCTTTTCATCAAAAACAGTTTACACACAGTAACTAGTCGCAGACATTAACTTTAGTGAAGGGTTTGTAAGGAAAATAGAGAAAAGTATTTACATCTCACTCCCTGCCACAAAACCACAAAAAATCCTCTGTATAAAGCCTCTTCTCATCCAGACTACTACTGGGGATCTTCTCTGTAGAAGTAGAAGTAGTTACCTTGGGTAACTACTTCAGAGTGGAATGTCTAGATTATAGAATACATGGAAGCTGAACTTTTTGAAAAAGTGCCCAAAGTTTTACAGAGTGATTGTGCATTTTACATTTCCATCAAGGGTGTACAAAAGTTCCAATTCCTCCACATCATTGCCAACTTTTGGTATAGTCAGTCTTTTTAATTTTAGCCTTTTTAAAAGTCTTATACACATAATGGTCTTATATCGATAAAATGGAAAGGACTGCTTAAATTAATAAGAAAAGGGCAACAAAAGCATGGACACAATTTCTGAATAAGCACTTAACTAAAGAGAAGGCTGATTCACCTGCTGAAAGCAAGAACAGGAAGGATCTTAAAGAGAGAGGTGAATCCTCAAAATAGGCCATAAAGGAAATGAGAACAGTTCATGACCAGAAGCACACAGAAGGATTACCCAGCAACACTAGGAGCTCAGTTGAGGCATTATCCTATAGGGCTGCATATTTTCTCCAGCACTATTCAGTCTCAGGAATAGCGACCAGGAGAGAATTGGGGACCAAGTCAGATGGTAGTTACCATGCCAACATATTAAGCAAAGAGTATCAGGATGGAATAACTGCAGAGACAATAAATCCCACAATTCCAATGGTTTACTACCACAGAAAGGACAGGGGGTGTGGTGTTTCCCACCTGACAAGTAATATATGTCAGTGGATGGTGTCCCCCCACCATCATTGATCCAGGAGATTCAGGGGGCTTTCCTATACTAGGCCTGGAAGTACTGCTTATCACTTAACTCACATGATAGTGGCCAGGACTTAGTCATTGGCTTTATCTAATTGTTAGGAAAATGGATAAAGAAATCATCGGTTCCTGGGAGATGAAGATAATAAGGAAGTTGAAGATACCGGTGACTACTTTCAGTCTCTGAAACACAAGGCAAAAATCAGATACCACAGTATTTTTCAGTGTGGGGTCGAAAACAGAGACATGGGAATTTTTCAAGTTTAGTTTATGTAATGACATGCATTATCCATCCTAGCTTTCATTTCTCCCCCTGAAAACTAGTTCATGCCCCTACCTCCTTAATATCCTGAGCACTTAGTGCCCAATCTTTGTTTTACTCATCCTTGGCATTATTCTCAGTTGTATGCTAGAGTTCATATTCCTCTGTCAACTCTCAGCTTTGTGCTGAGAACTCACTGTTGTGCTTGAGCTCACTCCTCCAGATACCCATTCCAGCTTCCTGGGGTCTGATTTATTCTTCTGCTCAAATGTTTGGTTTCTCCTGTCCCTCTCTTCGTCTTTGAAAATTCTGTTGATTTCTTCAAAGCTCGGCTTAATTCAAATGATACTTCCATGTGAAGCTTTTCATGATAGCCAAATACCTATGCACTTGACATAGTTTTTGATTCTAGATCTTCCATTTATTTATTTTGATTTGGGATTGGGAACTCAAGAACTTTGAGAATCTTTTTCTTTCATCAGTAAAATGGAAATAATAGTTGTCTCACAGAATATGGTAAATGTTCAACCTAGTGAATAAAGTACAAAGTATCTAGTGTGTAAATAGCCTTCAAGAATCCTAGTGATAATTTCTACTCTACTCAGAACAACTTCTTTCTTTATGAGTCTTTTCACACATTACCACATTTTCCCTAGTGTTATTGGTGTCTGTGTGCTTGTCTTCTTCTTGTCATTTGATTTTGGATTATGAGCAGATGTTCTTTCTTAAGCATATGTGTGTGTATATGTGAATTCTTAATAGTACTGAACATGTTTATTCATGGCACAGACCAATAAAAGTAGATAATGAAAAGATTTAAGCTAATTTGATAAGTATAAAAAATACATAGACTTTTAACAAGAAAGAATCCTGTATAAGCAAGCACAAAATATATCTTAGTAAACATGAAAGTGCTATATGTAGCACGCTATACAACTGCAAACATTATTATTATAAAGTAGAATAAAATTGAAGTTAAAATTTTATGTGTTCTCCAGTTTATGACTTCTTCTTTCATTGCTTTTCTCCCTAGGAAGTAAGGCAAAATGATTCCCTATTGAGAGAAATTAAACTCATTGTTCATTCTCACCAAGAAATTGCTTGATAGAGCCAAATACAGCTCTAGCTTCTCTTCTTTGTAAATACTTCAGGAAGGCCCCATGGATATCTGGTTTAAGCAAATAGAGAAAAGCTTCAGCATATGGTCAATTATGCATGATACTGGAGAGAAACTAGACAAGATTTAGAAAATGAGGGTCGGCAGCAAAGGAGTGGTCTGTAATGCATATTGTGTATTTTATATACATAATTTTTTTCTCATCACACACAAAACTGACAAAACGAAATATACCAAACACATTGACTGCATGTAATTTTCATCTTTGTATTCATATTAAGATCTTCTTTCCAAAATTACTTTTCAGAGGTTGCTTTATCATTTTGAGTTACTGTTCCTTAGTGTTTTTAAGAAACAAAGTTACTGAGATGTATGTGGAATTAAGAACTGGGGCTAAAATAAAAAATAAAGACAACTATAAATAGTTCATGCCCTCATTTTTTGAAGCCCTAAACTGTTTTTTTAAAAAAAGAATTCATGTTACGGCTCTACTTGAAAGTACTCTGTCATTGACATTTTATTCTGTAGAGCATTAAGCTGACAGGGAATCTAGGTTGCTTCTGATTATGTTATATAAAGACTAGAAGCGAGAGAAGCCCTTTCAGTTTTAAAGACTTCAAGGGAAGTCTTCTAGGTGCTCTGTAGTTAAACAACAATGCAAGAGAATGGAGAATATTCATTTCTTTAATTAAATTGAAATAGCTTCTGATAATGAACAATAATACATACAGGGCAAAATGTGTTTGCAAAGTGGTCACTCTTTTGCATGTATGAACTGGCATTCCTTCAGTGATAACCATGCTGTAAGTATGGATTGTTTATAGATTCTCCCTATTGGCTGGAATACAACTTTCCCATTAATCCCTTCACCATTTTGTAGACACATATATCCATAAAAGAAATTCTGGAACCAATTATCTTGGGGGAAAGATACATCCAAGTAAATCTACCACCTTGTTTTTCTTCATGTCCCAATATATAAGGCTCTCTACTCAGCTGGCCTTTTAGGTACTCAGTCACTCCCACCCATCTATTAGTCCATGTGTCTATTCATCCATTCATTCAAAGCTATTCAAGAATATGCATTAACTTACTATGAGTTAGGAACTTCCTTATGGAATGCAAAGCTGATATGGTTCCAATTCCTACAGAACTTTAGTAGAAAAGAGAGACACTAATCAAGTAGGTACCTAAATAGTTAAATATACTAAACTAAGGGATATGGTAGAAAGGAATCATATGATGTGATAAAAAACAGCAGTAAGGTCTAGTTTTTTAAAAAGATTTATTTATTTTATTTTAGACAGGGAGAGGGGTAGAAGGAGAGAGAGAAGGAAAACCCTCACGCAGACTCTCCACTGAGCACAGAGCCCCACACAGGGCTCCATCCCAGGACCCTGAGATCATGACCTGTGCCAAAATCAAGAGTCGGATGCTCAACTAACCGAACCACTCAGGCGCCCTAGGATAACAGTAACATCTAATGAAGTATTAGGAGCTTAGAAAAAAAATAGGTTAGGAATCAGTATTTTTTTTTTACTTTTTAATTTTTTAAATTTCTTTTCAGTGTTCCAGAATTCATTGTTCATGCACTACACCAGTGATCCATGCAATGGTGCCCTCCAGAATACCCACCACCAGGCTCACCAAACCTCCCAAGCCCTGCCCCTTAAAAACCCTCAGATTGTTTTTCAGAGTCCATAGTCTCTCATGGTTCATCTCCCCCTCCAATTTCCCTCAACTCCCTTCTCCTCTCCATCTCCCCATGTCCTCCATGTTATTTCTTATGCTCCACAAATAAGTAAAACCATATGATAATTGACTCTCTTTGCTTGGCTTATTTCACTCAGCATAATCTCCTCCAGTCCCATCCATGTTGATAAAAAAGTTGGGTATTCATCCTTTCTGATGGAGGCATAATACTCCATAGTGTGTATGAACCACATCTTCCTTATCCGTTTGTCCGTTGAAGGGCATCTTGGTTCTTTCCACAGTTTGGGGACCCTGGCCATTGCTGCTATAAACGTTGGGGTACAGATGGCCCTTCTTTTCACAACATCTGTATCTTTGGGGTAAATACCCAGGAGTGCAATTGCAGGGTCATAGGGAAGTTCTATTTTTAATTTCTTGAGGAACCTCCACACTGTTCTCCAAAGAGGTTGCACCAACTTGCATTCCCACCAACAGTGGAAGAGGGTTCCCCTTTCTCCACATCCCCTCCAACACATGTTGTTTCCTGTCTTGCTAATTTGGGCCATTCGAATTGGTGTAAGGTGATATCTCAATGTGGTTTTAATTTGAATCTCCCTGATGGCTAGTGATGATGAACATTTTTTCATGTGTCTGATAGCCATTTGTATGTCTTCATTGGAGAAGTGTCTGCTCATATCTTCTGCCCATTTTTTGATATGATTATCTGTTTTGTGTGTGTTGAGTTTGAGAAGTTCTTTATAGATCCTGGATATCAACCTTTTGTCTGTACTGTCATTTGCAAATATCTTCTCCCATTCCGTGGGTTGCCTCTTTGTTTTCTTGACTGTTTACTTTGCTGTGCAGAAGCTTTTGATTTTGATGAAGTCCCAAAAATTCATTTTTGCTTTTGTTTCCTTTGCCTTTGGAGACATATCTTGAAAGAAGTTGCTGTGGCTGATATCGAAGAGGTTACTGCCTATGTTCTCCTCTAGGATTCTGATGGATTCCTGTCTCACGTTGAGGTCTTTTATCCATTTCAAGTTTATCTTTGTGTATGGTGTAAGAGAATAGTTGACTTTCATTCTGCTACATATAGCTGTCCAATTTTCCCATCACTATTTATTGAAGAGACTGTCTTTTTTCCACTGGATATTTTTTCCTGTTTTGTTGAAGATCATTTGACCATAGATTTGAGGGTCCATATCTGGGCTCTCTACTCTGTTTCACTGGTCTATGTGTCTGATTTTATGCCAGTACCATGCTGTCTTGGTGATCACAGCTTTGTAGTAAAGTTTGAAATCAGGTAACGTGATGTCCCCAGTTTTATTTTTGTTTTTCAATATTTCCTTAGAATTCGGGGTCTCTTCTGATTCCATACAAATTTTTGGATTATTTGCTCCAGCTCTTTGAAAAATACCAGTGGAATTTTGATTGGAATGGCATTAAAAGTATAGATTGCTCTAGGCAGTATAGACATTTTAACAATGTTTATTCTTCCAATCCAAGAGCATGGAATGGTTTTCCATCTTTTTGTGTCTTCTTCAATTTCTTTAATGGGCATTCTATAGTTCCTCCAGTACAGATCCTTTACCTCTTTGGTTAGGTCTATTCCCAGGTATCTTATGGTTTTGGTGCTGTAGTAAATGGAATCGATTCTCTAATATCCCTTTCTGTATTTTCATTGTTAGTGTATAAGAAAGCCACTGATTTCTGACTTTGTATCCTGCCACATTGTTGAATTGCTGTATGAGTTCTAGTAGTTTGGGGGTGGAGTCTTTTGGGTTTTCCATATAAAGAATCATGGCATCTGCAAAGAGAGAGAGTTTGACTTCTTCATTGCCAATTTGGATACCTTTTATTTCTCTTTGTTGTCTGATTGCTGTTGCTAGAACTTCTAATACTATGTTGAACGAGAGTGGTGAGAGTGGGCATCCTTGTTGTGTTCCTGATCTCAACGGGAAGGCTGCAAGCTTTTTCCCATTGAGGATGATATTTGCTGTGGGTCTTTCATAGATAGATTTTATGAAGTTGAGGAATGTTCCCTCTATCCCTATACGTTGAAGTGTTTTAATCAGGAATGGATGCTGGATTTTGTCAAATGCTTTTTCTGCATCAATTGAGAAGATCATGTGGTTCTTCTCTCTTCTCTTATTGATTTATTCTATCACATTGATTGATTTGCGAATGTTGAGCCATCCTTGAAACCCAGGGGTGAATCCCACCTGGTCATGGTGGAGATTCTTTTTAATGTGCTGTTGGATCCTATTTGCTAGGATCTTGTTGAGAATCTTAGCATCCATATTCATCAGGGATTTTGGTCTGAAATTCTCCTTTTTGGTGGGGTCTTTGCCTGGTTTGGGGATCAGGGTAATGCTGGCTTCGTAGAAAGAGTCTAGAAGTTTTCCTTCTGCTTCAATTTTTTTGAAACAGCTTCAGAAGAATAGGTATTATTTCTTCCTTGAAACTTTGGTAGAATTCCCCAGGGAATCCGTCAGATCCTGGGCTCTTGTTTTTTGGGAAGTTTTTGATCACTGCTTCAATCTCATTATTAGATATCAGTCTATTCAGGTTGTCGATTTCTTCCTGGTTCAATTTTGGAAGTTTATATTTTTCTAGGAATACATCCATTTCGTCTAGGTTGCTTAACTTATTGACATATAACTGTTGATAATTATTTCTGATGATTGTTTCTATTTCCTTGGTGTTAGCTGTGATCTCTCCCTTTTCATTCATAATTTTCTTAATTTGAGCTTTCTCTCCTTTCTTTTGGATTAGTTTGGCCAATGGTTCATTGATCTTATTGATTCTTTTAAAAAAAAGTTTCTAGTTTCATTGATGCATTCTACTGTATCTCTAGTTTCTATCTCATTGATCTCTGTTCTAGTCTTGATTATTTCCCTTCTTGTGTGTGGAATTGGCTTAATTTGTTGTTGATTCTCCAGTTCTTTAAAGTGTAGAGACAGCTGGTGTATTCTGGATTTTTCAGTTTTTTTGAGGGAGGCTTGGATGGCTATGTATTTCCCACTTAAGACCACCTTTGCTGTATCCCATAGGTTTTGGACTGAAGTGTCTTCATTCTCATTGTTTTCCATGAATTGTTTAAGTTCTTCTTTGATTTCCCAGTTGATCCAAGCATTCTTAAGCAAGGTGGTGTTTAGCTTCTAGGTGTTTGAATTCCTTCCAAACTCCTTCTTGTGGTTGAGCTCCAGTTTCAAGGCATTGTGATCTGAGAATATGCAGGGAATAATCTCAGTCTTTTCGTGTCAATTGAGCCCTGATTTGTGACCCAGAATGTGGTCTTTTCTGGAGAAGGTTCCATGTGCACTTGAGAAGAATGTGTTTTCTGTTGTTTTAGGGTAGAATGTTCTGTATATATCTATGAGGTCCATCTGGTCCAATGTGTCATTCAATACGCTTGCTGCTTTATTCATTTTCTGCTTGGGTGATCTATTACTGAGAGTGGCGTGTTAAGATCTCCTACTATTAATGTATTCATATCAATATTACTCTTTATCTTGATTAACAGTTTTGTTATGTAATTGGCTGCTCCCATATTGGGGGCATAAATATTTATAATTGTTAGATCTTCTTGGTGGATAGTCCCTTTAAGAATTATGTAGTGTCATTCTGTATTTCTGACTACAGTCTTTAGTTTAAAATCTAATTTATCTGATATGAGAATCACTACCCCAGCCTTCTTTTGAGGCCCATTGGCATGAAAGATGCTTCTCCATCCCTTCACTTTCAGTCTGGATGTATCCTTAGGTTCAAAATGGGTCTCTTGTAGAGAGCATATGGATGGGTCCTGTCGTTTTATCCAATCTGCAACCCTGTGTCGTTTTATGGGTGCATTTAGGCCATTCACGTTGAGAGTGATTATTGATAGATAGGTTTTTATTGACATCGTGTTACCTGTGAATTCTTTATTTCTGTAGATTGTCTCCATATATTTCTGTTCAATGATATTCTTAGGATTTTTCCTCTTTTATAGAACATCCCTTAATATTTCCTGTAGTGTCGGCTTGGTGGTCACATACTCTTTTAAACCTTGTCGGTCTTGGAAGCTCTTTCTCTCTCCATGCATTTTAAATGTCAGTCTTTATGGATAAAGTATTCTTGGCTGCATGTTCTTCTCATTTAGTGCCCTGAATACATCTTGCCAGCCCTTTCTGGCTTGCCAGGTTTCTGTGGACAGGTCTGACGTTATTCTGATGGGCTTTCCTCTGTACGTAAGGAATTTCTTTACCCTAGCTGCTTTCAAGAGCTCCTGTCTACAATTATGATTCATCATTTTCACTATCAGGTGTCTTGAGGTCCTTCTAGATTCTGTGATCTTGGGGGGAGACCTTCCTGCGTCTAGTACATAAACCCTGGTTCCATTCGTGAGACTGGGAAAATTTTCATGGAGAATTTGTTCAACTATATCTTCTAGTCTTCTTTCTTTCTCCTCCCCCTCAGGTATTCCAATAATTCTGATGTTGGAACGTTTCATGGCGTCATTTATTTCCCTAATTTTGTTTTTATGGCTTCTAAGCTGTTTTTTCCAGGCTTCCTGCTGATCCTTTTTCTCTATTTGTTTGTCCTCCAGATCACTAATTCTATCTTCTCCCTCAGTTACCCTTGCTTTTAGAGAATTTAGATTAGATTGGAACTCATTGAGAACATTGTGAACATCATCCCTGTGGCTTTCACTTCTGCCCTAATCAATTCCATTTTGTCATCCAAGGCTATCTCCAACCTAGCTATTGACTAGATAATTGTTAGCCTGAATTCCCTTTCCGACATACTGTCTATGTCCATATCTAATAGCTCTGATGCAAAAGGCCCAGTCTCTGAATTTTTCTTATGGTGAACATTCCTCCTCCTAGTCATTTTGGTGAGAGATGGTTGAACGGATATGTAGCTGAATGTATCGACTATGACGCAGGCAAGGTGCACCCTGGAAGGCTTCTGAGCAATCAAGAGTCCCTACCAAAAAGAAAGAAAAAAGAAAAAAAAGAGAGAGAGAGACAGAAAAAAAAAAAAAAAAGAAAGAAAGAAAGAAAAGAGAAGGCCCAGTCCAAATGGGCCCCAAAGGTAAGATTTATGAAGAATACAAACAAAAACAGATCAACAAAAAGACCGAAAAAAGTAGATGACATGAGAAAAAAAAGAACCTTGACAAAAAGAACACCAAGTATAGGATTTATATACTACCAGGATACAAACAAATACAAAGAAACACTAATAGAAGAAAAAGATGGGAGAGTGGTTATAAATTCTCAGTATGGATGAGGAAGTTTATTTTGATTTTTCCTGGATGTATCTTGATATCTTTGTTAAAGGACTCAACTTTCCTGAGCTAAAGGGGGATTAAAACTGGTTTAACTATAGGGGTTGCATTGATTGGGGAAAGGGGATTACCTTGAAGCTCATCTTTATATGAATATTAAGAAAATAATAATTAAATCAATTAAAAAATAGAAAAGCAAAAGAAAAGCACAGGTATATATATCAAAAAGTTCAGGTTAAAAGGTTATTATGGAATTTGATGTACTGAACATCTCATTGTGATGGTAAATAGGTTAAAAATTTATATATTAAAAAATGAAAAGAACCAGAATAGTGGGAACGAATTAAAAACAAAAGTTCTATCTATGAAGTAATGGTGGTTGTCCTCTTGTCTTTTTTTTGGGGGGGGGCTGGCTTTTTGGGGGAGGGTTCCCTAAGTTAAGTCCTCCTGCCCCCATCAAGGGGGTGGTGTCTGAGGAAACCGGTTTTTCAGGTTTTTGTTCTCTGGAGGTTTTTTTTTGTTTGGTTGTTAATTTGTTTTCTCTCCCCTTGGCAGCTTTTGACAGTTTTTGGAGGTTTAGAGGAAAGCACACTGCACCCAGACCTCCCTCTCAGAGAAGAGCATCAGTTTCTTCCCCTCTGGGTGCTCCAGAGCACATAAATTCCCCCTCTGCCACTGGCAGAGCACGTTCGCCTTCACAGTCTCTGGGGTCCTAGGAACTCCAGCTTGTACCTAAAACCATGAAGAATACTAGCCATGGCTGTCTGGGCAGCTCCAGACCACCAGACAGGTCTCAAGCAGCGATAGCGCACTGAAATTTTCCTGCTGGCCTGGGCTGGGCGTGCTCAGACTCTCCATGTCCGAGAGAGTGCCAGCTAGCGCCTGCACAGACCTCTTTCAGGGGAGGGTGTAGGGTGGGACTCAGACTCCAGTCACACACTGCGTGCGTGTAGAGTACAAAAGGCTGTGGTTCTGCCGGTTGGCAAGGCTTTCTCAGCCTGTTGGGTGCTGCCACCCAGACACTCTCAGGCATGCCGGTGGCTCAGGGACCAAGACCTTGTTTCTTCGCTGCACTCTCTCTGGCTCAATGCCAGCGGTGGCTGTCCAGGGTTGGCGGGCTTAAGCCTCTGTCCCTAACCGCCCCGATTCCCCCAATTTCCCCCTATGATCCTTTGCTCTTTTTGAGTGCTTTCGACGAGACTCCAAGTTAATGCTTGTCCCCAGTCACAGGGCACTCTTGTATTGAGGTATTACTTTCCAGTGGGTCACTTCTGGTGGCTCTCTCCCCCTTTTGTTTATCTTCCGATATTAGTCTGATGTTCCCACTCCGCTTTACCTGCCCATGGGCGTCTTCTGCCACTGTAGAGATCCAGAAGTGTGTAATTCTAATCTCAGGCTGATTTCATGGGTGATCAGAGTTCTTTGGTAGGTAATCAGCTCACTTTAGGGGACAGGTTGAAACGGCGCCTCCTCCTACTTCTCCGCCATCTTGTCTCCACTAGACCAGGACTTAGTATTTAACTGGGCATCTTAGAGTGATTAGGAGTTAGTAAGATGAGAAATGGTGAGGGGGAAGAGTATTCCAGGAAGAAGCATTAGAGTTAAATAAAAGTATCTAAGCACTGGAGTAACTGAGAGAGGACTATTGAGGCAATAGTACAGTAGATAGAAGGAGAGGTACAGGAAAGCAGAGCCAAATCAGGGAAGACCCAATATGTCTTTCAGTGGCTTTAGATATTTTCTTAAAATTATTAGGAAATATTTATAATGCTTATTATATTATATAATCTTTATATTTTATAATATAATCTTTATAAATTGTAAGTATTTTCACTACTGATGATTTGAAGCAGAGGACTAACATGATCAGATTATCTTTTGAAAAAATCACTCTGGCTCCTGGTGAGAAGATTTGTAAGGGTTTTTTTTTGTTTTTGTTTTTGTTTTTGTTTTTAAAGATCTTATTTATTCATCTGATAGAGAGAGATCACAAGTAGGCAGAGAGGCAGGCAGAGAGAGAGGAAGGGAAGCAGGCCCCTTGCTGAGCAGAGAGCCCGATGCGGGACTCTATCCCAGGACCCTGAGATCATGACCTGAGCTGAAGGCAGTGGCTTAATCCACTGAGCCACCCAGGCGCCCCTGTAAGCGGTTTTAAAGAAGATATGTCACATTAGACAAGAGATAAATGATTGTGCGTTAGACCACAGCAGTCACAGAGTTGAGAGATACTTCTCATACAGAATGGACAAAACTCAGTGATTATTGTAGCCAGCCTCCAAGATGGTACCCAATGATCCTCACCTTCTGTTATTCATGTTCTTGTTGAAAAAACTTCCACATTGAGGGGCACCTGGGTGGCTCAGTCGTGAAGCATCTGCCTTCAGCTCAGGTCATGATCCCCGGGTCCTGGGATTGATCCCCTGCCTTGGGCTCCCTGTTTCTTCCTCTTGCTTCCTCCTGCTTGTGTTCCCTCTCTCACTGTGTCTCTCTCTATCAAATAAATAAAATCTTCCACATTGAATCAGACTGACCTCTGTGACCAATAAAATATTTACAGAAGTGACAGTTACTACTGAGGTTAGATCAAATGAGGCATTGCAACTTCTGCCTCCGTATCTTAGATACTCATCTGGGGGCAAGCCAGGAGCCATACCATAAGGAAGCTCAAGCAGCCCTTTGAGGAGGTGTGTGTAGAGGAGAATTGGGGCATTAAACCAACAATCAGGACCAACTTGCCAGCCATGTGTATGAGCCAGCTTCCCAAAATAGATCTTCCTGCCCCAGCCAAGCCTTCTGAGCACTGCAGTGTTAGCTGACATAGGACTTCAGCCTGCTTAAGAGACACTACTTGCCAGAATTGCCTAGCCAAGTCCCATCTGAATTCTTGAACCATAGTAATTGTGAGAGATAACAAATAGTTACTGCTGCTTTAAGCCACTGTATCACACAGCAGTAGTAATTAATAGGGAGAGAGATTAAATGTGGTAAGTGAAAAAGAAGGTATCACAAATAATTCCTAGATTTCTGGCTTCTGTAGCTACTTTGACATGCTTTTACAGAGAATATAGGCAGTGACCTAGTTTTTGAGGATAGAGCAATTTTATTCTGGATGAGTTTGGGGTGACTGGTATATCTAGGTGATTATAAATAATAGTATTCTTAGTTGCAGGCAAAGTAAACAAGCTCTGTCTGGTTCATACAGAATATACTTCACTGAAAGTTACTGGGAAAAAGATCTTTAGAAGAAAACATAGAGAAATGTCTACATGAACTTGTAGTAGGCAGCTGTTTCTTACACAGGACACCAAAATCACTGCATATGCATAATAATAACTTGGAAATTCTTCTCCAGAACTTTTCTTTATCAAAACACTCCATTAAGAGAGAGGAAAGATAAAAGCAATTCACTGATGATAATAAGATATATACATATATAAAATAAGTGATATGTTGTCTTCTTATATTCCTTTTTCCAAAAAGAGGTTGTCCCTGCTTTTAACTTTATGGAGACTTATTTATGAATAAAGTGTATTCTGTGTTTCTTAAAAAAGGAGTTGCATTCAGAATATATGAAAACACCTATAAATACTTGTAATACATATATTAACAAGGCAGTGTATTCAGAATATACAAAGAAGACTTATAAATTAAGGAAAAGGGGAGAGATCTCAAAAGGGAAATGGTCACAGAATTGAATAGACAAGAGAAGCTATCCAAATCAAAAATATACACATGAAAAAGCACTCAATTTCATTGTTGCAATGGACTAAATGTTTATGTTTCCCCCAAATGTATATGTTGGAACCCTAATCTTCAGTGTGATGATATCTGGAGATTGGGCCCTTGAGAGTTAATTAGGTCATTAGGATAGAGCCTACATGATAATATTAGTACTGTTATAAGAAAACACAAGAAAGAATGTGCCTCCTCTCTCTCAACTATGTCAGAATACAGAGAGAAGGTGGCTCTTTATAAGCCAGGAAGCAGGCCCTCCTCAAACACTAGATCTGCAAGAGCTTTGATCTGAGACTTCTCAGCCTCCAGAACTGTGAGAAATAAATGCCACCCAGTCTATGGTAAACAATTGTTTATCAAAGAAAGGCAAATTATAACTAGTTCTATACTACAACATCCTTACCAAAGTGGGTAAAATGAAAATGCCAGAGAATACCAAGCATTAATAAGAATATGGAAGAACAAGGATTTTTATACCCTGTAATAGAAGAATAAATTGTTACAAGAGGAATCACTGCTACACTTCAGAGAACTGTGTGACGGTATCTAGAAAATCGAACATTCATAAACCCCGTGCCCCCACAATTCCACTCTTAGATATGCATCCAATTGAAGTGCCTGCATACAGTCACCAAAAGACAAATACAAGAATGTTTGTAACAATACTTTGCAAATAATAATGGAACTAGCCCCTACCTGGCAACTACTCAAATGCTTGTATATACAGGAATGGATGAATACACTGTGTATATTCACCTGGTGGTAAATATAAACCAATAAGCATGAATAAGCCTACAGCTATATGCAAAATATGGATGAATCCCAAGAGCATAATGTGAAGCAAAGGAAGCCAGCCAGACACAATGGAGTGTATATTGTATAAAACCATTTCAGATGTAAACTTTACAAGAACCTTGAAAATTGAAAAGTAGATAATGAGAATACTGAAATTTATATTTCATTTATTTATATATATATAAAATATATCATAATATATATACTTATATATTGTTTTCATGTTTATCTGGCTAAGTCTTAGACTGGAAGTCAACATTTAAATTTATGCCACATTAACTAATGAAATTTTTCATATATGTATATAATTTTCATCCTTCTTATGGTCATGATTCTCCATTTCTAGACATAGCATGTTCATATGAGGGAGCAAGAAAGAAAAAGACAAAGATACTAAGAAAAAAAGATGTGTGCCAGATGAGTCTGTTACATTTTATCAGGGAAACATTGCTTTTCTGAAAGTCCCACCCAGTAGCTTCCTGTTAATATCTTCTTGCCAAAGTTATGTCACATGGTCACTACAAATATAATGGAGCCTGTGACATCACACTTTTTAACTGAGTACATTGTTGCCTGAATAAAGTTGAAGTTAGTAAAGAAGAAAGAACCAATTTTGAGTAGACAACTAGCAGCATCTGTCTTAGCAATCAGAAAATCATATATACTAAAAATCATGATTGGGAAGGCTCCATATCAAAGATATGTACACAACATAACCAAATTTTCTCCAACAATGGAACATACCAACTTTTTTTTTCAGTTGAAGTTCTTCCCAGTTGAATTATCGGTTGAGGTTAGGTTGATGTATTTGTAGAATCTAAAATTGCACGTGCTACTTTGACATGTGTCCCTGGGTTCCAAAGGGTCCCAAGGGCAGTTTATCTTTCCTCTCACCAGATACGCTTCCTAAGCAGCAGACTCCCTCAGCTAGCAGCTACCCATGTACCTCAACCTGACTGTTTCAGTTCCCTGGATTATTCAAACAAGCCAGTTACATCCTCCTATAAGAGCCAAGGGCACCTCATCATCTTGTTACTTTAAAGCCTGGCTTCCATAGCCCCTTCTTGTTCACTGTGCTCTCAGATACAACCCCTTGTAGCCCTATATGACAAGCAATCTTCCTTCCTTACTTCCAGGGTTGGATGTCATATGATTGATCATCTTGTATTATTTGTGGGAAGTGGGGGGCCATCCCTCCCTCACCAACAGAGTGAATAAGAGATTATGTGAACAGTTGAGCAATAGGCAGTTGCTAGAACTTGACAGGTTTGGACCTATAAAAATGACATTTTTTTTTTTTTAGATTTTATTTATTTGTCAGAGAGAAAGAGAGGGAGAGAGAGCGAGCACAGACAGAATGGCAGGCAGAGACAGAAGGAGAAGCAGGCTCCCTTCCGAGCAAGGAGCGTGATGTGGGACTCGATCCCAGGACGCTGGGATCATGACCTGAGCCGAAGGCAGCTGCTTAACCAACTGAGCGACCCAGGCGTCCCTAAAAATGACAATTTTATAGCATAATAATTGGTTTACATTTGAGACCATGCTGTATCAAAAACATACAAGTTTTTAAATCTTGAAATGACTCCAGTTTACTAAGATGATCATCCTATGCAAAGTATACGGAAAGAGACTATATAAGGGGTCCAAAAATCCTTTTGCTCATTCAATAAGTAGAGCAGATGGCTTTTGAATTTCTCTTTCTCTCACTGTTAATCTCATTCCATTTTCTGTATGTGTATTTGTGTGTGTATCTTGCTATCTTTCTCTCTCTATCTCTCTTCCCAGAGCATTTAATTAATGTAAAGTGATGAAATTCCCTGAGAAGCCATGACAATTACACCTTCCATTATAAAAATTGATTCATGCCCTGTGGGAAATTAGTCTTACGAAGACATATACAATTTTATAAAGTTGTTAATCTAGTATCACAAGTATCACAAGTTTGAATACCTATATAGAGGAAATTAGGAAGATTTAGGAATTGAATATTTTCCTGATCTGAAAAAGAGTTGGAAGGCTTGTGTTTCTTTCAGGAAACAACAGAGGAACCAGCTATCTATAGCTAGCTATAATGGAATGGACATGATGAACACCTTTTGACATACTCCACTTTAGGGTCCTGAAAATCATCTGCATTCTCAGCACCCCACATGAAATTTTTACGTGTTTCCAGAATTCCAAGGGGAAATCTTGTCTTGCCAAAAATTGTCTTAAGTTGCTTTTGAATTATTTCTTTAAGGAATATAGAGAGACATGCTGCTTACCATCCTGAGTAACTTAAAAGAGTTTGGATTGAATACCAACATATCTGCCATAGGGGAGCTGATTAAAAAGGATTTGCATACTTCACTTAAAAGCAGTCTTGCCTGTGGACTTTGACTTGTGGGCAAACTTAATTTTTGCTTCCTTTTCCAAAGGAAATATGCCAGCTCAAATGTCTAGATGGCTCAAGTGTGCAAAATAAACCTCCCCTTAGCAGAGAACTTAAAGCAAAGTACATGGCATCTGAACACTGGTAAGTATTTTCTTGGCTGAAGACTTTTAAAAAGAAAAATTCTTTGACTTTTTTTTTCTCCTATACCCTGAAATATCTATCTTATTCAAAAAAATTGTGAACAACCTAGCGTCATTTCTTAAGGAACAGATTTCTGTAAGAGCTCTGCCTCTTACTATAGCTTAATGAGTTTGTGTTTTTTAAGTTAATTAAACATTTATTTAATGCCCTGCCATTTACTAGGCTAAGAATGGGAAATACAAAAAGGAATAAGACCTTCACTTGCAAGTTTTTTGTTTTTGTTTTGTTTTGTTTTACAACGTACACATACTTTATTTACTTGATTGAAAACCTTATGGTACATATGATATTTATGTAGTTGAACTCAGCTTTGTTCACACTAACTCCAGTGGGTTGTATTTGGGTTTTCTATGCTTGAGTCTCTGCTCAGTTGCTGCTGTTGCCATTGGTTTGTTTTCTTTCAGGGTTAAGGTAGGTAGTTTCATATAAAATCTTACTTTTAAATCCTCCTCTGGCAATTCTTTCCTAGATTCTTGGCTTTACATAATTATACCAGCAATGGAACCAGCATCTTAAAGTCACAAAGATAAATCCTCCAACATCACATGATCTTCTAATTCTGCTAATCAGCCAAAAATGTCCAAGGCCAGCCACAACAGATCCTAATGAACCATATAATATTGAATTCCATGGAATGTTTTAAAATCTCTTAAATTCCTAGAAGCTTAAAAGACTTCACCTTGGCTGTCTGGCTGGACTCTGCCATAGACTATAACCAATTATAAGCGTTCATAGAAAAGGAGATCTTGTCTTTTTCATCTTTGCAATCTTCACAATAGAACAAAAGTTTGATTGGATTGATTATGATTGGATTAAACTGCTGCCAGATTTTGCCTTACTCTTCCTAGGAGTTGAGCTCTGGCTGGGTCTTCCTAGGAAATCAAGATCTACTCAGAAGGCAGGGAAGTGCTCTGGGAGTTACAGCCCACCTTCAGTGGGAGATACCATTTGAGAATCATATGTAACTTATCTGACCTGGTCTACTGTATTTGTTAGGAATCTTCAATCTTATTTGTCATTCCAGTATGTGTCACATAGTTTTGAGAAGGAACATAGAAATGGTGGACTCACTGAGAAGTAAGAATGATAATTTTATACTATGAACACTAGTGGAAAAGAGACACACAAACTTTGCTTATAGGTTTAAGCTATATCAAGATCTTGCATGGTAATCCAGCCTGCAGTTCCTTAGTGAAGAGGACAACCCAAGAGCTGTGTTGGTGCATTGGCCAACACCAAAACACACCTCTGCCCCCACCTTGCTTGACTTAACCGACTCCAGCTCAACAACACCTGCTTCTTAAGACAAATGGTTTACAGATAAGGTAAATGGATGATTCAGATTTTAGATAGAAAAGAAAAAGAGGGTAGAACAGAAAATCAGCATTAAACTTATTAGAATTTAAGGAAATAATTTTTATATCATGAATATCAGTGAAAATTTTAAAGAAGAAATAAAGTCCATGGTAAGAACTTGGCAAAGCATTAACAATCCTACAGTTCACAAAACAGGGAAAGAAAATAATGTGCATTAAGAGAAGAGCTGGCATGATCTATGAGCACTTATTGCATCCTTACTGTTTCAGACATTCTGAAGTAACCATCATCTAATTTAATATCCACTCAACCACTATGAAGTAGATATTATTATTATTATTATTATTATTTCCTTTTTACAAATGAGGAATCTGAAGCTAAAAGACACTAAATATCCTTTGCAAGGAACTAATAAATAATGGACTTAACATTTAAACTATGCTTTAAATATGTTTGACAGGTGTTTGGATTAGTCGAGAATTTTTGTTAACATATGGAGTATTTCTTAAGATTATATTCAGCTGCATTTAACAGAAAAATTCCAAAACCTATATAAGATGGAAACTTATGCTCTTAGGTAAAGAACTATAGCATTAGATAGTCTAGGGTTGGAATAGCTTTAAGCCTTTCATGAAGTTCTGGACAATAGCCACTAATAGTGCATTGCCATAAACTCGGTTACTATTCCTAACTATAAAGGAGGATGGGAAATACAGTCTTGTCTTCTAGTGGCAGTGTGCTCAGCTCAAAAACCAGAGGTCTGTTACTAAGGAAGAAAGTGTAAATGGATGTAGAGATAGGAACATAATTATCTCTACCAAAAATATCTGCAAATTGTGTTTTTTTCCAGTTTTATTAAGATATAATTTATACTACTGTTATATTCGTTTTAGGCATATAACATGATGATTGATGTATGTGTATATTATAAAATGATTGCTACAAGAAATTTAATTCACATCTATCACTTCATGTGGTTTTATTTTTTTTCCTGTGATGAGAAGTTTTAAGACGTAATCTCTTAGCAACTGTCAAATATATGATACTGTATTGTTAACTTTAGTCACCATACTATACATTACATCTTCTGAATGCAAATTGTGTTTAAATATTCATATCTTATCCCCAGTCCATAACAATAAAGCAGTTCTTTGAATTATTTGTGTGCAGTAAAATCTTAAATAATTGAAATGCTCAGTGAAATGGGAGGTGGTATTTAATTCTTTGTTTTAGGATTTATCAACAACTATTTTTATTTCAGCGCTTTAAAATATATTATTGGTTATTGCATTAGTATATAGAGGCTAGTGAAAACAATCGGTATTAATTGTTGTGTCCTCTGAAGTGGTAATAGCAGTCACTTTTTAGTTATCATTGGTTTCTATCCAGTCTTCTAAATTTATTTGTTTGAAAAACCCCCCTCCTTTTTTTTTTTTAAAGTACCTCTTGGAGCTGTCCCAGGTTTTTGAATGGGATTAAAAGAAAGTGAAACATTTTCTGTCATTTCAAGAACTTAAAGTCTGGAAATATATACATTTTAATTATGTACTTTTATTTTGAAATAACCTCAAATTACAGAAAAGTTGTAAGTATAATAGGAATAGTTTTTCCCTGATCTTTTGAGGTTAAATAGTTGACATGATGCTGTTACCTCTACTTTTGCATGTATTTCTTACAAACAAGCATATTGTTCTATATATTTATAATAAAATGATTAAAGTCAGAAAATTAAGTATTAGAATATCACCACTAATGAATCTTCAGATCCCATTAACATTCATTAATTATACCAATACGATCTCTAATAACAAAAAGACCCAGCTCATAATCGTGTTTCCTGTTTAGTTTTCATGTCAGCTTTCTTCAATCCCCAGTAGTTCTTTAGTTTTTCCTTGACTTTTATGACTCCATAATTTTGACGATTCCAGGCTAGTTTCTCTGTAGCACTTATACCAGCTAGGGTTCATCTGGCATTTCCTCATAATTAGCTTCAAGTAATCCATTTATTGCAGGAATAAGAGCAGTGATGCTGAGTACATCCTATCACAGGGCAAATAATTTTGATTTGTCCCATTACTGGTAATGTGCACCTCAATCACTTGATTAGGGTGGTGTCTACCAAGCTTCTCCACTGTAAATTTATACTTTTTTCCCTTCATAATCAGTAAATATTTTGTGAGTAGGCACTTTGAACTTTTAATATTCCATTGCTCATGAAACTTTCAATTTCTGCATGCATATACATCTGTATTCTGGACTCATTTTATATTTTCCCTTCCCCAGACCTGGAACCAGCTATTTCTCCATGAACTCCTTGCTTTTTTTATTGGAAGTATAATGATATTTACAAACTAAGATCTGGGTGCTAGATATATTCACTTCTGTTGATTTATTGCTGACCCTAGGCCCCTCAGTGGACAGGGTAAGAACATAAATATAAAGACTTAGAGTTAGATATAGTATGTAGAGGAGTGCCTAGGTGGTTCAGTCAGTTAAGCATCTGACTCTTAATTTAGGGTCAGGTCATGATTTCAGGGTTGTGAGATCAAGTCTGCTTGAGGTTCTATCTCTCCCTCTTCCTCTGCCCTTCCCCCCCCCCCCCCCATTTTCTCTCTCTCAAAATAAAAAATAAATGAATCTTAGATATATATATAGATATACATACATACTCACAATTACATCTGTATTTGTATCTGCCTGTACACGGAATATCATAAGGTCACATTGATATTGTAAGTCCAGTCCAACACCACAGGTACATTCTAGTTTTCTCTCCTTCCATATTTGTAATTTTCTTTTCTGAGAGCAAAAACTTGGCTCACATTATCCTTTGTCTACCTATTTGTCCAAGCCCCAGGAATGTCAACCATCTTCCAGTACTAATGCCCACTTTGCCCTCTTGCAGATGCCCTCTTCTTTCTGCTTGGGCTCTGACGTACTCCCTTACCTGCCTCCACTCCTCATGAGGACACCCTCCTCACTCTACTGCCCTAACTCCACTCAGACTACATACCCTGGGCTGTATTGTCCAGGGATTGGTATTAGGCGACCTGTCTAGCAAGGAAGGGTGTGAAAGGGTCTGTGGTTCCCATATTGGCCTGAGAACTGTTGATTCCCAACTCCTGGTATGTGATGCCCTCTTCACCCTGCTCTGGCTCCAGCACAGTATTCAGGGCCATCTCCCCCAACTCTTGGATTCTGATGCCATCATTGTAATACCCTCCTACATAGACATCCTTCCTAACCCCCTTGAGCTCTGACTGCATGCACTCTGCTACAGTGGCCCTCCTTGCACCATAGACACGTACTATCTCATGTTTTTTGGACTGTATTATTCAGGAAGGAAAAAGAAGAAAAAGAAAGGCAAGAAAAGAGAAAGGAAGTAAAGTGGGGAGACAAGTAAAAGAAACTAATAAGGAAGGAAAAGAGAAAACTTATAAGATATGGGGAAAAAATAATAATAAAGTAAATTTCTAAAAGACCATAAGAATACATACCTAGTGATCCCTGAGTCTTGCTAAATACCAGAATCACCTGAAGAACTTCTAAAAACCAAGATATTGAATGTCTTGGTGAAAACGCTATTATTTAACAAGGTCTCCCAATGCCCTGTTGGAAGGCTCATTCTAGTACACTGGTGTTTTCAGTCTGTCCTTCACAGAGTCCCATGGTTTTCTCAAGCTTCCAGGGAATATGTGCCTGTGTGTGTAAATGGAAAAGAGGTAGTAAGGGCTGGGGCACCTGGGTGGCTCAGTAGGTTAAAGCCTCTGCTTTCGGCTCAGGTCATGATCCCAGGGTCCTGGGATCAAGCCCCACATCAGGCTCTCTGTTCCGTAGGGAGCCTGCTTCCCTTCCACTTCTCTGCCTACTTGTGACCTCTTTCTGTCAAATAAATAAAATCTTAAAAAAAAAAAAAAAAAGAGGTAGAAAGGGGTCCACCTTGTGAATCTCACCCTACTCTTACTTCAACCACAGGAGAGTAAAACTCCAAATGTATTTTTTATATTTGGCCTCCATGTAGTACTTCATTAAAAGATATTTCTGACTTAAAAATGATGAGAAAGCATGGTATTATACTATTTTGCTTCTCTTAATTATTGCATTTGGCCTTTACTGTAATCAAGGCAAATTCTAGAAATACTCAGGGGTTCTTTTAGAAACATAAGCATTCTTCAGTGCAACAAAAATCACTCCAACTTGCCAATCTTACTTATATTGTATCTAGTAAGGCATATTATTTCATTATGTTTTGTACAAAGTTAATATGCTTCATTCTTTCATACAAAGGGTAAATTTTAAAAAGCCATTCTTTCTAAAACCCAATATTTTGCAAACATTGATGTTTAGAAAATGATGTGCTATCTAAATTATGACAAATATTATAGCTATAGCTTATTTTTTTAAGAAGGTGAAGTATAGTGACATGTATCTTTTCACATCACAAAGACATTAAGTTCATTTAACAAATATTTGTCATGTTCTTCTGCATGTTTAGTACCATGAAAAATAAGAAGTAGTTCACCTCGAAGAGGGGAATTGATTCCCTATCCAGAGAGACACAAAAAGGCAAGAATCATGAAACACTGTCAGTATAAGTATGGAGATAAAAGGGAGAAAGAACTGTGGAGCCCAGAGAAAGAGTGTAGAGGTCAGTCTAGGGGTTTTACAAAAGGCTTTCTACAGAACGTTAGGTTTAAGCTGCAAAGTTTATTCCTGCTGGTTATTTCAAAAATGTCCTTAAATGTGGCCAGGGTGAACTTATACAGCCTCTGAAGCCCATATGCTGCACTGATTCTAAGGCAAGATCATCTGACAATCTCTGTGCCTTATTTAGATCATGTGAGTAGGCAGGTTCTGAAACATGACATTATTCACTCCTCCTTCCACACCTCATTTAATAGGCATTAATGGTTTTGTTTTTTATTTTCTCAGATGTCCACTTACTGTAAATATTTGGGTGGAAGCCTTCTAGGAGAGTAGATACATGAAGGTTGAAGTAATTCTGGATAGTAAGAACTGGATTCACCATTTGTTAGTTGTATGGTGACAGTTTATGTCAGTTTTCTACAGTTCCTTCCTTTATAAAGTTGGTATAAACCTATCTTTCCAGATATTTATGTGTCATGAATTAAGCAATGTAAGATCATATCTTTGTTATGGTTAATGAATTTCATAGATGTTGAAACATTCATATCCTTTCATTATTTTCAGATAATGAATTTTCACCCCCAAAAAGATGATAAGGTAATTAATGATAAAAGTGGGTAGTAGGATATAACAAATATTTTAATTAATTCTTAAAGACTGGGTATGGACCAGCATGACAGTTTATTATTCCTGGGAGTCTCAGATGCAAAGAAATCCACTGTCTCTCACAGCTTTTTTCTGTGTGCATCTGTCTGGGGTTCATGAGGAAAACTGGGGGCAGGGCAGGACCAGAAAGAGGTCTATTAGTGGCACAGGCATGGGCCTACCTGTGTGTGTGAGTGGAAGAGTACTTGGAGAAGTCCACCTGTGTACAGGTTCTGTATGAACATAAGGTGGCAATTGGCTATCACTTGGGAAGAGAAAGGAACACTGGAAAATCCTACCACTGAGACCCTTGTGCACAGGGTCTACCTAAGATTGAGGCTAAAGCAGCAGAACCAAGAAAGGATTGCTCTTACCACAAGTAACAAATTTTAGCAGTCTTTGTTTCACCAAGGGAGAGACAAAAGCATGGAGAGAAACCTCCCATGTGTCATAGGCATGCAAGCCCACAGAGAGCCAAGGATGGGACAGGAAAACTTCTAGCACTCTGCATCTTGTGCTAACTTTAAGGTAATAACTGTCCTACCACTAGAGGAAACTTAAACCTAGCTCAGCTACAGATCAGATTTACTCAGCCTTTCCCTTCAAATTGTCTGACAGAAGAAAAGGCTGCCCATTGCCAGGCATAAATTTTATCTACCTAGCTTTAACTCACATTCCAGTCACCATGTCTAGCATTTATTTAATCATTATGAGACACACAAAGTAAGAAAAAAAAGAAACCTATATTTAAGAAATAAAAGCATGAACAGAACCAGAATTGGAAATGGCCCAAAGATTGACTATCAGGTATGGAGCTTAAAATAACTACAATTAACCTGTTAAAGAATTTAGTAGTGAAAGAAATGGCAGCATGTGTGAAAAGATGGGGAGGATTCAGAATAAATAAGTAAAGTACAAAAAAGATTCAAATGTAAATGTTAGAAAAAATACATGAAGAAATTACTTCAACAGGCCTATTAGGAGGGACACAGCAGTGGAAAGAATCAGTAAATTTGAAGATAGTTCAATAAAAATTACCCAAACTAAAACACAAAGAGGGGGAAAAAAAAAAAAGAGTGAAAAAGCAAACAGAAACATCTGAGTAGTAAAACAATACCAAATGGTTTAAAATACCTGTAATTAGAATTTGGGGAAGAAGAGAATGTGGCAGAAGAAATATCTGAAGAGGTGAAGGCCAAGACTATTTCAAATATAATGAAATACAATAAGCCACAGTTCCAAAAGCCTCAGAGAAACTCATAAAGCAGGATAAATACAGTCAAATTTATTTTAAAGGGACTAAAAAAATTAAAGTGTGTTATATTTACTCACATTACTAGCATGTCCAGCTGCTGCCACTGCCCCCTCCCCATCCCCAGCTTTTGGGGTGCCTGCGCGCATGTGTTGATTCAGAAGTCTACCTGATCCCATACTCCCTCTGTCAAAAGAACTGTCCTTATCATGTCTTTTCATGCAAGTCTGCTGGAAATAATTTATCTTACCTTTAGTTGTCTGAAAAGGAACCTTGCTTTACTATTTGTAAAATGCTTACACTGGGCATAATTCTGGGTGGGGAGTTGTTTTTATTTCTGTGTGTCAGATAAGCCAGTCATTGTCTAATGGCTGGCAGCATTTCAGAAGAGAAGTCTGCCTATTTTTTGCATTTGTATAATGCTTTTTTCTCTCACTTCAAGATTTTCTCTTTATCTTTGTTTTTTAGCAAGTTGACTATAAATTGTGAAAGTGTGTTTTTCTTCATATTTATCCTGAAATTCTGACGTTAGTATAGTAGATAACACCTGTGATTTTATGAGGTCAGAGTTATCCTGCTGGCAAAACCTAACATCCCCCTGAAACTGAACACTAATATCCCTCATAAGCATAAGAAGAAAAAAAAATGTAAAATATCTGACAAATAAATCAGAATTGCAGTGTGTCTTTTTTTTTTCCCCTAAGATTTTATTTATTTATTTGACAGAGAGAGACAGCAAGAGAGGAAATACAAGCAGAGGCAGAGGGAGGGGGAGAAGCCGACTTCCAGCTGAGCAAAAAGCCAGAAGCGGAACTTGATCCCAGGACCCTGGGATCAGGACCTGAACCGAAGGCTTAAGGACTGAGCCACCCAGGTGCCCTTCAACAGACTTTTAAGATAAAAACTTTATGTGAACTAGATATGTGACTATCTAGGTCATTTCTTTGTGAGTAAACTTTGTTACTTTTTTCTCTCAAGGATTTTGTTCATTTAATCTATGTTTTTTAATTTATAGCATGAAACTGTTCAAAATAGTCCCCTGTTATCTTTTAATGTCAGAAAAATCTGCAGTTATGGCCCCTCTTTCCTTTCTGATGTTGGTAAATTGTGCAGTTTCTTCTTGTTCTTGCCTAGTCTGGCTAGAGTTTTATAAATTGATTGAAGCTTTGACAAGAAGCAGCTATTAGTTTTACTGGTTTTCTCTATTTTTTTTTCTCCATTTCAGTTGTAATGATTTTTACTTGCTCCATTATTTGTTTCCATGTCTTACTTTGGACCTAATTTGCTCTTCTTATTTAAAAATATTTAAAGTTGGGGCGCCTGGGTGGCTCAGTGGGTTAAGCCTCTGCCTTCGGCTCAGGTCATGGTCTCAGGGTCCTGGGATCCAGCCCCACATCGGGCTCTCTGCTCAGTGGGGTGCCTGCTTCCTCCTCTCTCTCTCTGCTTGCATCTCTGACTACTTGTGATCTGTCTGTCAAATAAATAAAAATCTTTAAAAAAAAAATTAAAGTTGAAATGTAGACCATTGATATGAGACAATTGTTCTTTTCTTAATGTAAGTATTATGCTATAGATTTTCATCTAGGTACTCTTTGAGCAGTGCCACACTAACACTGACATGTTACATTCTTATTTTTATCTAGTTTAAAATATTTCATAATCTCCCCCTGGAAATACTTCTTTGATCCATAGATTATTTAGAAGAGTGTTGTTTAATTTTCAGATATTTCAGAATTTTCTGGATAACATTTTGTTAATATTCTGGTTTAATTCTTTATGTTCCCAGATCACACTGACTAATTGGAATCTTTTTAATTTGCTAAGATTTATTTTAGCTTAGCACATGTTATATCTTGGTGATTCTCTCATGTATACTTGAGAAAAATGTATATGTTGCTTTATGGGTATATATTATTTTATAAATGTCAGTTATGTCATGTTGCCCAATTGTGTCATTCCAATCTTCTACACTTACTGATTCTGTTTGTCCTATCAATCACTGGGAGTTCAGTCTACAACTCTAATTATGGATTTGCCAGTCTATCCTTTCAATTCTATCAGTTTTTGCCTTGTAATGTGCTTACACATTAGGATCATAATGTAATCTTCATGAATTGACCTGTTTTTCATTATGAAATGTTCCTATTTATCCCTAGTAATATTGCTCGTTCTGTTATCCCCTTTGTCTGATGCTAACATAGTCGTTCTGGTTTCCTCTTGATTCGTTTTTGCATGTTATATATTTTTTCATCCTTGTACATTTATCTAATTCTATCTTTAAATTTAAACTTGGGTTCTTATAGATTGGTATTTGATTGGTTCTTTTTTCTTCTTCTTTAAAGACTATTTATTTATTTGACAGAGAGAGAGAGATCACAAGTAGGCAGAGAGGCAGGCAAAGAGAGAGGGGGAAGCAGGCTCCCTGCTGAGCAGAGAGCCCGATGCGGGGCTCGAACCCAGGACCCTGAGATCACGACCTGAGCCGAAGGCAGAGGCTTAACCCACTGAGCCTCCCAGGCGCCCCTTGTTTTCTTTATCAAGTCTAAAATCTCTGATTGGGATCTCTTTTAGTTGAAATGTTTGAACCATGTAGAATTGATGTAATTATCAATATCTTTAGGTTTAAATGTACTATCTTTCTGTTTGTTTCATTCCTAGGCCTTCAGGTATTGGGAAGTGTATGTAGAAGTGGCTGTAGGGATTGCATGTGTAATTTTGCTCTAACACTCTGCATGTGACAGAACAGAGAGAAAGTCCACCCTGAGAACTTCATTTTGTTGATACTTTAGAGGGGCAGGATTTTATATTCTTAATTATGTTCTCCACAATACCTAGCATAGCATTCTACATATTTTAACAGCTCAGTAATGTTTATTGATTCGATTTGTTTGTTTCCTTTTGATTACAGATTGCTGTCTCCCTCTAATCCATTAAAAAGGGCAAATTACTTTATTTGATATGCTGAATTACAGTCTCAGAACCTTGAAACAATAAAATGACCAGAAACTTAAGATAGGAGACTTTGGATGGGTTCCATTGTGGAGAACATGAACTAATCATTTCATTTCTTTGGAGCTCAGTTTTGTCCTTAGGGTAACAGGAAGGTTGGTTAAGGTGATCCTATAATCTCATTCAGTCATTAAAGTGACGCCATTTTCTAGATCAGCTATCCTTTTTTTTTTTTTTTGGTGCAAAATAGTGGTTTATTAAAGTGTGGGGACAGGACTCCTGAGCAGAAAGAACTGCTAGCACTGGGGTTGTGAGAGGTGCCTGATTAGGTATTATGGGGTTGGGGGAAGTAAGGAAAAAGGAGGTTTCAAAAGAACTTTCATATGCTAAAGAAGACCAGCAAGATACCAGAGGCTTTGCCTTTGTCAAGTTAAGGTTGTTTTTCTCCCTCTAGCAAGACATTAACATTAAGATAGTTGGGAGATTCATGGAAGAATGTCACACCTGTCCCACCCAGGAGGAAGGGCGAGCTGGCAGAGTGTTAGCTTATGCTTTGTCCTCAGTCAGCCTTCTCCTCCCTCATAGTTTCACCCCTGAACAATTTGAACCCTTAAATCTTTAAGGTGGAAGTTGGAAGGTCTCATCTTCTGTAACGTCCTCCTGCTGAATAGGGGCATAGAGATGTCCCTACCTATGGGTCAATATTGGTCAGTTGGGGAATGTATAGGGGAGTCACAAAGTGGGGAGGCAGCTGAATCCAATGTGGTCAGCATATGAACCTCCTTGAGTAGAAAGGATCATCTGTTAGCTGGAAGTAATGGCAGTGAAGGAGCCTTGGCACTAGGCAGGGAGACACCAGAAATGACAACAAAACACAGTTAATATTATGAGAGAGAGGTCTGAATAAAAGATCTTTGATAGTTGACCTTTGATAATTTTCCTCCAGTCCAGGAAATTAAAGCAATCATTAAAAGGAGAGATCACTTTAAACTGCCAAGTTGAGGATTCTTGTCAGGTAGAAACCCAGAAGTATTTTGTGGTAATCTGGGCTGTACGTACAGCCTGCTGTTTAAGCTAATGCCAGTCTACTTTGTGCAACAGTTAAAAACATCTAATAACATTCTGTTTTGTAAAGCTGCTTTACAAATTTGTATTGCCTTAGCATTTAATAGGAAATGCTACTTTGAGTGTCATTTAGGGCTTTGACCATGTACTTATTAAGAGTTTCCATGTGGGGGCGCCTGGGTGGCTCAGTGGATTAAAGCCTCTACCTTGGGCTCAGGTCATGATCCCAGGGTCCTGGGATCGAGCCCTGCATCGGGCTCTCTGCTCAGCAGGAAGCCTGCTTCCTTCTCTCTCTCTGCCTGCTTCTCTGCCTACTTGTGATCTCTGTCTGTCAAATAAATAAATAAAATCTTAAAAAAAAAAAAAAAAGAGTTTCCATGTGGCAGACATCCTCCAGTCTCAAAAGAGGATGCGAGGTGGTAATACCAATGTAACACAAACCGTGTCCACCATTGTTTAAATTTGGAAGTTTGGCTGGGTTAGTGATGGTTTTAATGGAGTCCATGCATCCAGGCAAAACCCAGAGTACAGTGGCCTATCCAGCCTGGGGGAGTCTGTGGACACAAGTTCGGGTTGCACAGCCACTGGTTCCTGTTAGGAGACAGTCATATAATTCTGGACCTCCTTGAATCGCAGTCGGGATTTCAAGAGCTACTTGGTTTTGGAGGGCCATTCGTTGAACATGCAATCATTTCAGGCCCGTATTTGATTGGGGAGTTATAGCTCGATCAGCTATTCGGTTATAGGCACTGAGCTAGGTAGTTCCTGCCGTCATGAATCTTTATGAACCTAGCTTTACTCATATGTATTTTTATTATTTCATTATTGCATCATCAGAAATCTCATTACCTTGCGATATAATTAATATATGCTGAGAGTAAACAGAAATGGTGAAATGTCTCAAGCTCTGGGAGAAAAACAGAAATCTTTCAACATCTATTCTTATCACCTTCTAGTATTGCAGAGGCTGGAAAGTTGAAAATCACATTTTCCAGATTCCCTTGAAGCAAAGACTCTGGATATGTTTATGTTTTACCAGTCAGATGCACACGTGAGAAATCTGAATTTAAATTAGGTTAAGTGGGGGGAAAGGCCAGGTGTGAGGCATTTATTTTGGTGTTGTCGATCACAGCAGAGCAGAGTGGTTATGGAATTATCTGAAGCAGCAGCCTCTTGACTGAGCAGATGAATTCCTGATCATGATAAAAAACAGAAGCACCCTTAGAGTTACAGTTCTTGGGTGTAGCTTTAGCAGTCATTGCTGGAAGTTCAGCCTCATGTCTTGTTACTTAATTTTTCCTCCAAATTCAGTAGGTCATTTAATACACATCAGTAAATTTCTTTCTACTTCAGTACTCTGCAACCAAATGCTGACTGACAGAAATGATTAACAAAAGGGGAAAATATGCCTGGGAATAGTTGTGAAAATAGAATTTTCCAGACAGATCTGAAAATATTAGTGATCTGAGAGATGTTTAAAGGGTATTTAAGTATAACAGATTTCAGTAGGACTTCTGAAAAACTTTGAATAGTTAACTTGTGTTATAAATCACACTGTGCAGCATTTTCCCAATGCACTTGATCAGGAAATTAATTATTCATTTCAGGGGAAATCTATTATCAGCTTGAGAAACAGAGACAGAGTCTGTGAAATACTGGTCTAAGTAAAATACCCTGCAGTCTGATCCAACAACCTTTGCTTTTGTTCAAGTTTATTTGTTCCAAGCAATCTGTTTCCTCCCGTATATCTTGTTGTCATGCTATAGTGGGCAGTTTTCTGGATAGGGATATCAATATCCAACCAATAAAAAAGGTATATACTTATAAAAGTTGGTGGCATTATTTATTTGGACAAAGTAATTTCATTTCAGTTTGGCTAGAGTAATGAAAACCAGATGTGAAAGAAGCCCAGTTTGTTTTCTGATCTCAAAGAAATCCAAGTGAAAACAGTAAGAAGATAAATACATTTTGTCTTTACCTCCCAGGTTTTTTTGGATCTAAATGAGTTCAGTGGGGGTACAACTTTAAGAAAGTAAGAAAGAACTCTGAGTAATTCTATGGTGAGATAGTATTTGAATACTACAGAATCCTAGGCTTGAGATCAGCCTTCACTTTACAAAATTAATGATATCATACTGAAATTTGAGAGACACTGTCATTTTCTAAAGTAAAGAAAGAAATTAATTCAGCCCAGAGTGGTAAGGAAAGATATCATAAAAGATGAGATGTTTGGTATCTAGAAGGCTTGTTAGAGCTAGAGTTGGTTGGGGTAGAGTGGAAAGTAACTACGATGATTGAGGGTGGGTCAGTGTGATTATAGACGCTGGGTATGACTTCTGTAAGTCTAATGAATTTTGCAAGTCAAAACGAGGGCTCAAAACTTGGCCATGTGTTATAATGTGAATTAAGTGATTAGAAAAAAGATCACAGCATTAGAGTGTCACTACTATGATTAATAATCATGAATAAACTTCATACCTCAGTCTTAAGCAGGGGCTATATACCTGGCCTTGGAGCCACAACTTTTCAGCATTCATACCTGTGGCTTCCCTATGGTTGCTCTGCTATCTACTTCAGGTCTTGGGCAGGAAAGATTTCCTATCCATCTCTCAGTAGTAGCTGATCTCTACTTTGTATCAGTCCTGGCCCCTGGACCCAGGAGCTTTTCTTTCACTTTTTTTTTTTTTAATATTTTATTTATTTATTTGAGAGAGAGATACAGAGATAGTGACAGAGAAAGCAGGAGCAGGGAGGAGAGGGAGAAGCAGGTTCCCCACTGAGCAAGGAGCTCTACATAGGCTGGATCCCAGGACCCTGGGATCATGATGAGCCAATGGCAGATGCTTAACCTACTGAGCCACCGAGGTGCCCCTTTTTTCACCTTCTAATTCTACCCTTCCCCCAGAAGGAGTAGATTTTTCTCTGGGTGCAGGGATGGGAAGGTTTCTTAACCCTCCTCAGAAAAAGATACATCTACATCATCACTTTCACATAAGCGGAGGATCTTTTCCAGGGCTCTACGTGTTGGAGTGGTTCCTGCCCCTCTCCCGGTGGCTTAAGAATTTGTGATATATGAGACACAGATCTGGGGAAGTGGGGTGTGATTTACAACTTCCTCCCCAGGTAAGCCGTCACTACCTAAACACCTGCACATTGTTGTCACCCAGGGGTCTCCATGCTGCCTGAAGCCCTGCATCCAGCCTTTAATCAGAACATCTTTGGAGGCCTGTGGAAAAGAAACTGGGGGTTAGGGTGAATTCTGCTTGTGTCAAGGTTCTCACATCAGTCTAAAATGCTAAGCTCTCCTACTCACTGACTTTAAGAATGTGTAATGTTGTAGCTGATTGCCTCTTACCTGATTTGCCGACAGCAATATTTTCCTCTCATGTTCTGTCAAAAATCAAATAGTTCTTTAATCCCATCTCTTCTCAGAGGGGATTGTCATTCATTGAAATTGAATTGGTTTGCCACCTCAGCTCTCTTATGATTTCAAGAAAATTTATGATTTTGCAGATTATCTAACCTTTCTCATTGCTACAAAAGTGACATTTGCTTGCCACTTTCTACATTCTAAGCAGAAATGGAAAGTCTTATCTACTAGTTTTTGCATCAATTGATGGTTCTTGCCTGAAATAGTTACAACTATCATGTTCACAAATTTTTCTAATTTCATCATTCCTTCCACATTTGTTAATTGACATTTGAAAGCTTGTTTTAAAAGAAAACAGGTGGAAAAGACTAGGAGTGCCAAGAAATGAGTAGGGGACCCCACATTGTGTTTCCTGAAACATATGAACTATGAGGGGAAAAAATTTACATTTGAGAGCATACCAGGGAAATAGCTTCCAGATAACTCTGCTAATTTATGCTATCATTATAAAATTAAGTCCTACAATCATTTTTTTTTTTTTGAGGTTTTGCTAAGTGGTAGGCATTGAATGAGGCACCACACTGAGTTCTGTTGATTCAAAAGAAAAGAACCTTTTATCCATCCTCCAAAAGAGTTAACCTTCACTCAACCTTTACCATCTTCCAGGAACTCTCCTAAACTATTAGTAAGTATTATTTTATTTGTCCCTCACAGCAATCCTATGAAGTATGTACCATTATTATATTTTCATTTACAATTCAGTTAACTATAACAGAGATTAATAAGTTACGCAGCTTGTGGGAGGAAGAGTTGAAGTCTACCTTAGTCAGTCTTACTGTAGAACCAATCCCTCTAGGTGTGATGGGGAAAACAGGCTTGGACTCTGCTGTCAGCAAGACCTGAGATTCTTGGAAATAGCACTTGGAAACAGCACCTGGAAACAGCTGTGTGGCTCTGGTCGGGTTCTATTAACCTCTCTTGAGTTTTTCATCTGCAAAATGGGGGAAATAATACCTATGTCATTAAGCTATTATAACAATTAAATGAAAGTACAAACTGTAGAAAGAATAAAATCTAGTATTATGTCTGATAGAGTAATAACTCCAGTTAACCCTTAGTTTCCTTCCCATCCTCCCTTCCATCAAGGATCTGGATTTAGTGCAAGTGAAGTATGTGTAAGTGGTACAGTGCTATGACAAAAGATGTATCCAAACACAGAGATATTACTTCTTCCCAGTTGGGGAGGAGGTTAGGGGAAGCTACACAGGGGAAATGAGCCTGTAGTGCTATAAAATGCATGGCCTAATCTGTCTACTTGAAACGAGTGATAATAATCACACTCTAATGCTGACTTCCTTTCCATTTTCTCAAAATGCTTTACTCACATTAGCAGATGTAGCTGATGTATGTGTCTTGATGATAGTTTTAAAAAGCATTAGCTCCTTGGAACAGAAATCGTTTTCCATGAACAAACTCTTTGTCCTGACTCTAGACTCGACTGTTTATAGTAAAACAGACAAGGCATTTCTCTCCTCCAGTTATCCACTCTTAAGAAACAAATAGGTGAGGAGCAACTGGGTGGCTCAGTCAGTTAAGCAGCTGTCTTCAGCTCAGGTAATGGTCCTAGAGTCTGGGATTGAGCCCCATGTTGGGCTCCCTGCTCCATGGGATGTCTGCTTCTCCTTCTGCCCCTCTCCCCCGCTTGTGTTCTCTCTCTCACTTCCTTGCTCTCTCTTAAATAAATAACATCTTTTAAAAAAGAGAGAGAGAGAACTAATAGATGAGATTTGTGTCCCCTTTAGGTCTTTCCTTGTCCTGCGAAACATCTCTAGGTCTTTCAACTATTTTTCCTATTCCAGAAAGCTTATATATTCTAGAAACATTCATTGTTGTACCAGGCACTGAGGAAGGCACTGGGGATTTGGTAGCAAGTGTGACTACATGCCCTGCTCTGGAGGAGCAAGCAGGCCACAGTGAAGACAGACAAATGAATAGATGTTCTCTCAGAGTGCTGTGGGTTCTAGGCTCTTTTCCCTCCATGTTTCTACTTCTAAACAAACACCAGTAAAACATGAGCAAGACTCACACTTCAGTCACATTTGATGATACATGTAAAATTCTTGGGAAAAAAAATTTCTTAAAAAAAAAAATAGGGCAGTGCAACAGTGAAATTATATCTCCCTTATCTGGCAATAAGACATTTCCCCGATTCAGTTCAGGAAAAAGATGCAGAATTGGAAAAGTGAATCCTACAGAAGAGGAGATAGAACTTGGCAGCAGGAGAGCAAAGCCCAGTTCTGAATCAGTTTAGATCTAAGTATAAACTGTTTGATGTAATCTGAACCCAGGCCCAGTGCATTTCCTGTTCTTGTGATCATGTGAAGTATCATTGTAAGACAATATCCTTCTTTGGGTACTCCCGTGATTCAGCAAACTGAATCACAAAGGAATCACCTCTAATCAGTTTGGCTGCTTACCCAGTGACTGGCAGTATAATTTAAATGAGTTCAGTGGAATTTCTTTAGTCTTCCCTGCCTCCGTCATATTCTTTTCATTTCAATTTTATTGATTGCACTGTATTCAAAGAAAGATGGAAGTATCTTGGCACATAATTTTTTATCAGGAGTGGGAAGTGAGGTTGGAGAGGGCTCTTGCTTATTTTAAATATTTTGCCTTTTCCCCCCATAAAGATGACACTTGTGATCCACTATCAGTGGTTTTCCTATTGTGCAATCTTGTGACCAAGGGCCCACATTTATAAGGTGGCCAACTAAGGTTAGCAGTTCATCCCATGACCACAGATTAGTTTTTCTCTATATGCATAGCAAAAGGACTTTTGCAGGCACCAAACCTTGGAAATACCATGTCTTTACTCATCAAAATCAATACTAACCAGACCTGAACTACATATTTTGCCTTCATAAGCTCTAACTCAGGAGAGATATTAGTACCTCAGTTTACCCAAAGAAAAATAAAACATTGTGTTGAAAGGAAGGTACTGATGTTTTAAGTGGGGAAGATCATGATTGAATCAGCTCTTTTAATATCTCTTTTCAAGTAGACTCAGGAAAATAGGTAGGTTCCAGAACCCAGGGTGGGGATTATACTTGCCTCTCTGAGCCTGGACAAAAAGACTCTACTTACTGCTCAGAGTTAGATAAGTTTGATGCCAGAAAAGAACAGTTAACAGCTTCAGCAAAACAGACATCTGTGGGGAAGAACTTAAAACTCAATTTTAGAATTTGAATTTAAAAACTGATAGAAATATATGTCTTTATCATGATAGATGTATACATTATGGTGGGAAAAACTGGAGTACCAGGCTATAAATCTATCTTCTTCATCTGTAAGAGTGCTCATGGGAAGTGGATGGACTTCCTTATGATTCCTTGTTTGCGGAGATTACAACCTAAACATGATAAATGGGATAAATACATACCTAATTCCTGACTAAACCAAAGTTTTACTAAACAATTTTGCTTTTGAACTCCATGGACCTTTGATGCTACATCCTGACTGTTCCATTAATATCATGCATGGTTATGTATACATAAAATCTTAGCAAAGGGAGTCATACTCATTACAGAACAACTGGGCCCTATAAAGCCTACTTGCTTCTTCTCACTCAGGATATATTTTTCTGAGTTTAGGTCCCTTTGTCCGAAATTTGCCCCCATTTCCTCAATTCCCCCCCCTTTTTTACGTAATTCTTATCTTTTCTTCGGATATCAACCTAAATATCACTTCCTCAAAGAAGTATTTCTTAACTCATCTGATGAAATTAGTCTTTTTAAAATAAGCATTCCTAATACCCTTTGATTTACTTACATTACAGATAACAAGTTTTAATTATATAACCTTTTATTGAATATTTATGTTTTCTGCTAGATGCTGAAGTTTCATGAGGGCAGGAATAATTTTCATTGTATCTACTTCTATAATCCCAGTGCCTAGTAAGTTCTCTGGTTCAAACAGGTGTTCAGTACATGTTTCTATAAGAAATGAACAAATTAAATGAAGATATAAAGACGAGGAGAAATATGGTAATCTAAAACCAGGGAAGATCAGAAAATTTTAGCATTCACAGAAGCATAGATGAGCAATGTGACAGTACAATTTCAGCTAGGGTTTAGGTGATATACAAGTCATTCAGGTATGCGCTATGAGGAATTCACTAATTCAGGAAAAATCAATTAAATGTGAAATCTGTAATATACATTTGAGGAGGCACTAAGAATATACACAACAAAATAATAACTCTATATATCAAGGGCTTACACTTTGCCAAGTTATATATACATTAACTCATACACAGATGAGTAAGACATGATAGCAGCCTGAGGAACTCGTCATTGAGAGGGGAAAATGGAAATGAGTAATGCAAATAATTATCTCTAATTTAATATGTAAACATCTCTAATTTAGGATAGAGGTAATTACAGAGAGTTTCAGAAAACAGAGAGCATGAGGGAGATTAGTTTGCCTAGGGGCATCAGGGAGAGACTCAAAGAGGTGACATTAAGCTAGTTCAGTAGGTAGATAAGAACAGAAGGGTGTAATCAGGATTATTATGAGAAAAATTATCTGGAAAGGAACATAAAGGTTTGGGTGGCATATTTCAGGAATGAATGCATAGTGTCTTGTATAAGGGAAGAGAATGGATAAGCAGTGCAAGATAAAGGAGAATAAAATTGGGGCCAGACTGCAAAAGTCTTGGTACATGATGCTAAGGAGTTTGGACTTAAACAATATTCTGTAACCTGCGTGGAGACTTCTAAAGATTTTTATTTGAAAGACTGAGGAGATCAAATTTATATTTTAGAAAAAGCCTTTCCTTTGATCCAACACTTTGTGATAACCAGAAGCTTAAAAGAAAAGATATCAATCAGCAAAAGTCTAGGCTTAGGCTTGGTTGGCATCCCCCTGGGGCTTATATGTAGGATAAATACCACATGATTTTGGCATTCAAAGACAGCTGATTTCACAGTGACCTTTCACCCACATTTCTGCATGAAGATTGCCAACTACCTTCAGTAATTCCACCTGCACACATCAAAGAGTAAATATACCATCATGTATCTTTTCCTTTTTGTATATTGGTGTAGTCAACATCCCAGCATTCACAACTGTTAATAAGTGCATTTTTTTCATGTCTGAAATTATAAAATCTTAAAAGGTAGAATACAAATGTCACATAATTTGAATTCTAATGAACACAACAGTAGACATTTTTTTCCCCTCCTATGGATTACTTTTAATTTCGAAAAGAAAACACACTTTTTAAATATTTAAATAGCACATCAGCATATAAACCCATCTTCCATTGAAAACCACCACTGGCACTTGGTTTAATATATTATCATGCTTTTGTCTACGTATAGACAAGCATATAGACACATTCTTTTCTTTGGGAAATGAACTTGCTATCCTATGTATATTTTTAGCTATGTCATTAATTTTTTAGTCTAACAGACTATCATGGATAGCTTTTCAAATCAATATTTCAAATCTAACATAAACTTTTATGAACAACTATAAAATGCATGCTACAAACCTATCATAGCTTACTTAAGCTATTTTTAACTAATAGATATTTAACTGGGTTTCTAATTATTAACTCTTAAAAATTATAGTCCAGTAAATGTCATTTGAGTTTTTGCATATTTTCAAGTATTCATTAAAGTGCTCATAATCACAGCTGTTACTACTGCTAAGTCCAAATGTGTCTGCCTTTTAAATTTTGATTTCTCCAAATCATTCACCCAAAAAGGTATGTGAATTTATACTAGCACAAAAGATTTAATGAATTTCCCATCTTCTCAAACTTGTGCTTTCCAATACGGGAACCCACCACCTACATATAGCTGCTTAAATTTAAATTAAATAGAATTCAAAATTCAGTTCTCAGTCACGCTGGCTATATTTTTATGATCAATAATCACATGTTGTTAGTGCCTACCATTTGGGATACCACAGATGTAGAACATTTCCATCATCACAGAAAATTCTATTAGACAGTGCCACTTCAAAATACAGCCAACAATTGGATATTATAGATCATACATGTTTTGATCAATATGCTAATTTATCAAGGTCTCATTTTAATTTTGACGTTTTATTCAAATTACAAGCATTTTCCAAGCATTATTGAATATTTATATTTCTTTTATTGTTAGTGGCTATTTATACTTTCTCAATTTTTCTACAGCATTGTTTGGCTTTTTATTAGTATGTGAAATGGATATTGAATTACTATGTCTATGAGCTAACAGAACAAAATATAATTGAAATATTATGGTGATATTATTTGACCCATAAAAAAGGTTTTGATCTGGTAACAGCAATTTGTTCATAAAATGCTTTAAAATATCATCCAACATAGTACTGAAAGCCCTAGCTACAGCAATCAGCTAAAGAAATAAAAGGCATCCAAATTGGTAAGGATGAAGGAAAATTCTCACTATTTGCAGACAACATGGTAACATACATAGAAAACCCTAAGAGTCCACCAAGAAACTACGAGAACTGATAAATGAATTCAATAAAGTTCCAGAACACAAAAATCTATGTATAGAAATCTGTCACATTCTTATACACTAATAATGAAGCATCAGAAAGTGAAATTAAAAAAATAATCCTATTTATAAGTGCATCAAAACCAGTAAATTATCTAGGAGTAAACTTCACCGAAGAGGTGAAAGACCTGTACTCTGAAAACTATAAGACCAAAGAAAAGAAATTCAGGGTGATGCAAAGAAATGGAAAGACCATCCATGCTCATGGGTTGGAAGAAGAAATATTGTCAAAATATGTATACTACCCAAAGCAATCTACACATTTAATGCAATCCCTATCAAAATATTAACAGCATTTTCCACAGAACTAGAACAAATAATCCTAAACTTTGCATGGAACCACCAAAAACTTTGAGTAGCCAAAGCAATCTTGAAAAAGAACAACAAAACTGGAGGCATTACAATTCCGGATTTCAAGTTATATTACAAAGCAGTAGTAATTAAAACAATACAGTACTAGAATAAAAATAGATGCATAGTTCAATAGTATAGAATAGAAAACCCCAAAATAAACCCACAATCATATGGTCAATTAATCTTCAACAAAGGAAGAATGACTATACAATAGGAAAAGAATTCTCCTCAACAAATGATGTTGGTAAAACTGGACAGCTACATGCAAAAGAATGAAAGTGGACCACTTTCCTACACGTACACAAAAATAAACTCAAAATGGATAAAGACCTAAGTTGTGAGACCTGAAACCATGAAAATCCTTGAAGAGAGCACAGGCAATAATTTTTCTGACATCGGCCACAGCAACATTTTTCTAGATATTTCTCCTGAGCAAGAGAAATAAAAGCAAAAATAAACTGTTGGAACTACATCAAAATAAAAAGTTTCTGTGCAGGGAAGGAAGTAATCAACAAAACTAAAGGCAGCCTACTGAATGGGAGAAGATATTTGCAAATGACATATTCAATAAAGGGTTAATATCCAAAATACATAAAGTACTTAATGCAATTCAATACCCAAAAATAATCCAATTAAAAATGGGCCAAACATATGAACAGACATGTCTCCAAAGAAGATATCCAATGGTCAACAGATATATAAAAAAAAAATGCACAATATCACTAATCTGGTGATGCACAACATCAATAATTAAATCTTTGATTTAAATGTAAATCAGAACTGCAATGAAATGTCACCTCACACCTGTCAGAATGACTAAAATCATCAGGACAGGAAACAAGTAAGTGTTGGCTAGTATGCTGAAAAAAATGAACCCTCTTACAGTGTTGGTGGGAATCCAAACAGGGACAGCAACTGGAAAACAGTATGGAGGTTTCTCCTAAAGTTAAAAATAGAACTACCATATAAGTATTTACCCCCCAAATACAAAAACACTTACTTAAAATTCAAAGGGATACACACACACCTATTATTATTGCAGCATTATTTATAATAGCCAAATTACAGAAACAGCCTAAGCATCCATGGATAGATAAATGGATAAAGAAGTTAGGTGTACACACACACACACACACACACACCCTGGAATATTACTAAGCCATAAAAAAGAATGAAATCTTGCCATTTGCAACAACAAGGATGGAGCCAGAGAGTATTATGCTAAGCAGAATAAGTCAGAGAAAGACAAATACCATATGATCTCACTCGCATGTTAAATTTAAGAAACAAAACAAATGAGCAAAGGGAAAAAAGAGGGAGAGTTCAACCAAGAAGCAGACTTTTAATTATAGAGAGCAAACTGATAGTTGGGGGAGTAGGGAAAGTTCGTGGAGGGATGGGTGAAGTAGAAGATGGGGATTGAAGAGTGCACTTGTCATAATGAAAGTAAAATAAAATAAAAATATTCTGTAATAAGTTATAAACTATATTCATCACAGTAATTTTCTAAAGATCCTGGATTGCCAGCAGTTGATTAATAAGCTTGGGATTATGAATAGAAACTAATTAAACTGCTTTTCTTGGTGAAAATTAAGTACATTTTTTTCATAAACCCAACTTTATTCTTAGGTTTGCACAGCTAAAGAGGCTTTGCTGAATTGAAAGCAGACTGCATAAGTCCTCAAATGTCTGGAAAAGGAATAAAAGTAAAAACGTATCTCTGTGGGCACCTGGGTGTCTCAGTGGGTTATGCCTCTGCCTTTGACTCGGGTCATGATCCCAGGGTTCTGGGATTGAGCCCTGCATCCTGCTCTCTGCTCCATGGGGAGCCTGGTTCCTCCTCTCTCTCTCTGCCTGTCTCTCTGCCTATTTGTGATCTCTGTCTGTCAAATAAATTAAAAAAAAAAAAAAAGTATTTCTCCTTTACATGTAAAAGTATAGAAAAAATCAAAATGTGAATGAGATTTTTAATGCTTTAGTTTTAATGTTTGGAATTTTGTACTAACGGCTGGCCAGAAGACAAGCAGTAACATTTTCAACATTTCTATAGCACTTTGTATTTCCCAAAGAATTTTCACCATAGATCACTCCTGAGTCAGAATAAACTAAAGGCAACAGTTAAAGTTTTGGGAAAGCTTGAAGTTGAGAAAGTATGGAGTTAGAAGGTTGAAAATTTAGCATACAGAAAAGAGAAAAACATTTATTGGAAACGTTTCCTGGACCATGTGCTAGAAACAGAGGCTTGCTCTCATGGGTCCATGTGGGACTCAGCAGAGGAACTGCCATCTAGGTGTCAAGGGACATTGAGAAAACAAGGTGGTCTGAAGACTGGAGAAAGACCAGAATACCTGGGGTAAACCCAAGGAAGTTAGGGAGGTGAGAAATGAGTCAAGGTTTGAGAGAAAAGCCTGGGGATCAGAAAAAAGATCAGAAAAAAGACGGTATAACCCAACATGGAAGCTGTAAAGGTTTTTAGACCTATAAAATCATGATGCAACCATGATGATGGTGGTGATGGCCATTGACACTAGGTAGCCACACTTACTCTCCACAATAATTTTATGAAAAACATAATATTGGCTTTGTCATTTTACAAAAACCAGCTCAGAAAGGTGTAATAAATTGTCAAAATCTAGTCAGGAACAGACTGGTTGTTCTAATCAAAATCTTTTAACTTGAAGTTTTATACTCATAACTGCCACTCTCCTGACTCTGCAGGAGTAAAGTAGCCTGAAAACATGTCTATATCCTTAGGCACAACTGAAATGATTGACATGACTGTCATTAGAATAAGGGAGTAAATGCGGTTTGAACTCCAGGATTCCTGACACGGGGGTGAGGGGCAGTTTGAGCTCTCTTTGGTGGACTGGAAAACACAGGGGTTCTGCAGAAGAGTGAAAGACCACACATTCTAGTCTATGGCCTCTGACAGGGAGAAACCCTGTCTTGTCAGGGAGTTTTTCAGAGGCAGAATATGTGGTGTTTTGTGTGAGTAACAGCAGAGTGTTTATCTTATCACCATGCAATGTCAAAGATATGTTTATCTTCAGCCTCTCCATTAAAGTCACCTTGCTGTTGTCTTTGCTCCATGTGCATCAAGTACTCAGTCATGACGAGTCCTGTTTTCTTTTCATCCTTCTGGTTTCAACCAAAATGGAAAGGGAAACTTGGGGACATACTAAGGAGAAGGAATCAACCTAAGAATAACTTGAGATAGACAGTGTAGTGGAAACAACAATTGAGAAAAACTTGGAACAGAGAATCCCCCTGCCTCACCCTGTGCTTGGGATGGCACTAGGAGAATCTACTCTCACTGTGAGATGCCATCACTTACTAGTGTTGCTTGACACCCTTGCTACCAGTCTACCAATTTAGGTCCTGAAAAACCTGGGCTTTATGTTTTCTGAATTTCCTCAAATGCAAATTTAAGATAAAGATACATATCTTGTTGGAGTTTTGGGATTAAATGTGATTATCAATTTCCTCCTTCGAAAGAAACAATTTAAAAGTGTTTTTTAAATTTTTTTTTATTTTTTAAAGATTTTATTTATTTATTTGACAGACAGAGATCACAAGTAGGCAGAGAGGCAGTCAGAGAGAGAGGAGGAAGCAGGCTCCCTGCTGAGCAGAGAGTCTGATGTGGGGCTCGATCCCAGGACCCTGGGATCATGACCTGAGCTGAAGGCAGAGGCTTTAACCCATTGAACCACCCAGGCACCCCTTAAAGTGTTTATTTTAAGTGGTGGTAGGGATGCCTGGAGTTCAGTCAGTTAAGCGATCAGCTCTTGATTTTGGCTCAGGTCATGATCACGGGGTCATGGGAAGGAGGCCCCAGTCAGGCTCTGTGCTCAGTGGGGAGTCTGGTTGGGACTCTCTCTCTCCCCCTCCTCCCTGCATTCTTTCTCTCTCAAATAAGTAAATCTTCAAAAATTAATTAATTAAGTGATGGTATATCACACTCTTGTCACATTATCTCTCAGAACTCAATTTTCTCATTGGTAAAATAAAGATACTGATACTGTTGTCTTATTGTGAGAATTAAGAGGTGTACAGGATAGAGGTTGGCTCATAGGAGGTGCACAAGAAGTAAAAGGTATCAATGTAACTATTTCTGTTCTAGGGTCACCCTGTGCAGTACCAGGCAACATCTCTTGTACTCCATCTGTAATTTTCCTTCCACTACCCTCCAAAGTGTATGTGTAGATACTAACACCTCCTTAGATAGTAGATCCCTTAACTGGGAAACGATGCATATATATCCTAAATGCCTACTTATAGGGGAATAATAATGTATATTTCAGGGCTTGTGTTTGATGGTCTATTCAAAATAATAACTATTGTGTTTAGGAATAAGATACAATGTTAAGCAAAATAATAGGAGGTATAAATTCTGTGCCACAGTGAAGAAAAAGCATGTATGCACAGAGATAAAGTCTGTTAGCTCTAAAAGTACGAACCTGAATGTGTGGGCAAGTGTGCTAGCACATTCACTAGAATTCACCATTAAACCACAGGGCACAAAGTACTCAAATAATATATGCAGGGGGTAAAAAGGAACATCAAAACATAAACAATTGTCTTCAATAAATTAAGATTGAAATTTACTTTTAAAATTTTCTCTATTGAGTTTACAATTAAAAATGTAGTTGACTGGGGTACCTGGGTGGGGTACCTGGGTTAAAGTCTCTGCCTTCAGCTCAGGTCATGATCTCAGGGTCTTGGGATCGAGCCCCACGTTGGACTCTGCTCAGTGGGGAGCCTGCTCCCTCCTCTCTCTCTGCCTGCCTCTTTGCCTACTTGTGATCTCTGTCTGTTAAATAAATAAACAAATAATTTTAAAAAATGTAGTTGACAAAAATCCTTGCCTCCTAGAATGTTAGAGAGTCTTCTGTTTGGATCACTGCAGTGCTTGTATCTCAGCCCCTACCCCCATACACAGACCTCCACCTCGAGCAATGATTGCCAAGAATTTTCTGATTATCCTACAAAGTTTATTTCTTTGTAAATACAAACACGAAGTTATACATATTCTTTTACCATGTAATTTATTTTTATAGCTTGTATTATGGCCATCTTTCCATGTCTATATTGAAAGGTCTATCTTACTCTTCTTTTTTTTTTTATCTTACTCTTCTTTTAACAGCTCCAAAAATATTCTATACTATGGATTTTCCTTAATTGGCTTAGCCACTCTCCTATTACTCACAACTCCACTTTTATAAACAATAATATAATGAACCCATAACCCATGGAATTGCAGAGTTAAAGCACTACATTTTATCAATATTGTCAATTTACTCCTGAGAAGGGCTCTTTCCATTGTTGTGCCCATCAATAAGAAAGCAAAATACCTATCTCTCCACATCTTTACCCAAAGTGGATATGTTCAATCTATTACATTTTTATCACTTCTAGGCAAAATATCTCCATTTAATTTGCACCGTGAATTAACTGCTAAGAATCTAAATATTTTTATTTCACTTAAACTGCTAATTCATATCCCTGGTTCATTTTTCTATTGGATTTTCTTTCATTATTAATGAAGAATGTATATTTGTTCAAAAGGAAAATTGAAATGCAGTCACCAAAGAGCCTTGTTAAATTTATGTCTTTTCCCTGGGAGAAATAAATCATTTACAGCTGTGCAGAGAAGAAAAACCCTGAGGGGAGCAGAAAGAGTGAGAATTCAAACTTGACAATTATTGTGAGAGCTGGCTTTGCCGTTATTCCTTCCCCATAAGAAGAGGAAACTCTCTATTCATGAAGCCCAAACGCAGGAAGTTGAGGATTAGATGGGGCTCTCAATTTTCCACTGGGGAAGGAAGCTTCTGTGGGTGCTACACATTCTTCAGCTTGAAGGGATATCAGTTCATCCCTTCGACAGGTGATTGCTAGTTAATGGGGTACAACAGGACAAAAACAGACATTGTCACTACCCTCACTAAAATGATGGTAAACCTGAGAGAGAACAACTCCTATTCTTCCTTTTCTTCTGTGGAGGATGAGGAGTAAGAACAGGGGGGTAAATGAGGGGCAGAGGTGGATAGGGATGAGTATACAGGTTGGTACATTTGGGGAAAATCTTTGTCAGAATGGGGAGTGACAGAAGATGCAGGGTTGGTGAACATGCGTTTGGGCTATGATTTACCGAATATAACAATGAAAACTTTAACATATTATTCATTTACTGAATTAATTATTTCTTATTAGTTATTTAGCAAAGTTCACCAAAAACAGTCCCTGTGTTTTTTCTCTCTCATCTGGTTCAGTTTTCTGTGGGTTAAACCTCCCTAGCTCTCCTCACCCCATTCCAGAGAATGGGGTTGTTTGCATTCAAGGGAGAGACAGTTCTTATAGCAGTATTCATCTCTTTAGGTGTATTAAGTTGTCGGAAAAGCTGATAGATCCTTAGTGCTTTCCATGTTTGAAGAATTAAGCCTATTTCTGTCTATCCCTAAAAATGGGAAATGTTTTAAAATGTTTTATAAATCCCCACCTAAAATCAGGTTCTAAATTTGAAACTGTGATGTTAGCATGCCAAAACTAAAAGAATAAACTTAGTCGAATTCTCTACTTTTGGAAGAAAGCAAGACTCAAAAGATTTAAAACTCTTTTCCATTGAAAACACTCTACTCCCTTTCTTTCAAACCTTTTGTTTGACTAAAATAAAAAATGAAGGAAGGAATAAAGATAAGGAAAGGGGAAAATGGTACAGGGTTTCAATATAATTTTTTGGTGCATGTGTTTTTGTTTGTTTGTTTTTGTTTTTTAGAAAGAGGGAGGGAGTGGGGAAGCGGCAGAGGCAGAGGGAGAGAGTTTCAAGCAGGCTCTAGGTCCAGTCCAGAGCCCAACACAGGGCTCAGAACCCTGAGCCACTGAAATCAAGAGCCCGGTGCTTAACCTACTGAGCTACCCAGGCACCCAGATGTCATATATACTCTGAGCATAAGAGAGTTTTATCAGCAGCTAGAGAACCATTTTCTATAGCACCTCTCCATGTCTGTTTACTCTTCTTTGAATCACTACTCTACTTTTGAGAGTGGCTCACCCCTTCTCATATCCCGCAGTACACCCTGATGAGTTGCAGAATGGTAGTTGCTCTGGTTTTAAAACAGAGGAAGTTAAAAACGACACTAGCCACCAAAAAGTAAGAGATCTTGACTTGTGGTTTTGCTAGCTCTGCCAAACTGTTTAGCTTTTTGACTCTGAAGCTTTCTCAAATGAAGGAGGTATCTGTTTAATATAAATGCTTCTTGAACTGTTAGAGTTTCTTAAGGGACAAATTGCAGAGAGACATAGAGGCTTGTGGTAATGTTAGATTTTTGTCAGGCCTTGGAAATTAGGAAACTTTCTGTTTGCTTTTATACGATAAAGAATTGGGTAGGGGCACCTGGGTGGCTCAGTAGGTTAAGCCTCTGCCTTTGGCTCAGGTCATGATTCTCAGGGTCCTGGGATTGAGCCCCACATCGGGCTCTCTGCTTGGCAGGGAGCCTGCTTCCCCCTCTCTCTCTGCCTGCCTCTCTGCCTACTTGTGATCTCTCTCTCTCAAATAAATATATGAAATCTTAAAAAAATAATAATAAAAAAGAATTGGGCACATAAGGCATGTGTTATAATGAAAGAGCATAGAGATTGGATGTTGACTTAGGTCAGATGCTGACACCATTACTTAGAAACTGTGGATTGTTTACAAGATGATAATGTGGATATTATTATTCCTCTCTCATGTTTTTATGAGGATTGTGTCTTTTAAAAATTAATGCAAAATATGGGTGCCTGGGTGGCTCACTGCGTTAAAGCCTCTGCCTTCGGCTTAGGTCATGATCCCAGGGTCCTGGGATGGAGCCCCGCATTGGGCTCTCTGCTCAGTAGGGAGCCTGCTTCCTCCTCTCTCTCTGCCTGCCTCTCTGCCTACCTGTGATCTCTGTCTGTCAAATAAATAAATAAAATCTTTAAAAAAATAAAAATTAATGCAAAATATATGAGATAATAGGTGCTCTTCCCTTCATAGTGAAATTCAAATAACCAAGTTTCAAATGGCTGGAATTTTGCTAAGTCTTTATACAATAGAATTATCATCCCAAATCTAATTCAGAGACTTTCATGACCACAAAATACTCTATCTTGATTATTCTAGTCTCCATTTGATTAACACAGAACAGGTAAACCAAGACACACCCAGTTAAGCAGAATGACTTGCCTGGTATCTTCAGTCAGATAGTTGTCATATTGGCCTGAAGCCTGGTTTTCCTGCCTCTTGGGCAGAGAATGTCAGCAGCTGCTTCTCAAACATGCTGTGCAGCAGTACTTTCCACCTTTTCTAGTAAAAATAACCAATTCAAATGATTTTTCTTAATGTCCTTGTCAATCTCTATTTCACCTCCATCTCACTACCTTTAGAATTAGTTGTTATAATATATTTTGACTAAATATTTTTTTAATTTAAATTCAGTTAGCCAATTTATACTACATCATTAGTTTCAGATGTAGAGTTCAGTAATTCTTCAGTTGTATATAACACCCAGTGCTCATCACATCACGTGCCCTCCTTAATGCCCATCATCCAGTTACCCCTCTCCTAACCCACCCCCCAGCAACCCTCAGTTTGTTCCCTATAGTTAACAGTATCTCATGGCTTTTCTCCCTCTCTGTTGACTATATATTTCTATACATGTTCTTACATGAATTTGTAGCTTAATCACAACATGCTTATTAAAAAGAGCCATGTATGTGAGTATGAGACATAATATCCATGTATGTGTGTTTTTTTGCATTTTGCTCCCTCAACCCCATAAAACAACTTCATATGATCTGTATTTGGAAATCCTATATACAGTTCTTCATTTTGTTGTTGTTTGTTTTTCATGTCACTCTTCTCAAAAGAACTGTGAGTTTCTTGAAGGCAGGTAGGGCAGTTTAGTGGAAAAAATATGAAGACCAATGTTGTTGCTGCTGCTTTCCCCTTTCCTTCTTGTTAGCTTTCAGGAAACCCCCCACACGTGAGGGCCCCCCGCTACAATGTTCTCTCTGAGCTTTATCCAAGTATGAATCCCTTTTTCATCACTTTGTCTGCTATTATTACTAAAAAGGTTGTGGGAAAAAAATAATCTTAACCACTGTGAAGTTAGAAGTGATGTTTTAAAATTTTACTGGTGGAGAGGTCATGATTTAGGCATATTTAGTTATAGTTTTCAGAAGTGTTTATATCTTAACCAGAGGCAATTCAATTCAATAACCCTTTCTTGAAACCGATTCCACTCCTGTATAGTACTTAGTTACAGCCTCCGCTGCCCAGGCCCAAGCCCTAGGTGATGCTCAGGAACACAGGCAAATAAATGAATTAAATGAACCCTGTGATTGGTATGGTGGTGGAAGCAGGTACATTATGAGGCAGTTAGCTGTGCAGAAGAAGGAATGATTAAGTATAGTTGATATAACAGGGAGGACTTAGAATTAACCACGTGAGGTAAATTTCAGACATCAGTGATGAACTAGGAGGGAAATTGCTACCAAGAAGTTAATTTCTGTTTTCTTATCATGTCAAAACTTTTTGCAAACAAAGTAGCATCTTTCATGCCTCTTTTGCCTGCATAAGTTTTCCTTCTGCCTAAGGTGTACTGCTTGTCAGTGAGTCTCAGTCTTCCCCTTAAGTCTCTCCTTAAATACGGCCAGCCACCATCAAGGATTAGCAAAACCTCATCTCGTTCTGATTCAGGTCCCTTCCTTGCCCTTAGAAGAATTGATGGTCTCTCCCTTCAGGCTCCCTTCACACATCCCTTCTCAGAGAACTCTATGAGAGTCATCACCACCCAGTTAACCTTTATTTACATTTCTACGGTAGATCTTATACTTTACAAAACACTGTCACATATATCATCATCACATGTGATCCTAAGAGCAGCTCTTTAAAGTAAGAATTGTCTTTGTTTTATAGTGAATATATCTAAACCTCAGAGTAATTCTCCAAAATAGTACATTGCTTAAGAGTAAACAGATGCCAAAATTCGATCTTCTAACTCTAGTGTTCTTTCCACAAGAGAACGTTGAGACCAAATTCTTTATATAACATTCTATAGATTGAGAAAAATCATACTGGGTCTAAATCAAGAAAATAATAAGGTGTATTTTCAATTTCTTTGTTTCCTTGCCTGTTCTTATATGTTTATGTTTTCCATAATCTTTATCACATCTTATTAATATCTGTCTCCAACACCACAGCTCTGTTTTGTTCTAGAAACAGTCTGTGAATTTAATTTCTGCATAGGAAAAAAAAACCTACCTGAATTTTATTTAAAATATATTTATAGAGGCTGTACTAGATCACTTGACTTGATTAACTTGACTTTATACTATTGAGATTATAATTGGACAGTTTCCTTCAAATAAAGTGATTTGAATATGTTTTCATTCATTATAGAGTTTTTTTTTTTCTTTTGTCTCTACTTAAGGAATAATAAAATCATAGAATTTAAAGTAGATTAGAGTTTAGGTGGCCAACTAGCCTAAAAACCATTTAATCAAAAATGGAACCCAGAGAAATTTTCACACTAATTAATGGCAGAAACTTCTGTAGGTTGGCCAATACTTATGGGAAGGAATGTCACTATGTAGCCAACTTTCCATTTTCCACACAACTACGAATATCATGTGCTCATTATAATAATTCTTGCTAAAACAGCATGAAGAATTATTATTCGGGGCCTCTGGGTGGCTCAGTTGGTTAAGCATTTTGGTTCAGGTCACAATCTCAGGGTTCTGAAATCAAGCCCAGCATTGGGCTGCCTGCTGGGCTGGGCGTGGAGTCTGCTTAAGATTCTCTCTCTCCCTCTCCCTCTGCTCCTCCCTCAAAAAAAAAAAAAAAAAAAAAAAAAAGACATTAGGAGTGGGGCACCTGGCTGGTTCATTTGAGAAAACATGTGGCTCTTGATATTGGGGTCACAAACTAGAGCCTCATGTTGGTATAGAGATTACCAAATAAAATAAATAACCTTAAAAAATGAAATACTAGCAGTAGAAATAATAAAAAATCATAAAAAGCTTGGGGCTATAGGGAGATGATCCTCCACTGCATTTTTTTTAAAGTAATTTCTATACCTAGTGTGGACTCAAACATACAACCCCAAGATCAAGAGTCACATGTTCCACCAACTGAGCGAGCCAGTTACCCCACCCCATGGCCTTTCTACACATTTGTTGTGGACTATCTTTGCAAGGTTGTTCCCATAACAGAAAGCCTTGGTAGCTAGAAACTGCGTCTCCCTACAGGTAAAAGGACAGGTTTGCTGATCAGAATAAGAAAGATGAGCTCTTTCCTTCTTCTTCTCAGTGACATTCCAGGGTAATGAAGATAATTTATTTCTCTGGAGGGGTGTGAGGCTGATTTGCCAGTAACCCTTATATAAGATCAGGATACCCTCTCCTGACAGTTTCTTGGCTGTGATCTGGATCCAGGTGTGAGCAGTATTTATCTGGGCCCACTCCTTCATTGCCCCTTCTTCTCTTAGTATTATTAAATAAATTATATTATGTCAAATGTTTTCTTAAATTACTATGAACTCTTCAAAAGCAAACGTAATAGCTATGTATATTTCTTAATATGTACACACCATATTTTTGCTCATTTCTTTAGAGTTAGATACTTTTTTCCTGGTTTTTCTCAGTTACAAATTCTCTATTACTTTAACGAATATCTTTATTCTTAGCTTTTTCCTGTATGTAATCTGGTTTTTAGTAGGATAGATGTTCAGATGTGAGATTGTTGAGTCAGAGGCTAGAAATACTTTTTTGACATTCTTATTTCATATTACCAAAATGCTTTCCAAAAGTTAAACCAATTTATGTTCTCACTAGCCATGCCATGGTGTGTTTGCACAATCATTATTTTTCACTTCTTCCCCATCACTCTTTGTGTTTGCTGTTCCAAACTCTGCACACTTCCTCAAATTCCTCCAGCCTCTATATATGTTCTTGCCTCGACTCAGAATGCCATTAACATATAGAACCCCTACCCTGCACACCTCACCTTAATGTCATTTTCCTCAGAGAGTCCTTCCCTGACTTCCCAAACTACTGTACATTGCTGTTACCTCTGATGCTTACCTTCATTGTACTCATCCTCATGTAACTGTGTAATGATTTTATTCTTGTCTTGAATTTAAGTTCTAGGAAAGCAGGGACCTCATCTGCTATGTTCTTCACTGAACCTCTGGTGCTAGAACACAGTAAATACTACTGACACACAGTAAACACTTAGTAAATACTACCAGAGTGAATTCATCTTTTTTCTTTCTTTTATTTTTTTCATCTTTTTCAAAGTTCATAACAACAAATTAAGGTTGGTAGGGCAATTTTTCCTAATTTGACAAGGGAAGAGTCACAAGGGTAGTTAGAATTAATCTCCTCAAACTCCCCAAGTGAATTAATGGCAGTGATACAGTTAAAACCCAGCTTTTTTGGCCCTTGAAAGATACTTGTTTCCCCCTTAAATATAGTCAATACTTTGGGGAAATTTTGATTATTTTTATTATTAAAAAGAACATTCATGTAAATTGATTTCTCAATTAGGGATAATTATAGCGATTCTCTGTCATTTTTCTCTGTCTGTAGAGATATTAATACTTCTGTATCATTTACTTCCTATTAAAGGATTCAGTTGAACCTAATCAGAAATGATTTGAGTTGTTTTTCTGGTCTTTAGGGAGCCATGCTGAATGTCACATTGTACAGAAAATGAAATACTTATTTTTGACTTTCAGACATGTCATGTGAGTCATGTGGATGAATTTTTTCATTAGCTCTTGCAATGATGCAATAGGTCTGTTGACTAAACTTAAGTTTTTCCCAAAAAATCAATAAAAAAATTGAAACATATCACAATAATTCCTATTTATTCAGGTTCTAAACAACTAGTAAATTATGGTAATGTATCTGTATCCTTTTATAAGGGGAGGCCAATGATAAATAAGCTCATATGTGAAATTTACTTTTTTTTTTAATTTTTATTTATTTATTTGACAGAGAGAGATCACAAGTAGGCAGAGAGGCAGGCAGAGAGAGAGAGGAGGAAGCAGGCTCCCTGCTGAGCAGAGAGCCCGATGTGGGACTCGATCCCAGGACCCTGAGATCATGACCTGAGCCGAAGGCAGCGGCTTAACCCACTGAGCCACCCAGGTGCCCTGAAATTTACTTTTTAAAGCAATTGTCAGTATGTGCCACATTGTAGTAGAATGGTATAATGGAAATGAGCAGGTTCAAGATAATATTCAATGTGTATATTGTAGAACCACAACATATGAAACAATACTTACAGTAATGTCTATGAGGAGTAGCCATGCTATAGTTTCAGGGAGCCCTCTGATTTCTAGGGGATTTGGGGACTATCAAACCCCAGATTTCTGATCAGTTTCCCAAAGAGCTGGGAGTCTTCCCCTGAGTCCAAGAAATGGAGCACCAGCTTGGTGGTGGACCCAGAAGAGGAAGACACAGTTGATCGTGACTTACAGATAGTTGAAGCAAAATTCCACTCATTAAAATTTAGACTCCAAAGTGGTTCTTTCTGACTTTCAAAATATTATTATCTTTCTTGGTCCTCATTCTGATTCTCTTAATCTTTCCTTCATAATTTTTTTTTTTCTTGAGCTTACCTCTTAAATTTTGGTAATTATTATAATAGCTATCCTCAGCCTTTCCTTGTTAACTATGCCTGCACACTCTACATTCTCTTGACTTGCTTTGGATGATCTTCTCTACTCCTATAAGGGCCAACTGTCATATATTTGGAGATAGTAATAAAAACTGTGATCAGTAATACCTATAGTAGTCTTAACATCTGCAACTATTTTCATAGCCTGCCTATGCCTTGAACAGATAAGATGCCTCATAAATAACTGTTGAAAGACTGAATGGCCTCTCCCCTGAGTCCTACACCAATATTCCCAGCTTATCAGTAGACATCTCCACTGTGATATTCCACAGGTACTTCAAATAACACATTTCCATTTGTCTTTCTTCCCAAAACACCTACTCCACCATCATTTCCTCTTACTTTTAGTGGTTGCAACACTAGTACCATGCTGAACAAATATTTACTGAATAAATGCAATTTTTGTGGTTAAGTATTAGACTTCTTTTATTATCTCTGTATGATCATTTATTCAGATATCCTCTTAATTTTCATACAAGTAAGGCAGTGGGTTTGATGGATAAAAATGGGTATTGGAATTCAGACATACTTTGGGAATCAGCCAGACTTCTCTAGTTCAGCCACTTATTAACTTGCATGGCATGTAGTAAGATACCTAATACTTACTAGGAGTGTTCTAAACACTCTTTCATTTCTAAATGCAATGAATAATACCTGTGTTATAGTGCAGCTATGGGGATTAAACAGTGTGCAAGTGTACATAATGTGTATACATAGTGGACATCCAATAAATGGTCATTGTTATCATAAAAAGGAATTAAACCTGGACATTTTTGCTTCTATCCATGCTGTCACTTTTAATTCTGTTTCTCTGTTCCTCTTAGTTTACTACTAATAACTCTTATCAATATTCTGTACCCTATGTGGGTTAGAAGGCCCATTAAAATCATAAGAGCCGGCACCTGGGTGGCTCAGTTGGTTGGGCGACTGCCTTTGGCTCAGGTCATGATCCTGGAGTCCCAGGATCGAGCCCCGCATTGGGCTCCCAGCTCCATGGGGAGTCTGCTTCTCTCTCTGACCTTCTCCTCACTCATACTCTCTCTCACTGTCTCTCTCAAATAAATAAATAAAATATTTTTAAAAAAATCACAAGAGCCAATTAGAAAAAACTAAATTAAAAACCCAAAGCATCAAATAGCAGTGTGGATTTTCACCCCACGCATTCTCTCCCTCTTTGCTCAAAGTTAACTAAGTCTTAGAGCAAAACAACACCCAGGAATGGCAAGCTAGCAAGTTTTAGAAGGTACTTTTGAGTCTGCAGGTTTAGGTAGAATTTCCAGAGGCAAGAGCTACTGTGGAACATCTATGAATAGGCAAAAAGCATAGGTTTCAAAGAAGATATAAGATACTTACATGGAAATGTACCAGATAACAAAACAAATAAAATATTAATAATTAGATAACTCAGAACTGTATTATAATGAAGTTACATTGAGATATTTCAGTCACTCTTCATAATTGAAAGATACGAGAGACAATAAATAACAATCATAACCACAGAAAGACTTAATTACTTTGTGTATCAGTTGGCTTGAGTAAAGAAAATGTAATTTTTATATTTATTTTATAAATCTCAGCCGTAAATTTTGCCACAAAGAAACTAAAGAAATTTTAAATGCTGCTATTTTACAGAACATAATCTAATAAAAAAAGAAAACAAGTTAAATTTGAACTTAACTACTCAAAATTAAGAGACTCCTAAATAACTTATAGAGGAAACTAAGTCTAAATTACAAGCTTTTAAATTACAAAAGGAAGGGGAAAAAAGGACTTCCTACTTTTACTTGTGGGATACTTGGAAAAAAGGTGTGAGCCTAATATACCTTAATTATTAAAGGAAAAGAGTGAAAATAGCTGCTAAGTACTCATGCTAATAAATTAAGGAAAGAAAGACAAAATGAACCAAATGAAGTTGGGAGGAAAAATTCTTACAAATATGAAATTAATTTATTAAACATTGTGAAAATTAATCATGGGAAACCACACTAAAATGGAGTCAGGAGGTTTTCACTATAGTTTGTCCCTGATGGCAATTTTCTGCTCTTCCCCCAAAACAACCATTTTTGCCAATAAAATAACTGGCAGTTTTACTTGTAATATTAATATTACTTGGTGACCAGAAGTGGGATCCGTAGAAGACCTCTGACAACTACAAGGCTGGAGAACAAACAGGTGATGGTGCCTATTGGGCTTACTGCTCTCTCACTGACCTTGGAGTTGAGGATAAGTTTTCTCCTGGGCTTTAAGCTCCATGCTTTGTGTTTGAGCTTGGCAGGCTTTGTTGGGGATCTCTTTCAAGGTCTTGGTTTTTGTTTTTGTTTTTAATCTCAGAGTCATTGTTTGGCCCAACTTCTTTTCAGAATGGGACTGTTCCTGATGGACCTATGCCAGCCTTTGGTCCACTTTCTTCAGAACTGGGCTATTCCTACTGGCCCTGTTCCAGCACTTGATCTGATTTCTTCTGGAAACAGGCTGTTTCTGTTGAAACTGGTATTTGGAAATTTTTGTCTTTTCTCCAGAAAAACCTCTTTAAAAATGGCATCTCGGTCACCAAGTGCTTTGAGGGTGCCTCCCCAGCAACTCAGACTTGGGCAGGTTTTATGTTTAAAAAACTATGGTCCCATTAGGGAAGGTATGTGCTATGGTGAGTGCTGCGAAGTGTAAATCTGGCGATTCACAGACCTGTACCCCTGGAGCTAATAATACATTATATGTTAATAAAAAACAAAACAAAAAAATCCCCCCCCAAAAAATCTTTTTGCACAAACAAAAGCAAAAACAAAAACTATGGTCCCTGCTCATGTGAATTTCTCACTAAGTGAACCAAAACTTAGCCGAAAACAATTTAGAACTTCAGTGGCCATTATGAGGAACTTTAGATTTCCCCAAACTTATTCTACTCAAAATTAAATTAGAAAGCTGTGGTTGGGGGAAGGGTGGGGGGAGCAACTGAATGGGATGCCTATTTTTAAATGGTACCTTGAAACTTACAGATGTTTTCAGGATTCTGTTTGTGTCTTTGCAAAATACCATTTCTGTATTAACTGAGTCAAACCATTGCAATAAGTCAAAATGATTTCTGGGGCCTCTTTCGTCCCCCTCCATCTTCTCTGTCTGTAGACACATGGTGGCCATCTTGTGCTCAGGCTCCACGTCCAGCACTATTTTCCTCTATTCTCTCTGCTGAACTCTTTTCTTCTGCATTTCTCCCACTCACTCCTCTTCTGAACCTACTGAAACTTGCCTTTTTAAAAAGTTCTGAACTTAAAAGATCTAAATAAACCTCATATATTTTATGTTCCCTGGACTAAGGCTAGATTGTAATTCATAGTTAAGGAGTTTCTTCAAGTAACTGAGAACACCCATAAGTTTGCTGAAGAATTTAGTTAGCATAGTTATTGAAATTTATCTGCCTTATTTCTCAGGTTTATATCAATTAGTCTGCATACCAGTTGGTGAGGATCAGACCAAACATTCTATGAAACTACCCAGAAGGGAACATCTTGAAGGGGAATTAGAGAAACAGACTCCTAACTTTTGGGTAACAAGCTAGAAAACTCACTGGGAATCTCTGCTGAGCTGTTATAATAGCTTTTCCTAAGCCTGTTGATAGGAACAAAATTCAGGCTTACACACAGAAGCCTTGTGAACCTCTCTTTTCATGACGATTACAATCAACTCCAAACTGTCTTTTAAGAATATTCTGGTCTTCATTTGGATGTTGTCTCTACCTGCTAGCATATAATTCTATTTATTAATGAGCTGAACTAGGATCTTTTCTCTTAGTCAAAAGGACCAGGATGGAATGGGAAATTGTCCACTCCAGATATAGTTAATATGGCAAACCAGCTTACTTAATCCTAGATGAGCTTCCTAAAAGAAGACAGACCGCTGGGTGCCTGGGTGGCTCAGTGGGTTAGGCCGCTGCCTTGGGCTCGGGTCATGATCTCAGGGTCCTGGGATCGAGTCCCGCATCAGGCTCTCTGTTCAGCAGGGAGCCTGCTTCCCTCTCTCTGCCTGCCTCTCTGTCTACTTGTGATCTCTCTCTGGCAAATAAATAAATAGATAAATCTTTAAAAAAAGAAAGAAAGAAAGACTGCTAAAATCCTTTTTTCAACTTTGGCAAATGGATGCCCTCAATAAACCCCCAAACCTTCTAGTTTCTGCTATTATTCCAAGGAGACAGGGCATTGGAAAGAGGATTGTTATAAGTGCTCCAGGAACCTTCCAACCAACCTTTCTAGTGTCCTCCTAATTCCCAGTGGTGGAGCTTTGAGGAACGTCTCTCAGGAACTCCACTAGGAACTGAGGATCTTTTCCCAGTTCTCTCTCTTAATCAACTTGGAGAAACCACTCCTCAGACTGAGAATGAATCTCTGTATTGACAATGGAGATACACTCATAGTGCTTAATCCCACAGGTATAACGCAGCACCTGCATCAGAGCAGTAAAATAGTTCAAATAGTGGGAGTCGAATCAACTGCAACAGTTCCCTGTCTCTGAACCTAATCCCTTTGTCTAGGTCTTTCAAGAGAGACTCACCCTTTTTCTCCTTAGTTCCTCCACCTCTATAAATTTATCAGTCTGAGATTTCTTAAAAAGTATCATGTCAGAATTTCTCCTGAAAGAGGAAAATGATTTTATAATTTAAAAGTAGTGATCAGGGGCTCCTGGGTGGCTCAGTGGGCTAAAAGTAGTAATCAAAATAGCCTACCAGGGGAATTTGACATCTTTCTATGCTCTGTCTGTAATGACACTATAGTTGAGTCTGGGGCAATAATCATTTGTTCCTGTTGAATCAGCCACCATCCTCCTTTAAGAGCAGAATCTTCAATTGATGTTGACAGAATCCACAGTGCATCTCCCATCAATATTCAAACAGATCCCCCAAAATCTGTTTCCATAATTAATCAATACCTTATAAATAAAGAATTCCTTCAGGGCATTAAGCCCATAATAGAAGATTACAAGACCCAGGGCCTCAATATCCCCTGCACTAGCCCCTCTAATACCCCAATTTTACACACGAGAAATGTGTGACTGGGGATGAAGGTTTGTGCGGGACCTCTGAGAAATACATAATACTGTTATCCCTAGGGACCCTATCATTCCTAACCCCCACATGCTACTAACATCCATTCCCGTGAAAGCAAATTTGTCTCTGTAATTGATCTAGGCGGTGCAGTTTTAGTATTCTGTAGAGAAGGATAGCCACTATCTTTTTGCTTTCACTTGGGAAGAACAGAAATATAGCTGGACAATAAGTAATGCCCTAGGGTTACAAAGAGAGTCCTTCTTTCTTTTCACAAACCTTAAAAGCTGATTTGGATGATACAAAGTTTTCTGTAGGCTCTACCTTGATTTAATACATAGACGATTTGCTTCCCTTACCCCCTTTTTCAAACTTCTTCAAGGAAGACAGCATGTACCTTTTGGCCTTAAAGAGACATAAACTCTCCAAAGACAAATTACAGTTTGCTGAAACTCAGATTAAGGCATCTAATCTCAAAACAGGGACTACATTTGGAGTCATACAAAACCCCTTATGGCTGTTTAATACTGACAGATCACCTTTTGACTCTGTGACAATTACAGAGAAACACCTCTAATAATGCAGATCTTTTTTTTTTTTTTTAATTTCATTTATTTATTTGAGAGAGAGCATGAGAGGGGGAATGGTCAGAGGGAGAAGCAGACTCCCTGCTGAGCAAAGAGCCCTAGGTGGGACTGGACCCGGGATTCCAGGATCATGACCTGAGCCGAAGGCCATCACTTAACCAACTGAGCTACCCAGGCACCCATTAATGCAGAGTTTTCATGCTTTACTGATGCTTCTTACTTAAAGGACAAACATGGTAAATATTATATTGGATATGCTATTTTCAGTCTTCTGAAGTCATTGAGACAGCTCCTTTACCTTTGGTACTTCAGCCCAAAATGCTGAATTATACATCAAAGTGTAAAATAGCAAACATTTATGCTGATAATTAGTATACATTTGGGGTAGCTCCTGACATTGGAGTATTAGGGAAACTGCGAGATGTGTTTACCTCCAAGGAGGATAGAAATCAAAATGGCTCCTTTATCCAAAATACATTAGAAGCCATTTTCCTGTTGGCTTCTCTGGTTATTAAGGTTTCCAGGCAGTCCCTGGAGACCTAATCCACCTCACTGATATTTCCACCAAAAATGCTTGCTGTCAAGGAAACTAATAGCCAAACTTCTGTCATGGCCCAAAGAGATCTTCTCCCAAATGAGAATTTGGTAAAATTGACAAAAGACATTGAAAAAGAGGCCCCAGGGTGGGAGAAACAATATTGGCAATCTAGTAACTGTTGCCTCAATAAAAAGAGAACTTGGGTTTGGGCCAAATAACAGTCCAGACCTCTTAGAAATCCTAAAATTCCCACTACTTACCACTGTACATACATTAAACCATTTTTCTACTGAAAAATGATCATGCTTATGAACCAGTATTGGTGGAGAAATTTGAGAAGGCCACAGAAAGTGCCTATCTTGCTTGTCCCACTTAATCAGGATATAATCCGGGAACCACTTGTGAACATTTAAAATTAAACAATGGATCATTTTAGGTTTGGTAAATGTATTTCATATACCTTTCCCAATATCATGGATTGGTTCCAAACAGTTCTTATCAGATAACAATACTGTTTTATTTTGCTTTGTATTTTATATTTTATTTATTTATTTAGATAGTGAGCATCAGGAAGGGCAGAGGGTGAGAGAGAGAGAATATCAAGCAAACTCTCACAGAGCCTGACACAGGGCTTAATCTCACAATACTGAGATAATGACCTGAACCGAAATCAAGAGTCTGATGCTTAACTGAGCCACCCAGACAACTCTGAGATGGCAAAGTTGTTTTTAAAAGATTCTTTGAAGTTTTGCTGTTTTGCAGCAAGCTTCATCAGCTACTGCTTCATGGTTTTTTTTTTTT
>NC_081557.1:62648160-62883248 GCF_022355385.1 Mustela nigripes | reverse complement strand
AGGTAACCCCGAGCTGTGAGCTTACTGTCGGCTCTGTCTCTGTAGCCAGCTTTCCCATTCCAATACCTGCAAGCTCTGCGACACTCAGACACCCCTGATCCTTCTGTGACCCTGCAGGACCTGAGGCCACGCTGACCCCGCGTGGGCTTCGCCCCAGTTTAGCCTCTGGAGCAATGTCCCTCAGCGGAACAGACTTTTAAAAGTCCTGATTTTGTGCGCCGTTGCTCTGCCGCTTGCCGGGAGCCGGCCCCTCCCCCTGGGGTCTATCTTCCCATCGCTTTGGATTCACTTCTCCGCCAGTCCTACCTTTCAGAAAGTGGTTGTTTTTCTGTTTCCAGAATTGCCGTTCTTCTTCTCTTCGATCTGCCGATGGATTTTCAGGTGTTTGCAATCTTTAGATAAGCTATCTAGCTGATCTCCGGCCAGCTGAAGTAGTCTCAGCCTGCTACTTCTCCGCCATCTTGACTCCTCGATCCTGCTTCATGTTTATACCTGTGCCGTACCTTCCCAAATGCAGTCCGTTAATTCTTTCTGTGTGCTCTTGCTGTATCCACTCATCTGCTTTCATGGTTGCTTTAAGCAGAGACTTCTAGACACAGAGACCCCAGGTTTGCCTTCATAAGGAGATCCTTTCTCCCCTAAGTTGGAATAAGTGCCAATAAATATATGAGCTGGCTACTTTTAGACCTAGAGTCTGGTTGAGAACTATCATACAATTTGGAATTGTTATGTTACTTTATCTGTTTTGTATAATGATTTTAAGTTTTGTATTTTGTTGACTGTTGAACTTAAAAAAAAAAAAAGTACCCAATGAGGTGAGGTTGGCTCAAGGCTTCAAGATGATCTCCAACACTTACAACTTTGAGAAGATGTAGACTTTAGACTAGAATACCTCGGAGTTTCTCCCTCGTAACCTTTCTGGTTACTCAAATATGATCTTAACTGGCTTCTAATTACTAAATACTTCTTTCTAACAGAGGATATGAGAACCAGAAAAGGTCCTTCATTGAACTGAGGGGCAAAATCACTAAATATAAAGAATCCAACTATTAATCAGCAATACTTTTAAAAGAAAGATCTTGATCAAAATGGGGAAATGTGAAAATTAATTAAGGGAAACCTCATCAAAATGGAGCAGGGTGGTTTGGCAGGGGAGCTCTTATGCCCTACCACTCTTCATCAATGGCAAATCCAACAGGAAGACAGGGACCTTGCTCATGGGTACTACTTTACTATCCCAGCAGGAAGAAGAAAGTCTTACTTCTTCTCCAGGCAACAGCTCAGCCAATAAAAGAAGGCCACAGTTTAGCCAAAGAGAAGCCACTATACTTTTATCCCAGTGGACCTTTTATTTATAACAACTTTCCCAACTTTCTGCTTTTCTCTATAAAAGAGCATATCTCTTCTCTGTTCTGCAGACTTGCCTGTGGTTTTTGCCAGAGCTTGCTGGTCTTAGATCTTAGTTCTCTGTTATTCCCAAAATAAACACATATTTTGCTGGTAAAATAAGAGTTTATTTTGATGTTTAACTAAAGCAAACAAAAATCTTGCCTGGAACAATCTTTTCCTTTTGCTAATAATTTTCTTGCCCCATCCTCCTTTATAAAAACCTCCTTTTTTGTACAACTTCTCAGAGCTTCCTTCTACTGGCTAGATGTGATGCTACCCAATTTGTATACCATTTAATAAAGCCAAGTAGATCCTCAAGTTGAAAAAGAAAGAAAAAGGAAACACAAAGAATATTATGGTAGATGAATAAATACAAAGTTAATTCTTTTGAAATAATACTCAAGGTTTCCTGGGTAGCTCGGTTAAGCATCTGACTCTTGATTTAGGCTCAGGTCATGATCTCGGGGTCATGAAATAAAGCCCCAAGTTGGGCTCTGTGATGGGCATGGAGCCTACTTAAGATTCTCTCTCTCCCTCTCCTTCTGCACCCCACCCCACTCTCTCTTTCTCTAAATAAAAAATTTTTAAATGAGATAAAATAATACTCAAAGAGAAAGAGAGAAATCAGGAAACAGACTCAACTAAAGAGAACATACTGATGGTTACCAGAAGGGGGTTGGATAGTAGAAATAGGTATTGGTGATTAACAAGTGCACTTGTTCTCATGAGCACAGGGTGATGTATGGAATTGTTGAATCATGATATTGAGCACCTGAAACTAATATGACACTATATGTTAACTAACTGGAATTAAAATAAAAACTTAAAAAATAAAATAATATCCATTGAATGCTCCATTAAGAAAACAAACAAACAAGTAAACCAAAGGTGATGGGTTGCAAAACATACAATTTTGAAGGTGGCAAAAAATGTTAAAACAAATAAAGTGCTCTTAAAATTCATTATGGAGGAGGGAAAATGCCCGAGAAAGCTGAAAATATGAAAACAAAGAATAAGGATCAAACTTGTTTTAAAGTCAATCGGTAAGACAAAATGAAACAAAGCATTCTATTGTTTATGGGAATTGACCATACTAAAATTCCGTGTTTAAATTTAGAGGGAATAAGATTTAATAAAGCGTTGGTACCGTTGCCTGAATGAAAAGACAACTGAACTCCTATATCACACAATATACAAAAACACACCTTAGGTGTGTTTCAGAAATACACAGTTAAAATTAAATAATAATTACTTTAAGTACTTAAACCAATTTAAAACAGCTTAAAATATTTACATTTAAAACAATTGAAAAGATTTATAACTCTGGGGGGAGAGGAGGTTTGCAAGGAGCAGGCCAGGCCCCGGAGAGGGTATGATTCTCTGACGTTGCTGGTATCACTGAATGAACTTGAGTTTGCTCCTTGGTGAGTCACAGAAACTATGGTAGGTGGGACTGTCACACAAAGCAAAGGTTATCTGTAGCAGGTAAGGAGATCACAAGGAATAACTTCAAAAGCCAAGATTCCCTGTGAATGGGTTCCTTTTATTTAGGAGTAGGATGGATATTTAGAACAGGAAGCCTGGTCATCACATACAGAGGCAGACATCAGTGGTGCAAGCATCTTAAGGAAACATGCCTGTACCTGAATTGTATATTATGTAAATGAGGCTTGTGCTCCTCCTGGGTAGAGATTTTAGGATTATAATGAGATAAAGGTAAGTGCTGGGCACTCCATGAGTCACTCCAGGGACCTGCAGAGCAGGTGTGAGTTGGGGGTTGAGCACAAACTGCCCCGGGTGATCGGGGCCTCCAGAGCTCTTCCTCAGAGTAGTCATGATTGCTTGCGGGGTGGTCTTGCTGGTTTCCATCAGGGGATGGCTCACAGGTCTTTTGCTTGAGTTAAGAAATAAGCTACAAAGAAGAGATTAAGGGAAAATGTGACAGGATCAGTGGGTACAAACAGACGGGCAGTAAAGGTCAGGTCTTGGAGTCTAACTGGCGACACTGGGAGAAGTCCTATATGCTAGGGCTCTCCTGGATACTCAGTGCTGCAGTATCTATTTGACCCAGCAATGAGTTGCTGTCACTTTCGTACAGAAATAAAAGCAGCTAAAGAAAAAAAAAGAAAGAAAAGGAAAAGAAGGAAAGAACGAAGAAAGTAAGGCAGCTATAGGAAGGATTTATGTTCAAAAATTCTTACTGCAGCATATTTTGCAATGGTAAAAAGGTAATAATGCTAAAATACCTAGAAAAAACCCAACTGCCCATTAAATAACAGTTACATTGGTTTGTTATATGCCTTAGGTACCATGCCTCCATTTTTCTTAAACAAACTCAATTTCTTGAAGTGGAGAGATTTCTGTAGTTCATTTTTAGGAATGAAAAACATTTTTTGAGAGCAGGCATGCACACGTGCAAGCAGGTAGGGGACGGGGAGGAGAGAGACTCTTAAGCAGTCTCCATACCCAGACCAGAGACCAACTCAGGCCTCAAGAATAAAAGATTTTTATTAAAAAATGAAATCGGATGGAGGAGAAATATATCCAGTCTGCTTCTGTGTCATAAAAATAAACTGCAAAATCCATACTCACCTAGCACTTCTATAGTGCTTATTCTGTGACAGCATTATTAAAAGCATTTCACATTTTCACTCATTCAAAACTTCACTACAACCGTGTGATGTAGATACTACTATGATCTCAATTTTATTAAGGTAAAAACTGAGTCAGAAAAGGTAGCTTCCCGAAAGTCACACAAGATAGTAAAAGGTGGTGCCAGGATTCAAACCATGGCATTCAGGATCTAGAATCTGTGGCTTTATAATCATGGGCTCTGCTTCTTATGCAGGTTTGTAAATGGCTGGTAAGTTTAGTAAAAGATCTGGGAGCAGGCTCACCAGGAAGTAAACACAGATTACCTTGCCCGGCAGGGTGAGGACAAGAAGGAAAAGGAAAAGGGGTGGAAGTGGGGAAGAAACTTTGTAGCACAATAGCAAAATGTACTTGGTGTAATTTTAAACAAAATTTATTGAATTTTCTATTTCATTACATAATATGATAAATATGGTTAAATATAAGAAACAAAAATCAGCAGTAGCAACTGAAGGAGAACAAATTATACCTCCCCAAAAATATGCCTCTTTGGCCTATCGATTATTTCAAGCTGGCCATTTTTAAGAAACAGCAGATAAAGGTAAAGTTCTGAAAACCCAGTGGAAGTTAGAAGAGAAGTTAACAAGGGAAATCTCCATTTGCACCAGGAAGATGGGGATGACTCTAAATCTCTAGAAACTGTTATAAATGGAGATGGCAGGGACTTAAATCTCCATTACAATCTTACTCGTGTTTACTGTGCTTTTCCTGGTAACCTCCTATCACTGACTTCCCATCGTGAATATCTTTTGTCTTTAGCTGAAGATGGTATTTAAGGTGATGGCTTTGGCCATTTTGGAGAGGTACTCAGTTTTCCTGGTGTTATCAGACTCAAACTTGTCTATGCATCCAATGGGCAGTAAGCTGATGTCTGAAACACCTGTTTCAAAGCAAAGAAAGCTTTATTATCAGAAGGACAGCCCAATGAGAAGGCAGGGGCTTCTTGTCCTGTTGAGGACAGGTCTTGTCCTGTTGAGCCTAGGGACAGCTTATAAATTTGCAAAGGAAGTGAATACAGGAGAAGAGGGTGAAGGGCTTCTTGAAAACTTTAGGAGAATGGGGGGCTTGAAACAATCTGGAGGTATGCATTCTTTCGGACAGTGAGGTGCCTTTTGGGAACTGGTACATCAGGTATGTCCATTAATTTCCAAAAGAAATGTTACTGCCGGGTTCCTATTAAGTTTCCACAATCAGTGGGTAAACACGGGGTAGGAGTGAATAAGGCAAATTTAACGATAAGAGGTGTGTAAAGTATAATTAAGTAGGGAACCTAACAAATGTGGAGCTAAGTTAATAATGCAACTAATAGAACTATAATTCTGCTTATGCATTCATTACAGGCCCAGGAATCAGGTGTCCAGTCTCATGGGGTCTCTCCTATGTGAACAGTAGGCACACATGTTAGGAAACTTTTGTTTCTCTTTCTCCTGTCAATCTGTGTTATATCAATTTAATTATTAAACTATCCAAAGAACCTAGAAAGGAAGAACAGAGAAGTTTTCTGCCCCTACAGAACAAATAGAAATGATGATAAATTTGAGGTCATTTTTCCTCAGAGTTAGTTGTTACCTTAATTGTACCCACACTAAAGTTATTTATATATTTAATTATATATATATATATATATATATATATATATATATATATATTTATTTAAATTCTAAGGGTACTAAATGTTTAAAAGGAGGAATGCATAAATCAGTTTGATTATGTCAACTTAAATAATAAAAAGTCATGATAAATAATGTCAATTTATTTTCGACTTACTAAAATGAAATACTTTAAATGTTCTCATATCATCACTTGAGTAAGTTATCTGATTCTTAGAAAAGGGATGTCTTTCTCTATTTGGAGTAATGGACAGTCTTCACCTTGAAACCTGTCATCCTGGACAGTCTGGACCTTGAAACCTGAATAATGCTCTTCATGCAAAAGCTATACAGTTTTGCTATTTTAGAATTCACCTTGGTTGATTTCATGTTTCCTTGTCATTGATAACATATACAAAAAAGGGAATTCAAATCAAAATATGAACCTTTGAAATAAAATGCTGAGACATGGGTTAGCATTCCTATTGCCCAGCATGTGTTCGTAACTTCACTTCAGAAGAGCAAACCAAACAGTTGTGGAGCCGTGCAGGGTCAACTTCCAAACTAACGCACACAAGTATATTAACTTAAATAGAAGGCACTGTACTTGCAACTCCCAGTTTACTGCAGTGGACTTTGTGTTTCCAACAACCTCTCTAACTTCCCCCTTTCCTCTATAAAAGAGCGTTTATCTCCTTTGCACTGCTGCCCTGCCTATGCTTCTGCCACAGCTTGCTTGCCTGGATTGCAGTTCTCTGCTATTCCCGAATAAGCCTGTCTTTGCTGGTAAAACACTGGCAGCTTTATTTTTTTTAAGTTCAGAGCACCTACCACATGTTGGAAATACCATGGCGAACAAGACAGAGAAGTCCCACGCCTCATGGAGCTTATGTTTGAGGAGGGGAGAAGCATAATAAACAAGAATATTCAATAATTACAGGCAGTTTTTAGCAATTTTAGGTGTTACCTAGAAATAAATGTAGTAATAAAACTGAAGAGCTGGAGAAGGCAGCTTCAGGTAGCAGGGGTAAAGAAGGCCTTCCTGAGAAGGCGAAATACTTATCAGTGACAATGTCATCAATGGTGAGAATGAGCCGTCATGTGAGGGGGTAAGTTATTTCAGGCAGAGAGGATAGCAGAGTACAAAGGTAAGGAAGAGAGAAGAAAGCTAGAGCGTCTGAGGATCAAACAGAGGGTGACAGTTCCCAGTACAGTGAGCAACTGGAAGAACAAAGAGATAGGGGACAGTTCATGCAGATCTTTCCTATAGAATTTTATTCAAAGGTGATAGAAAGGTAACCTATTAGGAAGTATTCAGCTTTCCAATATTTGGAGTAACATGATATGATTCACATTTATTAAAAAACCAGTGCAGAGGGTAGGCTCTGTGTGATATACTGGCTGATCAGAAGGAAGGTGTGTGAAAAGGAAGCGTCAAAGATGTCCCTTAGGTTCCTGGCTTGTACACTACATTCAAGAAAAAAGTGGATGAAATTAGAAGCTAACCATGGTTGTTCAGCAAGAAAGGATGGCATATGGGACCAGAGTGATGTTGGTGGAAAGGGAACAAAGTGGACACATCCATAATTGGCTCTTACTCTGTGTGACCTACAGGATTAGTCTGGTCTATCAGTAAAAATAATGCTTCTTAAAAATTTCATTTCTGGGCACCTGGGTGGCTAGTGGTTTAAAGCCTCTGCTTTCCGCTCAGGTCATGATCCCAGGGTCCTGGGATCAAGGCCCACATCAGGCTCTCTGCTCAGCAGGGAGCCTGCTTCCATGTCTCTCTGCCTGCCTCTCTGCCTACTTGTGATCTCTGTCTGTCAAATAAATAAAATCTTTTAAAAAAAATTTCATTTCCCAAACTTGTGTTATTTCACAGAAGGAATAGTGAAGTGAGAATAGGGTCAAATGGTAGAGACTTTCTCCATAACTTACAGTTCCATAGCTGCCTCAACATATACATCTTCTGTTCGGTTCACTTGTAGAACCTTTCTTTCTTTTAATTTTATATCTGATGGCATCAATAAGTAGACCATGCTTCTCTTCTGAAATCACACTCCAGCAATCTAACAGAAAGCAGAAAAGTGTTCGGTTGGTTATCAGACCTATCTATACCCACGAGCAGCGTGACTACAGAAAAGTGACTTCTGTTTCCTAAACCCCATTTTCCTTATCAGTAGAGTGGGAGTAATGAGATATGTAAGATTGCTATCAAATTTACATAACATGTGACTGTACTATGCAAGTTATGATAAGCTATTCAAATAGAAACACAAAGTGTTTTATTCAAATAACAGAGCACAATAATTCTCTAACTTCATCAGCTCATATTCCATCAAATGCAAGGATGTTCTCCTCCAATTTTTACATCTTAACTGAGTAAACTTAGAATATTACCACCCCTCTTATAAAAAAATGACACAAGTAACCCCCAATCATTAGGGAACATGGCTTAAGCAGTTTCTCCGTTCTTGCAGTTGTGTTTGTGGTTGGAAAACCACACATCCTGCCCATCTCTATCCACCTCACGACCAAGGCCATGCACGTTTGAGAGCATCTCAGAGTATGCAGTTATTCTAGTGAAGAAGTTCTCAGCACATGCTCCAAGAACTTGTGGGAATCCATGGGACTTCTTTAGGAGTCTGTAAGGTTCTTTTTTTCAACTATACACCTATATGATGGTGGGTGTTCTTCATATTCTCCAACCAGAACAACTTATCCCAACATATGCAACGTGGAAGCAGATAATCCAGCACTTTTCCATTAACCCAGGCGTTCGAATTTGCAAAATGGTAAAACAATGTTACTTTCCTGGGTTTTTTTTTTTCATGTTTTTGATAATATAGCTATATATTTTTAGAATTGTGTTACTTTCACTTTATTGTTACTATTCAGTAAGTCAGTACTTTTTACATCCAGTTTCTGCTAGGGTAAATATTGCCGATATAACCCATACACACAAAAGTTCTTTGGAGTCTTCATAATCTTTAAGAATGCAAAGGGGTCCTAAGAACAAAAAGTGGGAGAAACCTTATAGTGCAATCAGCCAACCTGTGCAGCATTCCTAGAAACCCTCTTATTTCAGCAAGGGTAAGCTCTAATTAGCTTGTTTTCATGTACAGAAAGCTAATTACTTGCTTCTTATGTCTTCCTTCCTGCATAGGATCCACCCTTTCTTTCATAAATTTTATGAAGAGGATAAATGAGTGAATATGGGCCAGGCTCTGTCAAAAACTTTGACATACAAAAATAATGGAGTCCTGCTATCAAGGAACGTGGATCCTAGTGGAAAAAGCAGACAGATCATTGAAATGAATCATAAAACACAGGAACATGGGGTAACACAAGAGGGCATTCTGCCATCTGCCCAGGAGATCAGAAGGACAGAAACCATACTCAGAACATGACAGGACACGACAAGACCTTTAAGCTTGTGGGTCAACCCTACTTCCAAACAAAGGTCCCCACTGTAGGTGCCATGGCTCAGCATTGCTCCATGTCTCTTTAAGAGACAGCCTGCATAGAGGGCAGCTGGCCAACAGCCTCCCCCTGTAATGACTTCAGGAACCACCTCAGCTTTCCAGTCAAGGCAGACAACTAAATGCAGCTCAGGTACTAGGGCCTGGCCATGTCTGCCCACGTCAAGCTCATCTCTGCCGTGCTAGCTGGGGATCTCAGAGTTGTATTCCTGAGTCTCTTTCTCCACAACCCTCTTTCCCTCCTTCCTTTCACGGGATGAAATCCAAGGCTTTGCCCTCCTATTCCTCTTTCCTCTCAACTTCCACTTTCATGGGCGTTGGTCCCTAATAAATTCTCTGAGTCTCAGATAATATCCTCCTCATACAATTGTGTGATAATTAAATGACCTAATATATGTGAATTATCTTGGTACAGTATAAAGTCCTACATAAATAAATTGACTAAGATGATTATTATGACTCCCAATGACAGAGATGTACATGCAACCAAGTAACATGCTACAACTATATGTCAAGTTTTTTCTTCTCTATTTCTAAGAGTACTATTTCTCTATTTCTAAGTGTACACGCAACCAAATAACGTGCCACAATGGTCTGTCAAGTATTTTCTTCTCTATTTCTCTACTTCTAAGATCTTTCATTATTTTAATATGCATTCCAGAACAGTGGCTTTCAAACTTACACTCAAGGCAGGGAACTTGGAAATCATGACGCTTTTTGCTCTTTACCATGAGATATAGGTACATTCATGTCCATCATAGTACTAGTCATTCAACATATATTTGAGAACTTATTGTGTGCCAGAAATTATTCAGGGTGCTAGGATTACAATAGAGAACAAGATTTGGAGCCTATTTTTAATTAAGAGGGATAAGTTTTCTAACAGAAATAAACACAATAATAAATGCAGTCAGATCTTCATAGAGATCTGTATTTATTCATTTTGTCTTCTCAAAACCAGATGAGGCAGATAGGGAACATAATTATGTACATTTTATAGATGAGAAAATCAAGGCACAAAAAGAAGTAAAAATAACTTCCAAGATCAAACATCTGGTGAAAGGCAGAGGCCAGGCTTCCCTCTCAAGCAGTGTGACTTGAGTCCTTGCCAATGTTTAAACCAGTGATTCGCAACAATAGCTGTATCAGCAACTCTGGAAAGGGGATTGTTAAAGCACAGATTGCTGGGACCTACCCGGAATTTTCCTGATTCAGTAGGTTATGAGGTAGGGTCAGGAATTTGCGTTTTTACAAATTCCAAGAAGATGTGGCTGCTGCTGGTCCTATTGGTTCTGGGACCACACTTCGGGAACTACTTCTAAGCAAGGCAGCCTCTCTAGAAACTTACTTGTTATAATAATCTGAGAACCAAATTCTAGTTTGCATAGAATATCAGTTGGGTTATGGGGCACCTGGGTAGCTCAGTTAAGCATCTGCCTTTGGCTTGGTCATGATCCCAGGGTCTTGGGATTGAGCCCTGTGACAGCTCCTTGCTCGGCAGGGAATCTCGCTTCTCCTTCTCCCTCTGCCCCTTCCCCTACTTGTGCTCTCTTTCCCTTTCTCTCCTTCAAAGTCTTTTAAAAAATCAGTTTTGTATCATATCATTTCAATACATGCCAGATTTTCAGGAATGAAACTCCCAGGTAAATCAATAGGAGATTGTACTTTGTTCTGCTGGGACTTGACCAAGTTATCTAGCACTGACACCTGACCAAGATTTATCCAGCATTGACACCTGACCAAGAGCTATCTAGCATTGAGACTTGACCAAGAGTTATCTAGCATTAGCACCTAGGTATGGTAGTTGAATGACCTGATGAATATCTGATGAGATATTTGTGGGTTTTTGTTGTTGTTGGTTTTGTTTTTGTTTTTTGTTTTTTTGCAGGGTGCAGAGGGAGAGACAGAAAGAATCTTACTTAAGCAGGCTCCATACCCAGTGCAGAGCCTGATATGGGGCTCAGTCTCACAACCCTGACATCATGACCTGAGCCAAAATCAAGAGTCTGATACTTAACCGACTAAGCCACCCAGACACCCTAATATTTGTGTTCTAACTCGCTGAAATGATTTCTGTTTTCAGAGAAAAGGTACCCGTCATTTTTATCCTGATTCTGTAATTTTGCATAGAGGCAAAAAAAAGTATCTGAATATCTTATTCTGTTTTCCAGATGCTGAAATATGTCTTTGAATTAGAAATTGAATAAAAATTTGCCATATTTTTCTTTTTTATTAAGTATATAACTGGCTTATATATACATTTCATTTCAGAGTAATAAAGATCTCTATAAAATATTTGTTAAAAATTAAAACTTAGGGCCGCATCAGTTTGAGAATCACCGATTTTCCTCCCTGCTAATGGAGACAGGGCAATATTTTATTTTGAGGGGGAACAGTTTGGGAATTAGTAGATAATTGGAGTAAACTAATTTTTTAAAAGATTTTATTTATTTATTTGACAGAGAGAGAAATCACAAGTAGACAGAGAGCCTGATGCAGGGCTTGATCCCAGGACCCTGAGATCATGACCTGAAGGCAAAGGCTTAACCCACTGAGCTACCCAGGCACCCTGGAGATAAACTAAATTTAAAATCAAGTTACCTGGGGCACCTGAGTGGCTCAGTGGGTTAAGCTGCTGCCTTTGGCTCAGGTCATGATACCAGGGTCCTGCGATCAAGCCCCGAGTCGGGCTCTCTGCTCAGCAGGGAGCCTGCTTCCCTCTCTCCCTCTGCCTGCCTCTCTGCCTACCTGTGATCTCTGTCTGTCAAATAAATAAATAAAATCTTTAAAAAAAAAAATTAAGTTACCTGAGGCTTATTTTTGAATCTCAGTAACTGGCAATGTGACATTGAGCAAGTTATGATCCCTGGATCTCCATTTTCCAATATTAAAATGAACCCATTAGACTAAAAGGTCTGCAAAATCCCTTTTCAGTTATCATTCATTGAATAAAGACTATGTAGGGGCACCTGCGTGGCTTAGTTGATTGAGTGCCTGCCTTCAGCTCAGGTCATGATCCCTGGGCCCTGTGATCAAGCGCCATGTCCCGCTCCCTGCTCACTGGGAAGTCTGCTTCTCCTTCTCCCTCTGCCCTTCCCCCTGCTTGTATGCGCTCTCTCAAATTTAAAAAAAATAAAAGACTATTTAAACTTTCTTCATAATTAGGTATACTACTTTGATTACAGCTATCAAAGAAAATTACAACGGGACTGTTGAACTCTTCGACTCTTTGATATTGACAACCTAGTAAAAGTTTTAATGTTTTAACAACAAATAGCTTGCTTTCCCAGGGACTTGGAAAGGCGGTGCTACATCTCTAAGTGTGTTAGCTTAATTACATGATGTCAACTTTGAATCTTAAGTATAGGACTATAAAATCTAAAAGGCCCCAGCCCTGCCTTCGCAGTTTGTGCCTGCATTACAGAATATGTACACTTCTGAGCTTCCAAAGTGACTCCTCTTGCCAAACTGAAATCGGCTTTCAGGCTGAGAAACCGAGGTAAATATCAGGGAGAAGAAAATTTTCCTCTACCCTTCAAAAGTTCTGGCAGGGCTAAGAATTAAATTGACATGGATCAGATTAACAGGAGGAAATTAAATGTGATTTTGTCTGTACGGGAACCCCACATACATGAGCACTTCAAAGCCAGAAAGGTGAAATGAGGTATGTACGCCAGCCTGTGCTAAGGACGGGATCGGGGCCTGGCACCTCAAAGGACAGATGTAGGATTCACACAGCAGTAAGAGCAGGTATTTGATAATTAGATGTTTACCCTACAACACAGATGAGTTTAAAAAAAAAAGTTATCTCTGGTAATAACCCACATTCTGAGAAAGATCCCCATTTAGATTCTTCTAGGTAGTTGAGGGGCAAACATGCTTCTCTTGACCTTGTAGTCTTAATTACCTTCAGCTCAAAACAGTCCACATGCACAAGGGGCACATTTTGAGAAGACTTGCTCTGAGCCCCTTCACTTACGTATTTATTTTAACACTCCAAGAAAGTTTGAGTGTTTTTGCATTAGGATCTAGGGAGACAAAGGCGAATCGTGTGTTAAATGTGCATATTTACTTGTAACCAGTGTGATGAGGGCAAAATGCCTGTGCCCTACAGGGCAGGGACACAGAAAAGTTTGTTTTGTTCATCACTTGCCCTTGATGCTGACACAAGGGCTGACACAAGGCCTGACACGCACAATGGGTTTTGTGTGCAAAAGCAGCCCCAACTTCCACCAACAGCCAGGAAAGTCAGAGAAGCTCTCACAGAAAAGGGTGATATTTAAACTAAGCAAAGAGGCACTTGGAAACAGTGCTACCTAATAATTAATTGGCAGTCAGACTGGCTGGCACACTGGAACCTGCTGGTAAGAGCAGCTTTCTCCCACCAGCTTCCTTCCTCACTCTGCCCAAGTTACTTCCTCTCTCTGAGCCTCCTGCTTTTCATCGTTAGAGGAGAAGGGGTTGAGTCACATAATCTGACATCTTTTGGGCATGTGTGTGCTTGTATTTGTGCAAATAGGATAACCTCTTTGTTAACCAAATCCTATAAAGTTTGCAGGGGGGAAAAACCCGAATACTCAAAAACTGCAAGTTTGCACTACAAATGAATTCTCTTGTGGGTAATAAATAACATTAACAGGAAACTAGACAAAACCAAGCCAAAAAAAAAAAAAAAAAAGAAAAGAAAAAAAAAAAAGGTTGTGAAAGTTTTGTTGGAAAACGGAAGGAAGACCAGTTCTCAAACAGCTAGGGTGACTGGGGGTAGCGAGTAAAATTTTTCTGAGGAAGGGGAAAAAAACTGAGTTGGTTGAGGACTAAGTGGAGAAGAAAAGCAAGTAAAAGAAAACCCCACTTACTAGATCTCTCCCTATCTGGGAATGTTTCCCGCCTTCCGTCTGTTACCTCCTGCATCCCTAGCCTTACCTTCTTCAGTCTCCCTCCGAGGACCTCTTTGTGATTTTGGTCTCCTCCCGCCCGCACACATTCCTCTTTTTCTCCACGTACCCCTCCCCCCGCCCAGTTACTTTTCAAGAAGCAAAGTCACTGTGGCTCTTAAGTCCTATTTTGAGACGTCCCATGGTCATAGAACGTGTGCCTCGCTTCTCCCAGGGCTCAAGGTCCAGCGGCAGCCAGGTACCGAAGAGTGCGCACTCCGGAGGCCTCACCTGCGGGCGAGACTGCTCCCGAGCGCCCCGCCCCCCGCCCCCGGCGCCCCAGACCCCGCCCCCGCCCTCGCCGGCCGCGGGTTTCCGGCAGCTCTGGTTATTTTAAGGCACGCGCTGTCCGGATCGCCTCACTCCCGGCGGTCCGCTTTCTGTCTCTTCATTTCCCCTCCGGAGCCCCGCCAGCATGGGTCCCTGTCCCCGCTCACTGCTGGCCGCCCTCCTCCTGGTCCTCTGCGGCGTCGGTACCGCACACGGCGATACACCTGCCAACTGCACCTACCCTGAGCTGCTGGGCACGTGGGTCTTCCAGGTGGGCCCCGTTGGTTCCCAACGCAACGTCAACTGCTTGCTTATGGGTAAGCCGCGGCGCTCCCGGACTCCCACCTCTACCCGCTTTAGCCCGGGACTCCTTCCTTTCAGTCCCCCGAGCTCTTCTTTCCGCAGCGCCCACAAGGAGCGCCCCCACCCGGGGCCGGTGCCGGTGGGAAGCCGGGTGGACCTAAAACCCCTTGGGGTGCCCTTTACCGCTCCAGGACCAAGAAGGCTAAGTTCAGCAGCTGAGAACTTCTCATTTCATGTTTCTTTGGTTGTTACCGGACCTAAACACTTTTTTCAGGAACTTAACATTCCCCTTGGGTTTTTGTTTTTTTTGTTTATTTATTTATTTATTTTTTCTGTCTTTTTAGTTTGGAAGAGAGTGGAGACAGTGTAGTCTAATGATCTCCCTGTCCAATCTGAATTTTTAAAAAATTTTGCCCATGGAAAATGAGCTCAAACACCGAAAAGCATAGCAAGAAAATGTTTTGTTGTTGTTGGTTTTTGTTTTTTGTTTTTTCCTTTTCTTAGCTTGTGGGAAAGAGTCCTTATACCTAGCGTTTTTGATTTACACGTGTGTTGATGCTGCTAGTCCAAGAAAACTTTTGGTATGATGCTACATTGTTTCATGTATTGCAGGGAGATATATAAAAGTTGCCCCCCAACACTCCCTGTTTCTTTGTTTCCGTTCTTTTTTGGGAAATAACTCTTTAGTCTGTAATTATTTTTGGGAATGCCAGAGACAAGCACAGTGTCTGGCTGGTGGAAAGCTGTCAATAAATACCTAGTGTTAGAACACCACTGGGATATTCCACATGCCCTCAGATAACATAGCTATACCGAGGATGAAGAGTTTAGTGAAGGGAGAAGGAAAAAAGTTATTTCCCGTTCAGAAGAGGCACTCTTGCTGTATGCAAACCCTTAACCACCCTGTGGTTGTGCAGAGTAAGTGAATCTGTCTTCTGTGATTTCCTTGTCAGCAGAAGGATGATTGCCAGGTCATTTGTTACTAAAATAGACCTGTTCAACTGTCCAACTCCATATGACTGTGTGACATTTCCTAATCCTGGGCTTTCCAAACCTTCTGTTTTAAATGTATAATGTGGAGGTCCAAAGGAGAGGGAGATCAGGATTGGTGCTATTCGGTCACATGCAATCTCCTATTTCAGAGCATTAATCTGAAACTTGGAAAAACCGTCCAAAGTGTGAAACCTCCAGATGGACAGAGCAGAACCCTTTCAGGCAGCCTGTGTCTGTAAGTCAGACCTTTGACTTTAATCTAGTAAAGACGCACACAGATCTACACCCCCATCTTCTGAAAGTTGAAAGCTTAGTTCCTGTCAGCACAAAATATCTTTATAGGATAGAAACCTTGCATTTGCTGAATACTGTGGAAGGATTCAGATTCTGAGGTTCTGAACTAGAGAGCCATTGAGTTGAAAGAGACCCCTTTTCTTTGAAGAGATAATTCCCTTTGTATTTATAATCTGATAGCAAATCCTTTTATAGTTCCTTTTTTTTTTTTTGATAGGCATCCTGTATTCAACCCATTTCTGTGTATCATTTTAAACATACCTTATTTCTCCTTTTCCTTAGTGGACAAATTTCCTCAGTGTTTGGATGTTCTGGGAAGGTAAGGGCTGTACTTTCTGGGGTCTCTGCCTGGTCAGCTACTTGACAGCTCTGTTGAGCCCCATTTCACAGGCTTGCCTCAGATCCCTGTGGGAGTGTGCAGAGGGAAGCAACAGGATGGAAACTGGTATCTTCACAAGCTAGTCTGGTCCAAATCCAGTAGCATGAAGGGAAAGCTGCTTAAAAATAATGGAAACTATAGAGGAGATTTCCCCTCCCATTTGTTGAAATCCAAATAATTTTCCTGTGTTGTGATTTTTTTTTTTTTTTTTTTTTTTTTTTTTTTTAGGACAACCGGAAAAAAAAGTAGTGGTTCATCTTGAGAAGTTGGACACAGTACGTGATGATCTCGGCAATACCGGCCATTTCACCATCATTTACAATCAAGGATTTGAGATTGTGTTGAACGACTACAAGTGGTTTGCCTTTTTTAAGGTTAGTTTTGTTGGAAATGTATTTTCAGTGATTTGGTATCTGAAGCTTCTTCTTACAAGACCCTCAGGATTTTGATTTTTGGTTTAAGATAACTAGAAGTGACAGCACTGGGCATCTGGGTGGCTCAAGTCGGTTAAGTGTCCAACTCTTGATCTCCACTCCAGTCTTGATCTCGGGGTTCTGAGTTCAAGCCCTGCACCTGGTCTTGGGATCACGGGGCTGACTGATTCGCTCCTGATTCGCCCGGAGCCACAAGAGAGTGTCCTACTGCATAGTGCTAGCCCAGGAAAATACTAATAGTCCAATTCTGATTCTTACTGAATCTGTATAACTTTTACAACCTCATAAAGCCCAAGATGGTAAGTTGGACCATTGTAAAGTCGGGGACTGTTAGAATGTGCTAGATATATTAATGTGAATAACTCACTTTACTAAGCTGAGACAAACAGAGAACTTGAGTTACTCCCTAGGCTAAAGTAAAAGGTAGCCCTGCCAGTGCAGCCTGTTTTCTTCTTTCACTGTCTGTCCTTCTGTTCTAACACAGTGCTTCCAACTGCAGACACGTTCTAGGGTAATGTTAGCAGAGTGCTAACTGGTTTAAGTACATTGAGGACACAAACCTGAGGCTTGCCGTTTCTTACTATAAATAGAGATAAACAAACACAGACTTTCTCAGAAAGTAGGGTTTACAGCCTTTGGAACATCTGCTAAGAGTTAGCCAATTGTAGCGATTCATGGGAAAGTGGGGAAAGAATCTGTTAAAGATGATGGAAAAACAAAGCACCAACAAAAACGTAACCTCTAAATGTATTGGGATTTCTTGCGATTTAATCACTACAATATGGTGTTACATCCAAGCCAACTATTTTTCTTAGAATAATAACTCCCCTTCCCCCCCCATGAGAATCTCCCTTGAGCATGAAAAAAGGAAAGCGGGAACAAGAGGGAAAATCATCCCCTCATGCCTGGGTTGGCTGCTCTGGTATCAGTGGGTGGGTGCTGATCTGTCCTTCGGGCTGTGGAGGGCCGGCTGTTCATTTTAGTGGTTGGAGCTCATGCTTGACCATTTATGAAACATTGCACTATCACCCCTGGATACTGTGTATTTAAAAAAAAAAAAATACATGACAGTACCTGTATGAGTCTTTAAAGTTGTAATACTTTGGTAGTGAGTATAATTCATTGCGAATATAAATCTTGGTTTGCACATTGATGAGCCTAGGGCTCCACAGACTTGTAGGTACTCCACTGCAGCCCTTTGAAAATTCTTTGCCGTCATTTTGAGAACCACTTGCCTGTGGAACTGAGGTACAAGGAGGTATTCAAGGCCTCCCCCCAACCCGCACCCTGTCCTTTTTCGCCTGACACATACTAGGCACTTGGTTGAGACTTTGTTCAAAAAAATGAAAATGAATCTGTGAAGTAGAATTCAGTTGAGAAAGAGATTGAATAAAAAATTATTTAAGGGTTAGATGGGAGTTGTATTTAAGTGTAGATGAATTAATAAAATAGTTTTACCCGTTTGGCTTAGGAAAGTTTTCATTCTTCCTTTCTGTAGAATGAAAGAAACTATTGGGCAGACTTCTAAAGTCACCACTTAATTTCCTGAGCCATAACTGGAAATAGATACAGACGAGTTTCCCTGCATTAGTACTTGAAGTCTGCTTTCAGCTTAAAGAAGAATCCAGAGCTGGTAGTGACAGAGGCAACAGCCGGTGGCGGGATGAGGAATCGGAATACCTCTTTGTGTTTCTCTTTAAATCACAGTGTAAGCCCATTTGGTATTTTTCCATAGCCTTAGAACTTAAGTCCTAGGTCAGTAGAGAACCACTTGATAATGCCAAATGAGGTTATAAGTGTACTCAGTCACACTGTTTTAGGCCAGAACCCTACCTAATCGCAGGCTCCTGAATGGTGTTCTCTGATTAGGAATAAAAATAGGAAGAATGTTCTTCCATTAACTGATTACAGTATATTCTTGAAGTGCCTGTTTGACCAGAATCGTTATCAGAGCTGTTTTCGTGCTGAGAAATCAATCACTCTGACTAGACAATAGTTAGGCTTTGTGATAAGATCATAATTTCAGTAAACAGCAGGATATATATAAGATAGTTGGCTTTAAAATTTCTGTTAACCTAATCAAGTAGTTCTAGGTCAACATGTTTTGTAGTGTGATAAAATCTATGTCGTTTTAGCAAATCCAGCTGACAGGGTAATGAGGAACTGAATTTTTTAAAAATCTGAGAAAAATGATAGAGTGGAATTGAGTTTATTTTTTTAATATTTTATCTTGCGGGAGCATCTGGGTGGCTCAGTGGGTTGGGCTGCTGCCTTCGGCTCGGGTCATGGTATTGGGGTCCTGGGATTGAGTCCTGCGTCTGACTCTCTGCTCAGCGGGTAGCCTGCTTCCCTCTCCCTCTCCCTGCATCTCTGCCTACTTGTGATCTCTCTCTCTCTATGTCAAATAAATAAATAAATAATTTCTAAAAAAAATTATGATTTATTTTGCAAAAGAGTACTATTGAAATGCACAAAGCACTCTTGGCTTCTTTTACAGACTTAGAAAATAGCTTTGAGAATCAACATTAATTTATTTTTAGAAATGAAGAATTACTGAGGTATAAGCAGAATTTTGTATTTAAAATGTGTCCTGTAAACTACAACATCCTCCATTTAGTCTACCGCTGTTAAAGAAACATCTGACATTTTTGCTATGTCCATCTGTCCTCTTGATTTTGTCTATTGTTAGTCTACACATCAAGTGGGTTTCTAGATTGCTCCTTTGACTCATACCAGACCCTACTGCTTGTTTCCTTTTGTCCTCTTCAGATATGCTTTCATTACATGACACGTTTGCATTTGATTGTCTGTTACTGTTGCTACTAGAGTTTGCCGAGCAGAGCAGGTGATCTGGGCAGGGTATTCTGTTGGGCTCCTGGGCCACCTGCTCCCCAGACGACACTGCATCTCAACAGAGCATACAGCTTCCATGTTGTTCTCCCTGCATGCCGACTTTGAAACAGTTGTGATACCATTGCTATTGGTAGGAATTTGCCTTATTAAAATTTGCAGGCCTCACTTGGAAGACGGGCATTTTTCATGACTCAAGGTTTGTAAGACCTTTTCCTATCACCCCCCCGCCCCCGCGCACCTTAGTTTTACCTGCTTGAGACACTGGGAGTGAAGTCGAGATAATCTTTTTTTTGCATGTGATTTCAAGCTAGATAAAAGCTTGGAAGGAGATACATCTTGACACTGAAAGTTTTTGGATAGTTTCAGTTTTGTAGGAAGTACTGGGTATATATTCTTAGAAGGTAAGCTTTTCTACTCAACTTCCCACATACATTCAATTATCTGAACCCTTTGTAGGGGGTTACAAACTCAAATGCATTTAGGGCCCACCCAGGCACGTACCTAAGCATTTGAAATGACCCTAATGTAAAACAGTAAGGAGGAGTTAGAACCTATGACAAAATGGAAACTTTCTTAGAGGCATTCATATTCAGTTTCCTTTTAAAATAATGTACTGGCCAAAATAAATGACAGTACTGACTGCAGGTTGTTTTCTGAGTCCTCAGATTTAATCACTTTACCATTTGGTTGTAATTCTCAAACCCAGGTACCGCTTGAGAATATCTGCAGATTAAAAACAGCTGACCTCTTTTTTTTTTTTTTTTCAAGATTTTATTTACTTGAGAGAGAGTGAGCAAGAGTGAGAGAGAGAGAAAAAGCGTAGGAGCTAAGGGAGGGGCACAGAAGCATACTTCGCACTGAGTAGTGAGCCCGAAGTGGGAGTTAATCCCAGAGTCCTGGGATCATGACCTGAGCCAAAGGCAGACACTTAACTGCCTGAGCCACCCAGGTGCCCAAGCAGCAGACCCCTTAAATGAAAACCAAGTGTAATGAGACAGGATGTTTAAATTATGGCAACTTGCTGTTTGGTGGATAAATGAATTTTTATTTATTTTTTCTTTTTTTTTTTTTTTTAAGATTTTATTTATTTATTTGACAGACAGAGATCACAAGTAGGCAGAGAGGCAGGCAGAAAGAGAGATGGAGAAGCAGGCTCCCTGCCAAGCAGAGAGCCCGATGTAGGGCTCAATCACAGGACCTGGGGGCCATGACCTGAGCTGAAGGCAGAGGCTTTAACCCACTGAGCCACCCAGGTGCCCCGAAAAATGACTTTTTAATGCTTTTATATATTTTGCTCACTTTCCACTGTCTATCTAATTGTACAGAGGAAGAAAGTCATATGAAAGATACTAAGTCCCAAAAACCACACTCAGGTTGAATAGACTTTCTAGCCTTTTCCTGCTTCTCATTTCACTTTCTCCGAGACTATAGAAAGAAGCAGTAGAGCAGGAACCGATTTTGTTTTGAAGAATAAGTCACCCAGGTGCTGAAGATGTATAGAAGGGAAACTAGACTCATGGCTGAAAATTTTATTTTATGACCATCAAGCAAATTTCATAGATTTTGTTTAGGGCCCACTAGTCTTAGTAAAACTCTAAGCTAAAAAACACTTCTATGGGTGTTCCAAAAGCAGGTTGGTACTGGAAACGAGCTGTATGTTGGGAAAGCCATACCAGAGGATTTATAGCTCATTTTGTGTGCTACTGACTTGTCAATTTCCAGTTTGTCTCAACAGCCAGAAGTGTCAATTACGTTTCTACAATTAAAGATTTGGGAATCTTGTCACATTTTTTTCACTCCGCTTTCTGGGTTCATTTTTAAGATCTGATGGTTCAGCTTTCAGAATACTTGTTTTTTTCGGGTAATTTAATATAGATTCAGCATACTGAGATCCAGATTTTGGTGCTTTTTTGTTTTTTTGTTTTTTTAATTTTAACAACTTGTGGTTTACTCTTTTTTTTTTTTTCTAAGATTTTATTTATTTATTTGACAGACAGAGATCACAAGTAGGCAGAGAGGCAGGCACAGAGAAACAGAGAGAGGAAGGGAAGCAGACTCCCTGCTGAGCAGAGAACCTGATGTGGGGCTCCATCCCAGAACCTTGGGATCATGACCGGAGCCAAAGGCAGAGGCTTTAACCCACTTAGCCACCCAGGCACCCCTGTGGTTTACTCTTAAGAGTGTTTCAGTTTAGGGAATGGATGGGAAGTTTAACAGTCCATGCTTAATTTCATTTTCTTTCATGGTGATACTTAATCTTAACATGATGACTTAGTTTCCCATTGTGAACTCTTCATAGGATGTCACTGATTTTATCAGTCAGTTGTTCATGCAGCTGGGAACTGTGAGGGTACATGATTTGAGACATCTGAGGAACAAACTGGGTGAGCTCTGTTGAAATTTTTAACTTCTTAAAAGCGAGCAATGTTTGTTGATTCATCTGGGTGAGAGAGACTGAAAAGATTAGGGATTTTGCACAGATTCCTTGCTTGAGCCTGCTTATTTGCAATTTCTTACCTGCCTGCACTATTGTATGTGAGTGAGCTTTCACTTTATTCTCTTTGCACACATCAAATTGGTTCTCCCGAGTCTGATACTGCTAACTTGAGCAGACCTGAACCCAAAAAGATCAAGACTCGGTTAAGAAAAGGTCAGCCCAAGGTTGTTTCACTTCCCTGAAGTAGCTGTGCCTCCTGGGGTTGCTCATTTTTTTTTCTAAAAGGGCTCAAGAGGGAACCATGGGAGGCTCTGACATTTTAGGTCTGCCTTCTGGTAGAGAGGGCAGCTCTTCCAGAGAAATCCATGTACCTGCCGCTCATTCTTGGGAGACTCCCCCATCTTTTTCCCACTGGCTCCTGGTCAGAGCACAGACTACTGACTAGTAGGAAGAGGACCTTTTTCACTCTTTACATTCTCCTCATACTTAGAAAAGTTGTTTAAATCTCACTCTCACTGGATCCATAAATATAAAGGTCTTAACATTTTTATGGGCAAAGGGTGATTAAAGAGTAAAGTGGATAGGGACTTAACTATTCCTTGCATTTTAACACAATATTATTTCCCCTTTCCTTACCTCTTTTACAATCTCTGAAGTACAGAAGGGGAGTATGAAAAAGGGAACTGGGGGCAAGTGTTGGAAGCACCACAGCTTTATCCTGTATCAGCGTTTTCCAGACTATTGATGGCCCAGCAGCGGCCCACACATCTGCTAAGTAGGAACTGCTCATCAGTTCTGTTCACTCCATCCTGTGAACCTTTGAAGGTGGTTCCAGGCAGCTGCTGTGAATAGATCAAAGTGGAAATTAGAGCCAAAATTAATAAGCTTTTTTTTTTCTGAATTCCTAGTACTTGAATAAGTATAGATGGTATTGAATCATTTCCTTTATTTCAGAACTTATCAGCATCTTTAATATATTAGAGAGCTGTTGCTTAGGAAGATAAAATAGGAAACTTTCCCCAAATAAGTTTATCACTTTTTCCTCACAAAAAAATGAGGTCTTCTCATTTTTTGTGCAGTTTACAAAATTCTGTCTTAAAACTCTCACTGTTCCTTCTAATTAAAGGGACATCTCCATTAGAAGATTACTGCCCCCCCACCCCGAGTAGGTATTTGCTCTGTAAATGGATAAATAGCCTGGTACATGAAAGTACAGATCAAAACATCCTTAAGCCTCCATGTAGAATTTGAATGATACACGTGTTAATGCATCTGGGTTGTTAGATTAGCCTGTTTCTTCTAAGTACATTTCAAAATTAGATTTCTGCAGTGGTAGTTAATTTCAGATGCATCTGCATGTGCTTCTTGAGCATGTTGGCTGTGTGCCTGATACATGTTGCTTAAGCATTCAGCTTTTGAGAATGGCAGCTTTTTGTGAATGTCTTAAATAGCACTAAAAATTTACAAGCATTTCAAATGCTAGTACTGTGTGTGTGTGTGTGTGTGTTACGTAAATTAATATAATTAAACATTCTTAAGAGTGTGATCCTTGTTGGCTTGTAACTCTAGTTTTTATTGTCTTTTAGTTGTTAAATAGAGCATCTGTTGAGGGCCTCTTTTAAAACAGCAGCCACACAGAGACTTTGGGGCTAAGAGGCAGAGCCGCATGCAGCCATGGACCTGCCTTCCTCTGACAGCTAGCAGAGGCCTGGGGCAGCTGCATTCCCTTCTGGAGTCTTGTCTTTGCCTGTAAAATTCTGAGGAGTCTTGGTGACCTACCTCCAAGGCAGCTGCCCTCCTGAACATTTCCTTGGAAAGCAGCAACCGCCATTTTGAAATGTGAACAACCAGAGACTACACAGGAAAAACGAAAGAAAAGTCTGGAAGTCTTAGGTGGCTCCACCATTCAGCCTTTGAATGAAAGGAACGATACGCAACTCCCGTTTTTCCCTTTCGAATACTGCTTTATTGAGATGATTGTTTCCAGATTGATGAGGATTTGAATTTTGTGTTTAATTTTGTTCATCATGCAGATTTTATTTCCAGTTATATTATCTTCTTGTGCACCTTCTTTCTCTAATTACCTTGAGAAACCCCAGCATCTGTTGTAAGGAGAAAATGCTTCAGGATATCTTGAGACGCACAGATAGGTTGTTGGTGGAAAGATGGTTCTGGGGAGGACTGGTCTGGAGGACTGGGCTTGCTAGAGATAAGTCAAACTGCTAAGGTAATTTTGCAGATCATAGGCCTGCCTTACCCTGGCCAGAAAGATGGGGTGATTAGTACTTTTTTTCATCTGTTTTTTTTTATTAGATACCAGCTTTCTTCTAAGAACTTGACCTGCTTTACCTTACAAGAATCTTATGAAGTAGACATTAACTAACTTTATTTTATAGATGGGGAAGATTAGTCTCAATGGTGTTTAAGCTCACACTGCATCTAATTGTAAAATGACAAGAGCTAATCTCTTAGCCCTAAGGACCTCCTTGGGGCTAAAGAGTAAAAGAAAACCCATTTCACAAAGAAACAGTGGTACTTGGAGTAATATTTCAGTAGATTTTCTCGTGAATCCTAGTTTGTAAGCATCACAAATGCTAGTTTAAGGGAATCAATTGCATTGCATGGCTCCTTTTGAAATTTTAGGAGAACTGGCCTAAAGCTTCTATTTCCTTACCAAACTTGGCTATTCCCTTTCTTTCCTAAACCAGGGTTCTTTTCAAGAGGATAACTTACTTCTTTCCTTTTGTAGTCCTCCAGATTGGATGGAGAATTTTGTTAAGTTTCAAATTAATTACAAATTAAATACTCTTGCCAAGTTGACTTCTTTCATTACACTATTGTTCACACTGATGGCTATCTTTCAGCTCTTTCCTACTAAACAATGTACTGGTTTCCTGCTCAGTTCAGAATTAATACCACCCATGGTAAATTGAAAATGTGGGGTTACACCTAGTCCCTATATTCTTGGAGGGCTTTTATCCTGAATCTTTGCTTCAATGGAGGGAGCTCTAGATACCAGATTTTCATTATTTTATTGGTTCAGATAACTTTTATGATCTCTGAGAGGTCTGTTATTCTGGGCAGGTCATGCCTTATAAAGGTAAAGTCCTCCTGTACCCAAGAACTTAAACCTAGATGGTTTGTTCCATCCTACCTCTGGACCCCGTAATTCATCACTCGGGACCTTGATGCTGCCTCTGTGAAACCTTCCCCAGCTTTCTCTGTTAGTGGGAGAAATGGCATTATTTGGTTCATGTTGTTCTTTGCAATCACCTCTACTCAGGTAGTACTATTCTAAGTGCTGTAAATGTGGAGTGATTTTTGATAGCACGTTCTCACCTTCTTCCAGATTGAAAATCTGTCACTTCTCCCTGTGTGTCTTCAGAACCCAATTACCCAGGATTTTTTAAGTGTTTCGAAAATTGACCGCACTTCCCTTGTCTCTTCAAAGGCTTTTCACAAGTATTATCAGCTTACAAAGAATTAATTCTAGAGGATTCTAGAAGCACAAATCAGGAACAATGCTATTTAATATTTTTCATTCTTGTGTTCTAAAAAACATACCCGGTTACCTGTCTCCAGAGCTCTAAAAGAGTTGTGTATTTTCAACCTAACTTCCAGGATGTGAATACTGACAAAGCAGCTTATGTGTATAAGAATGTATTTCATATGGAATTTTAAATCACCTCTACTGAAGTCTTTTTTTTCTTTTTCTCTGAGCAACTTTGCACATAAATGTTTTGATTATGGAGAAGACAACTTGATGGGTACAGAATTACAGATATTTGTATTAGGAGGCTCCATATTATATACTGCTTAGCATTCTCTCTCATGATTGCTGTTTGTCTTCTCTAGTCTTTAAATTCTGAGGGCAGTAATGTACTCTGTATCAACTAATCATTTTGTTCTCTATGTATAGCGTGATCTGTGATAAATAGACCTTTAATAAATGTCTGTAGAAGAAAATTGAGTAATATTTGTTGTGTTGTCTTGTTTCATTGATGTGTTCCTGGGAGTTCTGTTACCTTTATGTACTGAAAGTCTGTTGTGGTGGACCCTCAGGCCGTATTTGTTGAATGACATGGTAGAAAACAGTGGAGATGTTTAGACTTTATTTGGTTTGCTTAGATTTTCATTTTTGTGTGAGATTGTAAAGGCCAAGATAGGGCTCAAAATTCTAACTTTCAGAATTACTTAAAACTAAGTTAGCTGTCAGGGTAAATAGTGAGCTTTACGATGGCAGTGTTTCCCCAAAGCCTGGAGAGGCAACAACCAGGAACTAGCCTGGAATGCTCTAGGTTATGCCCTGCCTTCCTCTGTCTTTACAATAGTGAAAGGCACCAGCCAAAAGTTAGATAAGGTGAACTCTCAGATATCTCTTAGTCTCCCAGTTGAACAGTTTTATAAGCAAGGAAGTGAGGAGGGAGCCAAGTGATTTTGACTACTTTGTTGAGTGACAACCTGGTTTTAACTACTTCTGGGATATATATTTTCATTTAAACTGAAAGTCTTTTAAGGAGTGGAGGCAAATAAATGTATGCCCCTCCCTTTTCACATGCCTAATCAGCTGCCAGTTCCTTCAGTAAAATGCTAGAAGGTATTTTGGTTGCAACCACTATGATTTCCTAGCAGTTTCAAAATTCTTCGAAATTCAAATTTTTAAACAATAGTTAAGTCAGAAAACTAGAGCTAATCCTTGAAACTGACAGAGGGAAGTAGGTTTCTTTCTGAGGAAAAATGTGGTACTCTTGGGGGAAGTTTGGCCAAGTATCCATTTAGAGGGTGTGTCTTATTCTCTTTTGTTTGGCTTTTACCCACCTCTAGACCTGACTGCAATTGAAAGTAGTTAATCTACATTTACATAGATATATACAACAAACAAAGGGCGATATGCCAGTAAACATTTTTTGTTATTCTGCATTGCCAGAATGTAATATCTTTAGCGTATGGTTTGCCATTAAGTCATTCAACTTCATGCTTGGGTGTTCTTTTTGGAAGTGATGAATGACCTTGATGGATAAGACCTGGTACTCCAAAACTTTTATTATGTATTCCATGGTGTATAAAGGTACACTTAATAAATTATATACCTACAGTACTGTACTGATGTTTGCTGTCAGACACATGGCATAATATTAAATGATTAAATATTTGATTCACTTGCTATCACAAATACAGCTCCTGCCCAAACATATTTCATGATGATATCCTTTGAAAATAATAGAAAAGTATGCTTCATTATCATAAGAATCTGTTCCCTATAATTTTCATACTGAAAATTTTAAACATTTGGAAGCAGTTTTTCCACTGAAAATCTTTCAAAGATTTCACTAGTTTTGATTCATTTTGTTAAAAGTAGGAGTGTCAAAGTTCAGTCAAGTTTGGAAGAATTGCTGTTTGGTATTAGGGTTAGTGACAGTTTAGTGGACAGTTTTTTAAATGGAAGTATAGTCGACACACAATGTTAGATTAGGGTCAGAGGTACAGCATAGTGATTCTACAGCTCTGTGCATTCCGCTATGCTCACAGGTGTAGCTGGACAAATTTTAACTGAAATGTTTGTTTTGTTGATAAATAAGATGAGAAGCTGAAGACTGCAGCAATGGAACCCTTTCAAAACATCCGATTTCAAAAACTCACATTTTTATATGGCTGACAGTTCCTACTAGGAATAGGGCAGATGTAAGCTGTGCCCTTTTCTCGCGTCTGCTTAGATTTATTTGCAAGGTCTGGTTTCTCTGCAAGTATTTTAAGCCATTTGTTCATTTTGTGAGAATTAGCCGAATTAAAGCAGAGACGTACATAAATCAGTTTAGGCAGGCACGAGTACAAGGGAAGATGCAGTGTCCTAACCGTCGCACAGGTAAGCAAGCTGCAGGGCCGGTGAACGCCAGACCTTGAAACTGAGTGGTCCTGTCTGTCGTTTTGGATATTAGATAACAATGGAAGTGGGTTTTCAGTGTTATTTATATAAGTACAAATATAAATAGAAATTCCGTGTTTCCCCCATATTCCAGGGGATCATCTTTTCATCTCATTTTGAAAGCCACTGGTTGACAGAATATGTTGCGTTTTGACAGATTGGGTTTAGTATTTAAGTTCTTCCCTGCCACAGGTAAAGTCTTAAGACAACTTTGTATCCCCCATGGTAACAGGTAGTAGTGTTTATATTGTTGCTTTTTGAGTGTTTTGTAACTTTTTAAACTCTTAACACTTGAGTGTCCTCTTTATCCTTCACAGGAATCCAGTGAAGTGTAGGTTTCCTTCCCCAATCAGGTGAAGAAATTGGGGCTCTTCAGTTGTGGCTTAAGTGTACGCAAATTTTAAGTGGAGGAACGGGATTTAAAGGGCAAAGTCCTTTTACTAAACTGTTTTTTTCTCCTAGTGCATTACATAAAGTATTCAAATATTTGCCAAGTATATTATTAGTCAGGGAAACAGTGGAACAAATTGATTTGAAAGCCCTCCATGTCAAAAAGCAGTTGGGAGAGATCCAGGGTAAATAACATTAAGTTCTAAAATATCCCAGTCAGTTCTTTTTCATGTGGTGAATATTACTAGGTAAATGTTAATTGGAGAGTTGATAAAATGAGCGGGCACTTCAGGAGAGGTTGGAGTGTTTGGCAATCCAGCAGTAATTTTGAAGAGGCAAATGGATAACTGTGGAATCCTAGTAGATTCCTAACGCTAAGGGCTGGTGTGTGGGATTTCTTTACATTTTCTGAAATTATCTATTTGTTGAAATTGGCATAAATGAATAGAATCTTAAATCATACCATCTGCACAAGACTGTATTCAGACAGTGATGTTTACATAAATAAACCTTTCAAAAAAAATTTTGGAAACATTTCAAGCTGGGTAGTGTGGCCAAAATTTCAACTTCTTAATTGGTAATAATGTCAGAAATCACACAGAAAGTATTTTGTAGTAACGGCAAAAAAAAAAAAAAAAAAAAAGACAGATACCATGAGAACATTCCAGTCAAGAAAATAACAGAGCACAGCATGTGGTCCTCGCAGGTTGGAAGGTCGTGAGCACTTGGCATCTGAAGTGATGAATTCCTCCTTCCTACTGAGTCCTGCACAGTGATATTAACAACCATGTCCTACCTTTAATAAGGTAATTTCAGGGTCTCTCTAATATTTTAGCACATACTTTTGTTACAAACTTTGTATCTTTTCTGAGTTTCTTGTGTTATTGCTAAATGGGACTTAACACTTGTTCTTTCTCTTCTGTTCTTCATTTGTTTATTCACTCATTCCATAAGTAATTGCTTCCTAATACCAGTTTCCTACTTCCCGAATAAACAAAAACTCCTGTGCTCATGGTGCTTGTTTTCAAGACCAGAATAACCTCAGAAGATGCTGTGAGAATTAAATGGGTTAGTATGTATAAAACAGAATCTATGAGGTGGTGTCTTTTGTCATTCTGATTTTATGAATGAGGTCATAGAAAGGATAAATAACCTGCTTTAGGATCACACGGCCAGTAAGTTGGTAGCGGCGGTCCAACCTGAAGACCATGTCCTTGACCTCTACCCACCCCCATCAAAAACCCTTGACAAAAAGTGGTAAAAAGACTGAACAAACCAAGGCAGCATAGACACCTGACTTGTAGGGAAGGACCATTAACCTGTTCGGGCTGCTAGAGAATGTAGGTTGCCCTTAAAGGGCCTGGACAGCAAGTTGGACCTGACTTCTGGGAGTCCGTTAATCTTCTCCAATTTTTTTTTTTTAGGGAAACAATGGATGAAGCAATGATACTATCACCTGTGAGCCCATACTTGAATTCTCTCTTCTCCATTTACCTTGCAAAACAAATTTTTCCCCCCATGGGAAGAGTAATGCCTCTTATCCCAAGGAATCCTGTGAGCCTCAAATGATATAGACAGAAGCCCCTCACAGTTGGGATTTAAACCTTTGCTGCATGGCTTCTAGGTATCTCCTCTCCATGTTTGGCCACTGACCAGTACATTTACTTCTTTAGCTCTTTGTGCGAAGATAAAAGGTATGAAGAAGTGGTCCGCAGCATGGGGAAAAACCCTTGGGTCTAGGAGCCCTTGGTTATAAATTCTCATTTGACCTTCTTTAGGGCTCTTTATCCCCTGAACTTATAAGATTGTTGAGTGACCTGTATTTATGAAGTGTGAGGTGACAATAAATGTGGAGGTGCCATCACGCCGTAATATCAGTGAGGAATCTCGAGTCCTCCGACAAATGTGGTGAGAGGCTGCCATGATACCAGTCATGCTCTGCTGAAGTTTTTCCCCCTTTCAAAATAACAAGATGGCCTTCCTGTCCCAGGGAAAGTTCATCTGGTCTTAGATGTGATGCTTGGGACTATGACTCAGAGTTGTCAAGCAAGTGTTTGAAACTACACTCTTAAAAAACATGGGGCCCAGTTCTTCCAACTTGAATGCCCCTAACTCTTTTGGTTTCGAGGGAAAGTTATTTTATCTGTGATCTAAATTTCTGTCTAGATGGGGAAGTTTCCCGGGCTTCTCCAGTATGGTTAACTTGCTGAACCACATGATGTCATTTTTACTTATATCTGTTTTTACATCTGAATTATTTACATCTGTTTTCTTCATTGAATTGTGAGCCTCCTAAGGGCTGGGCTGGGGCCCCTTCAGTACATGTGTGCATGTGTGCCTGGCACATGCATGGTATCTGAGAAAAATGTGACCGATAAGTGCTTGATAAATAAGTGAAAGACCCTAGCAAAATACAAAATCAGTTGCATAAATAACAATCTTTTTTTTTTTTTTCCTCAGAAAGTGCTTTCCTAATTCTAAACAGAAGATCATGAGTAGCCTCTAACAATGCGTGGATCATCCCTCGGGGGTGTCCTCTTCTAGGACTTTGTGAGTCTCATTCTTAGGAAATAAGAGTCTTTTTTTAAGTGATTAATTTCACAAAATTTATTTTATAAACAAACTTTTTTTCTTTTTATAAACCTTCATTTTATAAACAAGAAAATTCCACCCAGAGACCCGTTTCACCTTTTGTTTCTATTTTTAAAAACCTTATTTCAGAAAAATTTTATGTATTTGTATTCAACTTAAGCACTGTCTTGTAATTTTTTTTCCTTCTTAACATAGGTTTTGTTTTATTTTTCTGTAGAGGGGTTGATGCACTTTCTCTTATAAGGCCAGATAGTAAACGTTGCAGGCTTTGTGGGCCTGTGTTCTCCGAGGAAGCTACCCAGCCCTTCTGCTGTAGCGTGAAAACGGCCATGGACTGTGCAGACAGGAGTGGGCCTGGTTGTGCTCTGTAAAACTGTATTCATAGAAGGAGGCAGTCTTCTCTCACCCTACTTTACTTACCTCTGTCTTACAGAACTCCCGTTTATCATGTAGAATGCTGTATAATACGATTTGAGTTATTAATTTACTAAATTATTTTTATAGATGAACATTTAGGACACACTCTTGTTCTTGGTTTTGTTTTTAAGTTTTCGGTTCTCTTGTGATGAGTGCCTTCCTGTGTTCAGCATTTTTTTTTTTTCACTTATGTGTATCTGACAGTTTCTATAAGGTATATTTTAACAACTCTTCAAAACCTGGTCAGACCGCTTTCTGAAACTGCAGGGGTGGGGGGCCTTGGCCTAGCCCCACTGGGCCTCTCCAACCAGTACATAGCAGAGGAGGGAACGTGATTCAGAGCCTGAGCCAAAGAGAAACGGAATACAACGCTAAGGGGTTTAGGTTACATCATTTGAGGTTACCCATATTTCTGTGGTTTTCGTCTATAAAAATAGCAGTTGTGTATAGTTTTGACATAATACATAAAAGTTTTAATAACCTTCTCATACAACACACCCTGTAATGCCATAGCTCAGTCATATCTTAGGCCTCTACGCAGTGTTCCTTGTCCTGGATGGGGCTTTGGCAGCGACAGAAGGAATGGAAACCTGAAGTCCTGCAAGTCAAGATATTCTTAGCCAGAGGCAGACAGACAGCTCTCACGATATCATGAACCACCAACACAGATGCACAATGCTAAGTATGAGTAATCCATGATAACATATCCAGTGCTAGGGAACTTAGTGGACATTGAAGCCCAAGATTCAAATCTAGCTCCTTGGGATTATAAAGCCAGATGTTTTTAACTCCATTCCTAAATATATGCTTTAAATTTAGAAAGAGTCAGTTATAATACGGTAGTTTTACTTTATGTAGAGTTTAACCCATGCATTCCTCTAAACTCAGGGTTTGCAAACCACAGGCCTATTTTTGTTTTAAGATTTCTATTAATTTATTTCAGAGAGAGAGCACAAGCAGGGGAGACAGGCAGAGGGAGAAAGGAAGAAGCACATTCCCCAGTGAGTAGAGAGCCCAATGCGGGGGCTCCATCCCAGGACCCTGAGATCACGACCTGAGCTGAAAGTAGACGCTCAACCAACTGAGCCACTTAGGCACCCCTCAAGCCTATTTTTGTAAATAGAATTTTATTGCTATGCATCCTACTTCATGCAGGTCTGTATTCCCTGTACATCTTTTATATGGCAGTGGCAGAGTAGAGTGGTTTTGACAGAGGCCTTATAGTTTGCAAGCCTTAAAATATTGATATTCTGGCTTTTAAAAAAGAAGCTTGCCAACCCAAGCACACAGGTAAAGTAATATCCGTCGTATTTATTAGGAGTTCGCAAATGATATCCTGTGAACCAAAAATAACCTACTGTGGACTTTTGGAAAGTATTACAACACAGCTGACTGCCATGCCAGTTTGTTTGGTTGTCTGGCTGCTTTTGGGCTTTTGTTCTGTTAGATTAAATCAATGCCTGCCATGGGCCCAAGTCCCCCCTCATTGAAGTGGAGCCTGATTTGTTTCCTTCCTCCCACACTGTTCTCTCATTCTGCATATTATGTCCCTCTTCCTTGAGGAGATATTATCACTTGAGGGGTTGTAAGCTCTGGAGCCTAACTATGAGTTCAAATCCCAGATCTCTCCTTTGTAGGTGTTTTTCAGTATGAACTTTGCGATGAGACAAAGGGCCATATTCGTGTCATTAAATGGAGAGAATATTTAATCATCAGGTTTCTCTTAGCTCCCCCATAATCAGAATGTCCTACTCAATTGTGAGGTTGACAGAAGAAAAGATTTTATGTGTGGAAATGTTTCGCTCTTTGTTTTGTCCTTTGCTGGAGTCCATAGTTTGTGAGTAGAAGAAGGTATAGTCTGAGGGCCTGAGCAGAATTTTGTTTCTGCCCCTTCACGGCTCTGTTTCCTTAGGAGCTCCATAGCCTCTCTGAGCTGGACTTCTACTTGCTGGCTGGTAAAATGAGGTTATTGAAGCCTCCTTCCTCATAGGCTTCCTGTGAAGATTGAAGGAGGGAACTTTTGTAAAATGCCTGGAATGTGGCAGATGCTCTAAAAATGTTTCTTCCCCTGCTTTTGATTCCCAGAAATGTTTTCATATGTAAATATTATTTGGCACTCAGCGATGGTAATCATAGAAAAGTTTATTTCTCATCCTTTTCTAGCTAATTTGCAGAATGTAACCTCTCAGGGTGAAGTTTTTATTTTGGTTGGCAGAGTCTGGTTCCCAAGATGAAAAAAGGAGCTTCTTGACTGAATGGGAGCCAGGGAAATGGACCTACGAGAGGATCATTGATTCACTTGACGTTTCCTCCCCTGATTTAATTGCAGTATAAAGAAGAGGGTCACACTGTAACCAGTTACTGCAATGAGACCCTGCCCGGATGGGTGCATGATGTGCTGGGCCGGAACTGGGCTTGTTTCACTGGGACCAAGGTGGGAAGTACCCCTGAGAAGGTGAAGGTGAACACAGCCGATTCTGGGAGGCTCCAGGAAAAGTGAGTTGTCATCAGTGGGAGACACATTTAATTTTGCTGTAGAGTATGTAGAAGTATGTGTCTAGGTTAGTTCTTGGAAATTTTTATTTTGATTACATAAAGTTTATTTGGCTTAGAAACAGAAGCCATATTCTGTAAAACCTCCCTGGTGTTGAGTAATGGAACTGAGAGGAGAAAGTGTTTTTCTCCATAGCACTCCCAAAGTAATGGACTAATGGTGGCTTTAAAGGAAATTTGTATGAGAGACCATAGAATTGCAGTGACTAATAAAGAAAAATCATTTTATTATTGCCATGTGATAACATGTTGTAGAACTCTCATAGATACATATGTTTATGTTGCAACAAATGTTGGTGATACTAATTGAAATAAATTTTACATAAGACAATGAGTAAGTGAAATAAAAATTCTTAGTATTCATGGAGTGTAGTAGTTTGCTAGGGCTACCTTAACTAAGGACCCCAAACTGAGTGGCTTAAGCAACAGAAATTTATTTTCTCACAGTTCTGGAGGCTACAAGTCCAAGATCAGTGTCAGCAGGTTTGGTTTCTTGGGAAGCCGCTGTCCCTGGCTTGACACGGCCACTTTCTTCCAGTGTCCTTACACTGCCACCCTCTCTCTGTGTCCTCTCTTTTTCTCTTAAGCACACCCAATCTTAATCAGGGTTGGGACTGCCCATACAACCTCATTTTACCATAATTTCCCTAGTAAAGTTCATATCTCCACATATAGTCACTTTCAGAGGTACTGGAGGTTAGGGCTTAAAGCTGTGAATTCTGGAAGGACACAATTCAACATAAAACAAGTAGCTAATATTCTTGTTAAGTAAGGTCCAGTTTAAGTAACTGAATCATACAAACGAGATTTCAGATTTTATTCACTTGGAAGGAGAAGACAAATGGATATTAATGGTAGCAACTTTTTCTGTTTCATTTAGTTTATGAAATCCACTGAAAGTACATATGAATAAATCCTCCTAAGCCAGGTCATGCTGGCAATGAATGATTCTGTTGTAGAGAGGTTGGGGGCATGGGTTTAAAGAGGACATGTTGTACTTGTCTGGAAAAGTACGCACCAAGATCTAAACTAATACATCCCCTCCATTTTGAATTTATCTTTTTAATTGCTTGGCTTGATCCTTGAACAATGCAGTTCTTATTAAACTGTTCACTTTTCACCCCACCATTTAGGAGATTTTATGTACTAATGTGCTCTTCTTGATTATTTCAAACGTTGCCTCATTTTATGAAGAAACTACCACCAGCTGGAGTGCTCAGAACCTGTGTTTGTTAGATCACCTATAAAATGAACACTGGGGACTAAATTCCCTTCAAGGTCCCTTTCAGCTCTCAATGATCTGTCATCCCATAGTAAAGTACATTATTTTCAGTATCCTTGGATCTTAAACATTGAAAATCAGTGTTTGGGACCTAGCTTGTCATTATTACAATGCACATGTCTGTGTCTGATGGTTGCCAGCTATCAGCGATAAAGCAAGGGAAGTAGGACTGAATTCTGCTTCTTGAATACGTCAAAATCAGTAGTGACTCATCAGTAGAAAATACTTAAAAATACACATTTACAATTTAAAATTTTACCCCCACGTCTAAAGAGACAAACAACTACAACTTGTTTTTGTTGTTGTAGGAGTGTTGTCAGAAATATGATTAGGGCAGTTTTAAAATCTCTTCAGTGAAGGTGCCTCTCTGGTTCCACACTTTGCACCAAGAAAGGAAGAACTTTGATAAAAACACACAAACATTCTGCATGTAGTTCCACATGTTTCTTACTGTCTTCAGTGCTCCCAGGTTTTTTGACTGTATCAGAATACTTCCTTGGTGAACATCTAAATAAAAAGAGAAAGAAAAGTTCACAGTATGGCTAAATTTACTCAGATTAGATGTGTCTTGCTTTGGATAATTGGGAAGTCTTGGATAATGAGTTACGCCTAAGTAATAGACCCTTCCTTAGTAGAAATAATGTTGTATATTCTGTCATTCCTGCCACCTGGCACATAAGTTTGATGCGGGTTTGAATTGTGTGACTAATCAACTCCCCCAATCTTTTTGCTTTGTAAACATGCTTTTTGTGCTAGATTTATTTGTATCTATATCCAGGCATTTGATAACAGGGAAACCAGTGCTTCTCAAATTTTAGTGGTACTTTGAATCATCTGAGAATCTTGTTACAACATAGATTCTGACTTAGGTGGTTTGGACTGGATACTTAGAGGGCTTCCAGGTACAGCTGCTAATATGGAACTCAAGAACCAAGTTTGAGTAACAAGGTTATAAACCCAGGTCCCATGTAGTAATATATTTTTTGCACCATACGGTAATAATGTTTGCCATGTTATATGTACATGATACACAGTTTCTGCCATCATCTCCTTTTATTATCATTATTACAGTGTTAGAAAGGTAAATTTTAGGGGCACCTGGGTGGCTCAAGGGGTTGAGCCTCTGTCTTCGGCTCAGGTTATGGTCTCAGGGTCCTGGGATCGAGCCCTGCATTGGGCTCTCTGCTCTGCAGGAAGCCTGCTTCCTCCTCTCTCTCTGCCTGCCTCTCTGCCTACTTATGATCTCTCTCTGTCAAATAAATAAATAAAATCTTTAAAACAAAAAAAAAGAAAGGTAAATTGTAGAAATTATAGAAGGTGAGGAAAGGTAGTGATCCTACATTGTCAACTCAGACGTACCATTTTTGGCATTTGCAAAAATGTATTTAGAATATAAGTGTATTTTCATAAAAAGCGATTAATTCTATCTAAACTTTGATAACTTGCCTTATTATTTAATAAAGTTTGAACACTCTTCCATATCACTTGTTAACATTAAAACTACCAATTATTTTACCAGCAAAAGATGGTTTTATTAGGGAATAGCAGGGAACCTCAACTGGGACAGGCAAGCTACAGCAAAAACTGTAGGCAAGGCAGCAAAACGAAGGAGAAGCAGGCTCTTTTATAGGAGAAAGGAAGGGTTGGGAAGGCTCTATGAACAAAAAGTCCACTGGAGTAAACCAGGAGGTGAAAGTATCATGGCTTCTCATTGGCTGTGATGTGGCAATCTCTTTAGGCTGGGCTGTTCCTCTTACTGGTAGTAGATGGTGTTCACATGCAAGGTCCCTATCTTCCTGTTGGATTCACAGTTGATGACCAGTAGTAGGGCATGAAAGCTCCCTGCCAACCTCCCTACTCCCGTTTTAGTGTGGTTTCCCTTAATATTCACACACTAAATGATTTCTATACAGTTTCATTGAATAAACTATGTAGTACCATTATTTCTTTAATCATTCCTTATCTTCAGATGCTTATTAGGTTATTTATCATTTTTTTAAAGATTTTATTTATTTATTTTAGAGAGAGAGAAAGAGAGAAAAGGAACGAGTAGTGAGCAGGGGCAGAAGCAGAGGAAGAAGCAGACTCCCTGCTGAGCAGGGAGACCAATGCTGGGCTCAATCCCAGGACCCTGGGATCATGACCTGACGTGAAGAGTGATACTTAAACCCACTAAGCCACTCAGGCACCCCTAGGGTATTTATAATGTATTGCTATTATTAAAGTGTTTCATTGACCATCCTTATACATACATATTGAATTTTTATTTTTATAGGTGATATTCCAATTCCAGGCTGTGCACCTCCTCAGGCAAAAGTGAAGGGTGCTTTTTGGACCCTCCTCATAGGTTGTCTCTCCATGTATGAACCAAACTCAAATTTGCTTTGGTACCAGAAAAACCGATTTTTGTTTGAACAAAAGATATCAACAGAAACTACTATAAACAACGGTTTGTTTAAAATATGAGGAGCAAGGAGTGGGATGCATTTCAGAAGCCTGATAAATTTAGAGCCAGATTAAGGGGATTTTTTGATTAAAAAAATTGGTAAAATTTAATGCTAGAGAGGATGATGCAGTTACTCATGGCTCCCAAGGATTCTTGAGCTGGGTTAATGGGGTCATACTCTGAATGCCTCACTACAAAATGACTTGAGACCAGTGAAGTTTCATGAGGGTTAGGAATATTTCAGGGATCTGGGGCACCTGGGTGGCTCAGTTGTTAAGTGTCTGCCTTCAGTTCAGGTCATGATCCTTGGGTCCTGGGATTGAGCCCAAAGTCGGGCTCCGCATGATTCTCCCTGCCCCTCTACCCTTTGTTTGTGTTCACTCTCTCACTGTCTCTCTCTGTCAAATAAATAAATAAAATATGTTTTTTTTAAAGAATATTTCAGGGATCAGTTTTTGTTTTAGTTCGGTTTTTGTTTTCTGAAGTTCGATTATTTTATCTGATCATTTCAGTTTATCTAAATTTTGTGTTCTGAACATGTGATGTTTGACTATACCATTGACTGCTATGGAAATTCAGTATCATGTCTCTCTCTGCAGTGAGGTGCACTTAGCTTATGGATTTTTATACTAAAAATATAAAATAAAGATTATTTTATAGATTTGAATAAAGTGGTTCAGGTACATTACAAAAAAAATGCCTTCCTAAAAGATGATTACACATTCCACTTAAGGTCCAGAGCATAAGGGTACCTCTTTTAATGGAGTCTAATTACATCAATAAAGAGGATAACTGAGGCTACCTTATTTTTGTTGGCAGCTCTCATAGGCTCTACAAGTATAACGATGAGTTTGTGAAAGCGATCAATACCATGCAGAAGTCTTGGACTGCAACCAGATACATGGAATATGAGACACTGACCCTGAGAGACATGATGAGGAGAGGCGGTGGCCGGAGTAGCTGGAGAATGCCCAGGTAATAAAGCATATATCCCTGTATTGCTAATGAAGGTATTTGTGTTGAAGGTCACCCTCCCTTTCATCTTGCTCTCCCTGGTTTGCCCACCATTCTGTTGGCCATGAAAGCCTAATCTTTTTTAGGTTATCTTTGTTCTCTCTCCCTCTCCTTTCCATAGGTTTTCTGGTGCTCTCCGAGTCCTGTTTATGGGTCTTGCTTTCACAACATCTGCCACTTCCATCATTCCCTGGCCATTTTCTACATGCTGGTGTAGGGTTTGATCATTTCTCTGCTGCATTATGATCAGCCTCCCACCTCCTGTCTCTCTAGTGCTATCTCTTGGGTCTCTTCCCCTCCCGGGCCCCATTCTCAGCCCTTCTCTGAAATGCCAGTTTCATCTTCCTGTATCCAGCTATGGTTGCATCACTACCTGTTATCTCTTAATACATTTACTGGTAACCAAAGCCATCTAAATGTGACTATGCCTATATTTAGTACCATGGCCCGTTTTCAAACAATATGACACAATTACCGAAATCTTTGCTTTCAAGTTACCTCCATTCATGCTGTTCCCTTTGCTTCAAGTATCCCTCACGAGCTAGCCTGTAATAACTCAGATTTGTCACCTATAAAAATCTCAAAACCTCTTTGTTAGAAGGGCCAGCAAAAAAAAAAATGGCTTCTTCTATATCAATTTATCTCTATTAGCTACCCTCAGCCAGAAGTGACACTTCCCATCTGTAGCTTACACACCCCATAGCTTAGTTCTTTCTTAAGGAGATTGAATCAAATATACTTCGAATTTATAGAGTCAGGAATTTGGCAGATTTTTAAAAATTTCCTCCAAACTATATATACCAGGATATGTGGTCCCTTAACATGGGTTAAATGACCAAGGATATTCCTGTGATGCCATACTTTGTTCCAGGAGAAGAAATTGGTATAACTGAAGGGCAGAGAACTGGAAACCAATAGGGAGTCAGTGGGACTCAATAAATTATGTAGGTCGGTTATTTTCTCTCTTAGTATATTGAAACATTCTCCAGTTTTCAGAGAATACAATGATTATTTCCTTAACATCTATAGAGTTTTTGGTTCAGATTTTATTTGAACAGACCACTAATTGGTTAATTAACTAAAATGCATTTCTCACTTTTTCATTTGCAGACTAATAATCCTAATGCTCTGACATTTTTCAACTACTAGGCTATATGGAGAATTTTCCTGTCACAACTGATAGCATTCTCTCATTATTCTGCCCCTTTCTCAAAAGAATCTCCTACAGTATTAAAGTGTGTTCTAAGGAATTTCTAGTCCATGAGACGCTCTGGTTAATGGAAATTAGGGAAGGGAGCATGCTGTGTCCCTTCTCAGGTTTGCTAAAGTGACAGAGTTCTACTGTGCATATGTGAGACAGGAAGTCGAGAACTGTTCAGTGAAAATCCAAAGGAGCATGAGAGGAAGAAGTGTCAGCACTTGAGCCTATGGGTCCCAGAGCTCCCACATGAAAGATCTGAGCCTCAGACACAATTGCATGGCCATGCCTCATGGGCCATGCTGCTTTTATGTTTGATGATTCTGTCCCTCCACCCAACCATCTTTGTTTTAGAGAAAGGCTAGCTTCCTGCAGGGCTGCTTTTTTTTTTTTTTTTTTTTTTTAAAGATTTTATTTATTTATTTGACAGAGAGAAATCACAAGTAGATGGAGAGGCAGGCAGAGAGAGAGAGAGGGAAGCAGGCTCTCTGCTGAGCAGAGAGCCCGATGCGGGCCTCGATCCCAGGACCCTGAGATCATGACCTGAGCCGAAGGCAGCGGCTTAACCCACTGAGCCACCCAGGCGCCCCTGCAGGGCTGCTTTTAAGGCTAAGGCTCCATTCAGAAGTTTAACGGTAGGAGGTAGAACTGAGTGAAATGGGAAATACCAAAGTAGACATTGTGGTCTGGCTACTTGGTTTTTGGTAGCATTTTTGTACATGAATTAGTTCTTTTAGAAGAATCCAGTGACATAATAGAATCTCTCAGAGATTCTTAACTTGAGGTTTATAGAGTCATTGAGACTGCCAGAAGTGTAGAATAATGTAGAATGTAGAGTAATGCTTTCACCAGATTCTTAAGAAATCTAGAGCCAAAGGAAGAGCCTGTAATGTGTAGTGTACCAGTAATGTTGGCAGTCTTCTTGTCTCACCAGTTCCTCTTTCACTCTTTGTTTTCACATCATTGAGATCGATTGTCACATTGTTGGTTTTGTCTGTCTGTATCTTGACAGGCAAACACCCAGCCTTATAGGATGCCAGGAAGAAGCAAGTTAACATTTGAGTGCCTGCTTTGGGCCAGATGGTCACTTAAATAAATGTATCTGCATCATGTTTAGTCCTGTTACTGACACGGATGATGATAGTGGTAGTTACCATCATAAGAGCTTACTCTATTAAGGATTTGCAGAGACAGGAAGTATTCTAAGCACTTGTTAATCATTACTACGTTGAGCTTTTATAATAATCTTCTGAGGTATAGGTGATTATACCCATTTTAGTAGGAGTCAGTTGGAGTTTTGTGATGTTAAACTCTTTGACAAATGTCACACAGCTAGTAAGTGGTGAAATCACTTGTAGGAGGTCAGTATGACCCTAAGATAAATACCTGCTCTGAAATTACATTTTGCTGCCAAATTTCTATTCCTTCTTTATCTTTCAAATTACATAGTGTATTCCTAAGTATATACAAGACAATTAGTTAATATCTGTTGATTGATCAAATCTTTTGGGCTCTCAGTGTGAAATCACAGAAACTATTTATTTCCTTCCAAAAGTTGTTCATACCCTAATGTTTACTTACAAATCTTGAAGGAAGTATCCAATATTTGTTTCTTGGTTTGATTTTTCCCCTGCCCTATATATACAGTTTTCATGGTGCATAGCTTTTTTAAGTACCTTGGTTATTCCATGGGTACTATCCAAGTTGTATATTTTATGATAATACAACTTCTTTGTATTTGTGATTGTGATTGCTCTGTTTCATGTCTCTTAATGCTGACCTTCATATGGTCAAAGACCATCTCATGTTCATCTCTGTGTCACATACAGCTTCCAGCAGTGTCCTGGCTTAGTTAATATTTTAGTGAAAAGTTGACATTTCTGTATGGAATGTGCTGTCTATTTTTAATAATTCTCAAGGTTATGATGGCTATTAATATGTGATTCTTATTTCTCTCCCTTTATTTCCTCTCCCTTCCATTGTGTCCTAGCCTTGACTTAACATCCTCTCTAAAAGAAGCATGTGCAGAAGGGAGCTCCTTGGGAGTACTTACAGAGGACACAAAGAAGTCCAGAAATAATCTTTACCAGTGACTAAATTGGAATCTGGTCTAAAGTACAGGATAACCACTGAAACATTGGAATAGTGCAGTCTGGCAATGCCAAGTTGAATGAGAAATTCAAGTAGTTACAGTATCAGAAAGATACATATTATCAGGGTATAATAGTAGTGTCCTAACTAAAGAGTTGAAAGAGAAGAGCAGTGAGTTTTACTTGGGGTCTGGTGATGAGGGGCTGCTCTGGGAGTAGTCCTTAAATTAGAAATCAGAGAAAAACCCCTAAAGGGATTTCTTCTAAGCAGTGGGCAACAGGCATTTTATTTTATTTTATTTTTTATTTTATTTTTTTTAAAGATTTTATTTATCTATTTGACAGAGAGAGATTACAAGTAGGCAGAGAGGCAGGCAGAGAGAGAGAGGAGGAAGCAGGCTCCCCGCTGAGCAGAGAGCCTGACGCGGGACTCGATCCCAGAACCCTGAGATCATGACCTGAGCCGAAGGCAGCGGCTTAACCCACTGAGCCACCCAGGCACCCGGCAACAGGCATTTTAGATAAAAGGAGTAGCAGCACAAAGACATGGAACAATGAAGTCATTTAGCAGACTTGGAAAGCTCCCAAGAAATCTAGCATGTCTAGAGCTGGAATGCTATTTGTCTTAAATTACTAATACGAAGAAGCTTGTAGGACAATTTTCTCATTTCCAGACAATGTGTCTATCTATTGTTCCAGGCAACTCTGCTTTTCGGGTCTTACTTTCCAACTACATTGTATAGGCTACACTTCGATACTGATGAAGCATTTTGGTCTGTTGTTGAAGGAGCTGGTCAGTCTACTTTATCCTGAGACTTTCCCTTCTTTTCCACCTGCCTCACACCTCTCTTTTCTCTGTATCCTTCAAAGGCCATCTTTAACGTCCCATGTGTCTACTTTCTTGGTCAAAATCTGTTTAAGAAAATGCAGTTATTTAAGCATACTAGCAGTAGCCTCTCCGTGATGTACAGAACCAGTGTCATTTCATAGAAGAAAGATAATGGATCCTGAAAAAGACACAGATAATAAAAGCCATTGACACAGCTTAGTGGTGTAATTGATAGATTGCATAATGGACATGTGTAATGGAAACTCTGATGGGACACGTGCTCTTTAGGCCAGAATCTAGATTATAGGCAGCCAGGTAGCTAAAGTCATGGAATTAAAGGTTAGGAAGTTATCCTCAAAAAAGACTCTATATTGAAGTCTGATGTGTATTTCCATCCCAGGCCCAAACCTGCACCACTGACCGCTGACATAAATGAGAAGATGTTACATTTGCCAGCATCGTGGGATTGGAGAAATGTTCATGGTATCAATTTTGTTACTCCTGTTCGAAACCAAGGTAAAAAAGACTGATTTTTCATTTATTCATTTGGAAGTGTTTATTGGACATTTACTATGTGCCAGGCTCTTGGGTAGATTCAGGGCATACAGAGATGCAACAGGCATGATCCACTTTAGTAAAGAAATATAACGTACGTGGCCAGTGGCCACCTCTTCTTTTGTATCCATGACAGACCTGGATAATAGATAAGCTCTCCAGCAGAGCCCAGCATTCTTGGGCATCCTTCTCAAAATATGTTCTAGCTAGCTAATGAAATTAATCAGTAATAGGTAAGACAAACTCTGCCCTCTCTCGCAGGAGAGACTCATGTAGAAACAAAGGTTCACCTAGAGTTAAAATTGGTCTTCCTCCTACAAGTGGTTTGGTGGAATCCTTCTTTGCTACTTGTCCACCCACTCTCCACCTCTCCCTGCCCCCCATCATTTAGTTTTAATTACTGTAAGAGCCCAGAAAAATGCATCCTTTCAATTTTTTTTTCTGGTAAAGTAGATTTTTTGAACTGTGTAAGGACATTTTTAATTCACTTTCTGTCAGAACATGACACATGATGGTAAGTATTAACCCCGCTTCCTGAATGGAGGCTTTACACAGCCCAGATTTACCAAAAGTGTCACTCTTGTTGCATTTTACCCATTATTTCTGGAAATTTGATCCAATATGAATAGATTTAATAACTCTTCCTCTAATAGTACTCACTAGCAAATTATCCTGTTATCCTAAATTTTAGCCAACAATCACATGGAGGATCATTTATGCCATACTCAGGTTTATTGCTTCTCAGCTCATTTTGAAGATAATTATAGTATGCATGACTGATTTGTTACTATAAAATAGATGTAGTATTTGTTGTCTAGAAACATTCTGATTAGTGTCTCCTGAGAGGAGTATAAATTAATAGCACCCAAAGATAAATTGTCCTTCCCCTTCCCTAGATACTCAGTGATAATCAGCCCCTCTCACTCCTCAGCAGTCACCACAAGCCCTTCAGCTCCATGCTCAGTGAGTTCTTGCCAAATGTTCTGAGTGGGCGGAGCTTCAAGCAGGTCTTAGAGCCCAGCCAATCACGTTCCTGTCCTACAGAGGACATCAGACTCGACTCTTTGCTTTTGCTTCTACACATTCTTCTGGGACTCTTCCACTCGAGAGAATATGTGGATCCTGAACATTCTTCCCTACCTTTCCTTTCCCGGGGAGGGCTTTTTTGGAAAGGGGGGTTAGGAAATGAGAGAACTTTGAAGGTAAATTGAGGAATGAATGGAAAGTGAAATTAAAGGGATATTAAGAGAGGATTAAAATTTACTGTCATCAAGCATTCCCTATACCTCTCTGACAGGATTAAGTATATAATGTATGTCAAGTGTTGATTGTTGAAGGCCTGATGCATGGTTGCTTTTGCTGTATTATAGAGTATTTATAGAGCATCTAACATCTGTTAAGATTTTTTTTTTTTTAATGGCTAGGGATATAAAGAGTACTGTGGCATGGCTCTTGGCCTAGGGACTTGCCATTTCGCAAGATCTGCAAGCAAAGTACTAAAATAACCAAAGGGTAACTACTTCACAGAGAGTTTTTAAAATCCATCGGGGGCATGGGAGATGGCCAAAAGAGAAGTTTAGTTCCACTTACTTCCTAAAAGATACAGCTGACTGGTGACAAGACAATAATCTGGGGGTGGGGGGGTGTTTTGCAAGGGGCAGAAATTAGACTCTTTAAAGCCAAATTCTTTGACACTGCTTTTCTTGTAGTTTGGCAAAAGCTATTATCTCTGATATCCCATATTGTTTGAGTGCTGTAAATATGGTTTGTACTGACATGGGCAATTTTTAAGGTTCCCCTTTTGACTTCCTATTAATTTTCTTTACTTAAGGTTGGGGAAAATATTAGTTATTTTCTCTTCTTAAAAACAGGGCTACTTGGAAATTTCCACTGACTTAAGGAACACCAGCATTCTAGAACACTCAGAATTCAGAATTACCCAAGTGAAGGGAATTCACAACTTTTCTGTATTCAGAGAGTAGATCAAGATAATGAAAAGAAGAAATATTGGCAGGACAAATGAGGTCTTACCTTTACACTTGAAAGCAGCTTTAAGCACCAGCCATGTAGCTGGATTTCTTCCAAGTTTGAGAGGGAGGAGAAGCTAGGAAATTGGAAGGCTTGGACTTTCTGAGTTCTTCTCTGCGCTATGCTGTCTTTATTTACTATTGTATCTTCAAGAGAGAGGGGGGAATGTCTCTCAGGTCATATTAGTTAGGAAGTGTAGTGCTCAGCAGAGAGTCTGCTTCTCCCTCCACCTCTGGCCCTCTCTGCCCTGTGTGCGTGCTCGTCATGCTCTCTCTCAAATAAATAAATAAATCTTTAAAAAAGAAAAAGAAAATGCTGCTCTTGAGATACTGGAAAGCTCAGCTCACGTATATCCCTCCAAAGGGTTCTCTCAACTGAGAGGCTCCATGTGCTATAGACCTATATAATTTCATTGTCAAGAATACTGTCAAATGCTTTGCAGAGACTAGGGGAGTGTTTTGGATTTCATTTTGTTTTGTTTTGCCTCCTAAATAGTCTCAAGGAAAGCCCCATGTCATAACATTTGCCTTTCGGTGAAAAAGCTGAGATCTTTATGTTTTGCTATGAGGTTAATAGTATTTATCGATTGAATCGTCTGTATTGGACTGATCCTTATGAACAACAGCAGCAGAACTCAGTATAAATATATTAACTGCATCTCTCCCCTCGGATTTCTAGATGTGTCCATGTTTCTTTGTAAGTGCTTCAAAGTTCCCTTAGGTTACATGTATTTGCTTTTGATCACCAGCATCATGTGGAAGCTGCTACGCATTTGCTTCGATGGGAATGCTGGAAGCGCGAATCCGTATACTAACCAACAACACGCAGACCCCGATCTTGAGCCCTCAGGAGGTGGTCTCTTGCAGCCAATATGCGCAAGGTGAGTGTCGTATTTCAGGCGCTATTTACCTGGGTGTATCTGGCCATGGTCGACAAAGGTAAAAGGATGGTGTGGCACAGAGCACAGTGTCTACAGTCAGAGTGCCTGGGTGCAAGTTCTGGAGTTCAGGCCTTCTCACTTACTAACAAGTGCTTCTCATGGAATTCACTGCACCATTCAGCAAAATGTCAGTAGTTACTCTGTACTGAGGGAGCACCAGCTCTTCGGGGCCGTTTATGTACGTTATCCAACAAGGCTCAAAACCCTGAGAAGTAGACAGTCCTATTTATAGCCCTATTTACAGAGCCAGGACAGATGTGAAGTTGTTCTATAACATTTTGAAGGCCACATAGATTCTAAATATTAGATTTTCAGTTCCAACTAAACTTTCACTCTGAATCTGAATTCATACTACAGCCACGCTAACACTGGTTTCTCTCTAGGGGAGAGTGACAGATGTGTACTTGGCTTCCAGAACAGGCCTCGGGTGACGATGTAGAAAGCCCAGCTGCCATTGATTTAGAGCAAAACATTCTCGTCGTAAAGTTTTCTGCTGTCATCCCCAGATTTGGCTATTATGAAATGAAACTGCTTAGGAATGATTCTTTGTCATTGGACCTTTTAGTCTTTCTGAAATATTTACAAAACTACCACCAAGGTGACTTCTAGGCCCTGGGGACTGAGTATCAAAGACAGTCCTTACCCTCATGACGCTTAGACTGAAGTGAGGAAAGTAGAAATTAAATAATCAAAGGAACGTTGAAGAAAAAATCCAGGCTTAGGGATGTGTACAATATGGCCAGGACTGGAGGAGGGTGATGGGAACCTGATTTAGAGCTTCTTTGCAGGTGGTGGTCAGAGCAGACTTCCTTCAGGAAGAGCCATGTTGTGGTGTCTGGCTATTTAATCATGACAAGAGTGGCCAACTTTTCCTGGTTTCACATGAAGTAACTAATTTACTCCCACAAGGAAAGTTCTCTTCCTATCTGTATTTTACAAACAAGTCAACAGAGGGACAGAGAAGTGAAATTCTTCCACAGTTTAGGATTTGAACCTGCATGGTCAGGCTTCAGAGCCTTCCCACCTAAGCACTAGGCTATAGTTCCTTCCAGCCCAGGTGCCAGATAACTGTGTGTTCATGCGATGGCGATGAGAGGACAGGTACGTAGAGGGCTGTGGGCAGTGGACCCAGTAGCATTTAAGCTAGGAACGGCTCCCGAGTGTAACAGGATCGATGGAGTAGAAAAGAAAGGGGAAAAAGAAAAAAGAAAGGGGACCATTTCTTCCGTGCCGCTCTCTAACGGAGGGGTGACCAGTGTGTGTGGTATTCCTCAGGCTGTGAAGGTGGCTTCCCGTACCTCATCGCAGGAAAGTACGCCCAAGACTTCGGGCTGGTGGAAGAGGCCTGCTTCCCCTACAAGGCCGCGGATTCGCCCTGCAAACCCAAGAAGGACTGTCCCCGCCACTACTCCTCGGAGTACCACTACGTGGGCGGTTTCTACGGGGCCTGCAACGAGGCCCTGATGAAGCTCGAGCTGGTCCACCACGGGCCCATGGCCGTCGCTTTTCAAGTCTACGATGACTTCTTCCACTACCGCTCGGGGATCTATTACCACACGGGCCTGCGGGACCCTTTCAACCCTTTCGAGCTGACGAATCACGCCGTTCTGCTGGTGGGCTACGGCACCGACGCGGCCTCTGGCATGGATTACTGGATTGTAAAGAACAGCTGGGGCGCCAGCTGGGGGGAGAACGGGTACTTCCGGATCCGCAGAGGAACCGACGAGTGCGCCATCGAGAGCATCGCCATGGCCGCCACGCCGATTCCGCAGCTGTAGGGGGCGCTCCCGGCCCTCCCCGCTCGCCACGGGCGGTGGGGGGAGGGGTCCGTTCCCAGACGGGAGCCCCGTTCCCAGACGGGAGCCCCTTAGAGCAGCACTTTCAGGGATTCCAGGTAGATGCCTATCAAGATTGTGGCCTTTAAAATTAAAACTGCCTTTAATTTGAACTGACCTCTGGCCTACTTGACAGCTCTGCAGTAACAAAACGCAGGATTTTGTTAATCATGTGTAAGTCAAACATGTTACATTTTTCCCAAGCCTTTGTGAGAACACAGACTTACTTTTAAATTGTAAAAATCACAAGAGCCTGGCGCCTGCGTCCCTCGGCTGAGCGTCTGCCTTCGGTTCAGGTCATGATCTCAGGGTCCTGGAATTGAGCCCCAGGTTGGGCTCCACACTCAGGAAGGAGTCTGCTTCCCCTCTGCTTTCCTCCCTAGCCCCCATGACCCACACCCACCCTCCTGCTCAGGAGTACATGCGCGCGCTCTCTCTCAAATAAAATCTTTAAAATAAAAATCGCAAGAAAATATGGCAATGATTATTACATTTTTTAAAAGTTTTTTTCTGTAAATGTTCAGGTGATACAGATTACAAAATATATATACATGCTTAACAGTTTTCACCACTGACCGTTCAGTTAGATTCATGGTTATTATCTATGTAAGTACTTTAAAAACAAAGAATGTGAGTATATTTCAACTGAAAAAACAACAACAACAACAATAACTATGGACCTTTATGCTAAGGAGCATACTCAAATAATGACTGGTTAGCCTAAAATTATCCCCTGGATATTTGATAAGCCAGAGGCCAAAGGGAGAAATGAGTTTTGATGAAACTGGGTTGGTTAAACTTTTGGCTTCTCTTGCCTCTGGAAGTATTGGTCAGCCTTCCCTGGGTGAGATTTACAGCCTCATTAGTGGGAAGTTAACAGTTTAGATTGGGACAGATCTTTGAGATCTCCAAGGGATATTTCACAGTGATATGAAACCTCTTTGCTGAGTTAAACAGATAGCATCTATTAGAAATGATGTGACAATCAGGCAGATTGGGTGGTCAGAGTTCAAACACATAAGCAAAACCCACAAGCCTCTTGGAACCCGTAGGAGCCATAGAGCTCATGGGATCTGTTCTTCTCTCTGCATGGAAAGAATGCCTAGCTTAGAAAAGGGCAAGTGATTCAGTCAGGTCACCAAATGGTAATGACTGGGTCTGGTTAGAACCAAGATCTAAAGCCAGTTCTCCCTGAGCGCCCTATACACTGAGTCTCAGCATTTTCGACCAGAAAATCTAAAATGACCAGAGATACTAGGTGTACACTTGGAAATTTCCACTTTGACGTTAAGCGTCAGAGTTTTGTCCGGAACCTCATAGGCTTTTTGTATTGAAATTCACTACAATGACGTCTTTTCTCTCCTTGCAAGAGTATGCCCCGTGTGTAAGGTGTGGCTTCTGGGGTGTCCTTACCCCGGCCCCATACCTTTGACTCTCTCCCTCATGGTGACTCAAAAGCAGACACTGAATGCTGTGCAGAGCCAGCACGTTTGTCATGTGGAAGGCCTCCAAGGAGCTATGAATGCTCTCTTAGTCTTGGCTTTATTCCTTGCCTGCCTTGTTGCTATTGTGAAAGTGTAAATTGACTTTGAAACCAAGCATGGATTTATTTTTCACTAGAACTTATAGAGATATTACCTGTCAGGTTAACCGATAAGGTATTATTTAACAGGAAAACAGGAGCTTATCCTCTGGATTTCTACCTGCACAGCTGTCTGCTGACCCCAAAGAGAGTAAGTCATGAAGATAGAGGGAACCCATGGTTTTGCATAATTTCATGAGAATCTGGGATGAACTCTTAAGGAAATCATTGCTGGTGTCATTCATAAAATACTTCAGCAAAAATTGAAAGACTACATAGAGGTGGGAACTTAACTGGCGATGGGGAGCAATTCTCACAAGTGTGATTAGTTGACAAGCCGTGGTTCTCGGGGACCCTAACTTTCCTGACATTATGAGAGGGATTACCGAGACCGAGAATCCACTGCACTTCAACCTGCATTTATCTGCTCTGGAAGTCTGCTTTTCCGGTTTCTAAATGATAGAGATCACTGCTTCATCCCCCGTGGCAGAATTCATTAAAGATGGCGACTGAATGGAACGTCACTGTTCCTAAAGACCTGTGATTAAACTCTTAAACTGTAGAAAAAACAAATTTCGTAATCTCAGACTTGTTTATAGTGGTGTTAATAGAACATTTAATCACTGTTGACGGATTGAGCTCTGCAAAAAAAGTGGAATGGGAACTCTGGCTAAACTCCCCAAAGACCTATCCAGGAGAACGGCATTGTACATGTGGAGACAACGCCGTCCAAAAAGGAAAGTGAAGTTTTAGCTGGGCAGTGAAGCCACAAGCATGGCATTGACTTGGGTGACTTGGGTGCCTAGTGCCTGGATCACCTTTCTGGCTCTGCCTCATATTAGCATAAGGCCTGAGGCAGTTTTCCTTAACCCACCTGTTTTTCAGGTGCCTGAGCTGTGAACCAGAGAGAACTGGATAGATAACCCTCCCTTTGTGACCTCTCCCTCTAAACCCTGCTGTTGCAACCGAGGAACCAAATAGATTTGCGCTTTGGGGCACCATTGTTTGCTTTCCTTAAACTCAAGTCTTTCACCGTCCCAAGTGGGGAAACTGAAGTAGATTCAGATAACTCAGTTTCCCAGCCAGGCAGCCTTGCTCACTGACCTCTGTTTGACCTCCAAGCATGAAAGCCAGGGACTGGATAGCCTTGAATAGTAAGGGATATACGTAGCTACTTCATTGAGTTCTCTGAGGATTAAAGGCCTTCCTATTATGTAGAGCATGTAAACAGTGCTTGGAACATAGAAAGGAGTATGTAAATATTAGTTATTACTCAAGTCTTCCTTTTCTAAATTCAAATCGTAAGATAACTGTTTGCTGTGAGGAGGCAGTTGAGACATGTTCTATTAATAACAAGCTCTATGAGAGTAGAGGAGGGGCTTGGGAGATTTTTTTTTTCTTTTAAGGAAGAAAAGAATCTACAGAGGAACACTAACTCAAAGAAACAGAAAAACTTTAAAAAACTTGAGGGAGATAATTTTGATTTTTAGGTACAGATGTGGTTGTTTGTTTTTATTTATTTGAAAAAGAGAGAGCACAAGCAGGAGGAGCAGAGGGAGGGGGAGAGAGTCCCAAGCCGACTCCGTGCTCAGTGAGTGCTCAGTCACACAGCCCTGAGATCATGACCTGAGCGGAGACCAAGAGGCGGACGCTTCACTGACTGAGCCACCCAGGCGCCCCTTGGTACAGAGGTTTTTACATCCTTCACCATGTGAATGCTTCTGTGGCTACCTCTGGAGAGAAAAACAGTGAGGCCATCAAGTGTGAAGGCTATGGCTAAGAGAAAAGTCACCGCAATTTTGAAACAAAAAACACTAATCTAAGGTCATAATACGTTTATCTTCCTATTTGGGATTTTCCTGTAAGGATAAGGTAAGCATAATGGGGTCACAAAACATTAGTGCTGGAAGGTCATCTGGTTCACCTCCCATTAAAATAAAAATGGGCTTACAGAGGTGGGTGAAGTAGCATACCTTTACTACCTAGTAGCATGCTACTAGTTAGTAAAGCTATAGATAACTACTAGTTCATAAAGCTAAATCTAGATTCCACTGTATCCAGAACTTTTACTATTCCTCCCAATTCTGCCTCCCAGTTACAAAAGGAGGAAATCTGTATATTGTGAGACACATAAACTCACCTTGTTCTGTAAAATCATTTCTAAGTTATTTTCCAACTTTCAGAAATCCTATTATCTCTCAGGAGCTAGTAGTACTCTTAAGCTTCAGCCCACATGCTGTGGTTTGGAAGGCTTAATTTAACAGTTGTCCTCTAAATACAGCGATATTAATATTTCTATTTCTTAACTGTAATAAAGATTTATTTTTGGATGAAGGTTAAGTGGAAACTTCCTGACCATAACTGGAAAGCTTTAAATGTATCAAAGTCTTCTGCTCTGACAGGAAGTGGGTGAACTTGAAATTGAATATTGGTAGCGGGTCAGTTAGCCACTGGGTCTTCGTTTCATCAGCTGTAAAACATTGGCCTCATTGAACCATAGTTGTGATTGGAAGTGTGAAATCGCCTGGACTGTAAAATAATTGAAACCTCAGCGGACCTGCTTGTGCTACAGAATGTCCTCGTGATGACAGCTGACCAAAATCTCAGGAGAGAAACTAGCCTTTGTACAGGAAACACAACGCCTTTGCTAGTTTCCTCCTTTTTCCTTTCAGAAGTCTGTTTATCAAGACTACTTTTCCTTACATGCTTTCTAAGAGTTAGCAGAAGTGAAAAATTTAACTTCTACTTTTCCAAAGTTGAGGATGTGATGCAGATCCAAGCATTGAGTTGGAGCTTTCTGTCCTAAAAGGCATATTTGTTTTTTGAAATTCAGTTCTACACGTCATTAAAAGGGGAAAGAATATGATAAACTCCAAACTTTTCAAGTTGGGAAAAATGAAAAAACAGACATGTTCCTGTCTCTAATGCAGAAGGCCTAAAGAGATTGAAATCCTAGCAATCAATGGAAAAGAATTAAACTGGAGAAGTAGGCTTCCCCTGTGGAAATGAGGGAAATGCCATGAAGCTAGGGTTGTGCTTTAAAGAAATCATAGAGATGATTTTTTTTTTCCTGGAATGTATTTTCTGACCCTTCAAAAGTATTGAACAGTTGCAGTGTAGTTTTAAGTGGTAGAAAACGAATGCTCTTAATACCAGCATTCTCTTTTGTGAGGTTCTGGAGAGCTAAAAAAAAAAAAAAAAAAAAAAAAAAAATTAAATGAATTATTTTCCCTTGAATTAACTATTCCTGTGGCATCTTAAGAAATGCTCAGTATTCCCAAGAGGCAATAGACATGATCCCTGGTCTGCAGGCTGAAATACAGTTGAGCAGTAACAAGGAGTCTCTAGAGAGAAAGTAACCAAAGCAGCGTTGTGCTCTGAAAATACCGTGAACTTTGGAAGAAGACAATCCTGACTTTGAGTCTTCGCTGCTCTCGTGTTCGTTATTTAGAGTTCAGTTATTGAACACAGATTTTTAGCCTTCGGTGTCTGTCTGTTAGAAGGCAGTGGTAACATTTACCTCTCTGGGTTATGTGTGGCAAAGGGTAAAAGAAGCAGTAAGTGTTTATATATTACCTGCCCCTTTGTAAAGAGTTTGAAGTGCTTTGTAAAGGTAAAGCACAGTCCACGTGATGAGGGAGCAGGAGGCTGGCTGAGGACAAAGCAAAAGCTGGCGCCTTGCACCCTTTCCCCTCCATAAGTGTAGCATCCCTCAGGCAGCCCTGACTGCCATGAACAATAAGCAAATAGTTAACTTGCAGAGCTCACAATCCTGCTAGACAGGAGTCTCCCTTGGCTTGCAAATGTCCTAAATCTCACTAACAAAGACGATTGATAGCAGGATTGTGACACCCCACCAAAAAGTCTCCCAACTATCTTAGTGTTAATGGCCGGTCTAAAGACAACACTGATCCAGCAGCAAGGGCAAGGCCTCCGGCAGGCCTGGGACATCCTGGCACCTTGTAGGCCCTCTTCAGCATATGAAAACTCCACTGACACCTCCCTTCCCCTCACCTTCCCCCAACAGCAGGGTACATAACCTGCCATCCCTCACAACCCGGGGCAGCAGCTCTTCCTGCCCACGGGTCCTGTCCCCGTGCTTTAATAAACCACCATTTTGCACCAAAGATGTCTCAAGAATTCTTTCTTGGTCGTCGGCTCCGGACCTCAGCCCACCAAACCTCACCTAGGTTCTAGAACTTCATCACAAGGTGAGCTCAGAAGCCAGGGGTGAACGGCAGTAAAGGAAGATAAAGGTAGGAGAATGGGCTATGACCCTGAATAAGGTCTGTACAGAGTCTAACACATCACATCGCCTGATACATGAAGATCACGCTTCAACAGTGGTTCTGAGCCAGAGGTGATTTGTCTCAGGGGCCGTTTGCCGATGTTAGCAGACACTGGGTTGTCATGCCGGGCGAGGAGAGGCAGTCCACAATGAAGAATTATTTTGAGTGGAGCCATGGTGGAGAAAGCCTGCCTACAACACGCTCACTGCCTGACGCATTTTTCCCAGCACCTAAGTGTAATATAGACTTCAGAGAAGGCAGAGAATTCCAGGGGGCTAACATTATCCCAGAAGCTTCCAGAGAATACATGAAATTTGAGCTGGGCTGTGAAGAATGAAGACCGGGGAGTAAAAGATGTGCAAGGCCCGAGCGGTTGGGGAAGATGGAAGAAATGAGAGAAGACAGGCCACTTCTTCTCCATGTGAGGACAACAGACTGGGCCCATCTTATGGTAGCCTTCACCCCATAGGAACTCACACTATGATCTGAAAAAGATGTTATACTTATTAAACACTTAGCCATGTAGTAAGAATGGAGCTCATTAGTGGACCAGAAATTGCTGAATCTGTATTTTCAAAATAGAGAGGAGCAAATGGGAAGATAGAATAGTAATTGGAGGCCCAGGTGTATGAGACAAATCTGCCATAGAAGGTGAACACCCCATCTCAACTCACCAGACTTTTGACCGAGGAAAAAACTAGACTGTAGTATTTGTGCTTAAAAAGAACATTTCTTGGGGCACCTGGGTGGCTCAGTGGGTTAAGCCGCTGCCTTCGGCTCAGGTCATGATCTCAGGGTCCTGGGATCGAGTCCCACATCGGGCTCTCTGCTCAGCAGGAAGCCTGCTTCCTCCTCTCTCTCTCTGCCTGCCTCTCTGCCTACTTGTAATCTCTCTCTGTCAAATAAATAAATGAAATCTTTAAAAAAAAAAAATTTCTTTAAAACATCATTCCTTTGTCCTTGCGAGGTCATGGACCACAGACGCTGAGACAGATAAAAGTTCTGAGACTGATAAAATGATGGATTCGTTCCCCATCAAAACAGCACACACTAATCCTAAATTCTGCATAAAATTTCAGTAACCCCTTGGAGATGTACAAGCCCCAGCATAGTGAAGCATACTTCTGTGCCTACAGGTACTTTTTTTCCCAGTGAGTAGTCATTTCACAGTGGAAATTTCATTACCCATTTTCTTTCAGCTATAGACTGGGAGGAACCATTTTAAAGGGCTCGGCAGGTGGGGCTCAGGGGGCCTGTATCTGGTGGGTAACTCAGTTTGCTGTCATAATCCCACCCTCGGTCAGATCCTGTTTGGACACTGAGCTCCCCATTTGTTCTCTGAACCCTAGTGGCTCTTTTGGTTCCAGCCCCTTGTCTTGGTCTCTCTGGGGTCAGGACCTAGTCTTACTCCTCCTGTTGGTGTCTTCAGAGCAGGGCTCTGATGGCAAAACCCCACCTGGCAAGAACAGTGCTTCCACTAGTGGAGAGCCTCTTCTGTTGCTTGCTTTCAAGAATTCTTCAGTACTGGAGCCCCACGACTGTGCTGCCACTGATAAGGGAACAGAAGGCTGGCTGAGATCAAAGCAAAAGGTGACACCCTCCAACCTTCCCCTACCCCCACTCCTGGGTGGGACATCTGTGAAATTTTTTTTCTTTTCAGCATAACAGAATTCATTGTTTTTTTGCACCACACCCAGTGCTCCATGCAATACGTGCCCTCCTTAATACCCACCACCTGGCTCCCCCAACCCACCCCACCTCCGCTCCCCCCACCCCTCGCCCCTTCAAAACCCTCAGATTGTTCTCCTTAATACCTTGTGAGAGGGCAAAACAATCTTGGCAATGGCAAGGCCTCTGGTATCCGTATCTTGTAGGTCCTCTTTAGCATATGAAAGTTCTACTGAAACCTCCCTTTTCCTTACCTCTCCTCAACTCCATGGTACATAACCTGCAACTACTCACAACCCCGGGGCAGCAGCTCTTCCTGCCCACGGGTCCTGTTCCCCCACTTTAATAAAGCACCATTGGCACCAAAGATGTCTCAAGAATTCTTTCTTGGTCATCAGCTCCGGACCTCACCCCACCAAACGTCACCTATATTCTAGAACTTCATCTCCGCCATCCACACCAGTAGCATCACTATGGCCTCTTCCCCTGAACCCACTGCTGCCCCCGGCCCCCTGTGGTAGCTTCAGCTAGGACATTCCTTGGTGGTTCACAGACTGCCCCTCCCCCCCAACGCCATACACAGAGGGCAAGGAGAGACTGAGGAAAGAGGGAGGTCACTCCAGACTGATCTGTGGCAGGTTTAATAAGCAAGAGAACTTACAAGGCTCATCTGAAGCAGCTACAAGATGGGTAGATCTCTGCACATGCCTACCAGCATCTTAAGAGGCCTTACCTGGTTTCAGGCATGTGTACCATCTGGATGGCCTCGAGGACATCTTCCTCAAGGTAATGGCATTAGAAGATCTCCCACTGTGGGAAAGGGCAGATCGCACATTCCAAGCAAGGCGAGGAGGTAAGGAAATTCTAATTGTTCAGGTCCAGCTTGGACCGTGGTCACCTTCTCGCCATTATCTCTTCCAACTTAACTCTGCCAGATGTCCTAGATTTTTGCACCCAGTTAGTTGTTTTTATTGATAATGATAGCTACCATTTATCAAAGTCTTACTTTGTGCCAGATGGTGTGGTAAGCCCTTTAACAAAAAGAGTAATAGGGACCATTTCCTGAAAAAGTCAATTCAACACTATCACTTATTGATCCAAAAATTTTGATCAATGGAACAATGGGGTGGTTCTCCAACAGAACTGGGGAAGGAAGAGAAAGAACATGTTGAGGGAGGAAGAAAACACGGAGACCTGGTTTCTAATCCCAAGTCAATGAGTGAGCTCTACTTAACCACTCTGATTCCTAATCTGTAAAACAATCTTTACAAGGAATTGAATGAGACATTGTATGTAAGGGGCTTACTTACTTCCTTGTCCTTTTGTAGGTAACTATCATAGTTGCACTAGCCCTGAGAAATGAGAAGATTCCTTCATCATCTTAAACCAGGATGAACAAAAGAAGGGTGATCTCAGAGACAGAGAGGTCAATCAGGAGATGAAAAAGGAAAAAGGCATGACATTCTATTTTAAACGTGGTGAACTTGCAGCTGACCACTGCAAAAGCAGTAAAAGCTTTTCCTTTCAAAAAGCATCTCACCAGAAATGCTATAGCGATTCTTTTTAAGGATCTGGCAAACCTAATGTTTAGCAGATTTGCAACAATTGCTATAGGCTCAAATGGAAGATATCTTCTGGTAGCACCCTTGGTGCTCTGAGGGAGACTAGATTATTTTACTTGGAGTGCAATGGCAAGTAAGTTATTAAGGACAGCCACGTTTCTTCAAATATGAAAAATAGGAGGCACCTGGGTGGCTCAGTCGGCTAAGAGTCTGCCTTCTCAGTCCAGGTCATGCTCCCAGGGTTCTGGGATACAGCCAGGTATCTGGCTCCCTGCTGGGTGGGGAGTCTGCTTTTCCCTGTCCCTCTGCTCCTCCCCCTGCTCGTGCTCTCTCTCTCTCTCAAAGAAGGAAAGAAAAAAATCTTTTTGAAAAAATATGAAAACTAGATAAGAAAAAAAGAAAGGTGATTGAGCCCCTCTGCTCTATTTCTTATGCCTCTAGATGTTGGTACAAAGACATCAACCTACGGTGGGTTCATGGAAAGCATTTGGGCTCACTGAAAGTTTAACATCAATCTGAGCACTCAGGGATCTCTTTCTGTATATTTCAACTACCCACCTGTTGGGCTTTTGAAGTCTGGGATAATGAAAGAAGCAAAAAGAAAGAGTCCCTGCAGTTTTTTTTTTTTTTTAAAGATTTTATTTATTTATTTGACAGAGAGAAATCACAAGTAGACGGAGAGGCAGGCAGAGAGAGAGAGAGGGAAGCAGGCTCCCTGCTGAGCAAAGAGCCCAATGCGGGACTCGATCCCAGGACCCTGAGATCATGACCTGAGCCGAAGGCAGCGGCTTAACCCACTGAGCCACCCAGGCGCCCGGAGTCCTTGCAGTTTTTGCATGAATTTTTATTGAATTCAGCTCAGAGCCATGGGTAGCCAGAGGAGTGCTCCTTTTGGCAAGCATACAGAAAACATCTTTTAGGATGAGCTGTGCTATTTTTGTTTGGGAGCAACATTGCACAATTAATCACAGTGTTATTTACATTTACGAAAAGTTGGAAACAACCTAGAGATCCAACAAATAGGAAATAGATCATTTATAGTATGCAAGCTTGACAATATTATGCAATATTAAAAACAACTCCGATGCTGATACAAGACACTAGCAAATGTTTACAATATATACAAAGGTGATGCTTTGTTGTTCTGTAAAATGCAAATGGACACATAAGCACCTTCTAAAGGGCAGGAAGATTGTGAATGAACGTTATTTCTTTATTGTTTTTGTTATAACAGCTTAGTTATAAATACCAGAAAATGTACTACAAAATTTGCATGACCAAGAAGGCTTTACACGCTCAAGTCTCTCTCCCCTCATAAAAAAGCTACTGGCTTTTCATCTTACTGCAAATAGCACATTATTCTTTCCTTCTCTTAACAGTTTTGCTTCTTCAAAGAAGTTTCTTTTCCCTTCTCACTTTGTGTTTTCTCCTCAGTCTGTTGAAATCTGCCTTCTGCCAGGTCACTTCTTTGAAACTGTTCACATCAAAGTAAGCAGAAAACACCGTGTTGCTAAAAGCAGTTTTCAGTCTTGATCTCAGCATTTGATACTGGGTCACGCTTTCCTTAACCTTCCAATTCGCACCTTTCAGATCTCTCCTTCTTTATGGCTCTCCTCAGGCTTGTGGTCCCCCCTCCCTCCCTTAATTTTGCTCTTCCGCCAGGGGCACCTGGAGCGCGTGCCTTTGGCTCAGGTCGTGATCCCATGGTCCTGGAACCGAGTCTCACATCAGGGCCCCTGCTCAGCAGGGAGTCTGCTTCTCCCTCTTCCGCTGTTGCTCCCTCTGCCGCTCCCCCTGCTTGTGCTTTCTCACTCAGGAGCTTGAGCTCAAGCTCTCAAATAGATAAATAAAATCTTTTTTTTTTTTTTTAAGTTTACTATTCCTCCAGCTTCTATACCAATCTCCTTTTCCCCATCACTACACATTATCTTTTGTTTAGCTTTTCAGCATAAACCATCCATTTAGCATAAATGTTAGCATAAACCATCCATTTGGGGTGAGTCTCCAATCTAAGGTCCCACCGCCAGAGCTTCATGTATTGGTTATCTGTAGGGGCAAAACCCATTACCCAGAAGCTTAATGGCCTAAACCGACACACATTTATCATCTTACAATTGCTGTGGGTCAGGAATCTGGGTTCAGTTTCACTGGGTTTTCTGCTTCCTGGCTGCTCACAAAGAAGGGACTCAGGGTGTCATCAAATAGTCTGCATTGTGATCTGAAGACTCAGCCCGTGAAGGCTCCTGCAGCCACTGGAGGCAGTATTCAGTTCCTTGCATATTTTTGGATTAAAGCCTTCAGTTGCCCCCTGGCTGTTGGCCAGAGAGCACGCCGAGAGCCTTGCCACGTGGACCTCTCCAGCATAGCAGCTGGCTTCATCTAAGTGTGCCCCCTGTGAAGGCAATGGAGAGGGCACCCTAGCGAGATGGGAGTCACAGTCTTCGTAACCTAATCTTGAGAGACGTCTCCTCAGTGTTCCCACATTTTGCTGGTTGGAAGCCAGTTCATCAAGGTGAGAGGTGTACAGCGAGCCAGAATGCCAGGATGTGGGGCTCTCTGGGGCCAGCAGAAAAATGCCTGCTGTGACTTGAAACCAGATCTCTCACTTCCCACTCATACATCGATGTACGAGTCCCATTACCAATAGTAAAGTGCACAGATCTGCGTACATCATCCTTTACCCATCCCCAAAGTAAGCTCACCTTCACCCTTTAAGGGCGCTGCCATTCACCACATTCCCCAAATCAGAAACGAGAGGCATTGTCATTGATTTCCTCTTCTTCCCCTCCCCCAGTGTTCAATTAGTCGTGACCTCCTACTCATGCTCACTTCTGAAGACGTATCCTGTCTGTCTGTGCCCATGGGTCGGTCTGAAGCTCTCAGGAGTTGCAACTTGTGTCACCGTCCCAGCCTCCTGTCTCCCCCTCCTATTCCCAGGCTCGCCCTCTTCCGGTCCTCACTGAGGCCATGGGGACCGTGTCACACCCCTCCTTGGTCTCCAGCTAGCTCCCCGTAGCTCAGGAATACTTAAAGGTGGAAAAGGTAAGGAGTCTGAAAATGCACCTTCAGGAAACTTGTGGATTTCAGAACGCCAGGCTACAGGAGTTCAAAGTCAGCAAAATCTTCTTGGCCAATAGAGATACACCAAGTTGAATGACAAATATTGTGAGGGGGAATAGCTTTGTATCTGACTAATATCAAAATTTCTTAGTAGATGTAAGTGGTTTATTGTGGTATTGCAAGTATGTGGGATGTAAACTTGTAAGAGTTGTTTATTTGCAATAACTTCTTAGGTGTTCTTTAAAAAATGATCTTCTTGGGCATCTGGGTGGCTCAGTTGGTTAAGCGACTGCCTTCAGCTCAGTTCATGATCCTGGAGTCCCGGGATCGAGTCCCGCATCGGGCTCCCAGCTCCATGGGGAGTCTGCTTCTCCCTCTGACCTTCTCCCCTCTCATGCTTTCTCTCTCTCTCAAATAAATAAATAAAACCTTTAAAAAAAAATGATCTTCTTGGAGGGCTGAGTCTCTTGAAAGTGTTTCAGTTATTAACATTTTTTAATGAAAGGAATTATTTAATAATTAATAATAATAATTTATTAATAAATGGCTTCATTTATTGAAGTTTCACACCCATTCTAAGAAACTCAGACCTATTTATGCTATCACTTCAGCCTGTCTGGATCCCTCCTGATGCACAGGGTGGCAGTGTAAGAGGGGGAGGACATTCCCGAGCACGTCCTGGATGCCTGCACACATCAGTGGAGCCCTCATCCCTCCCCAAACCATCTACATGAAGATTCTAGCCCCCGGGAATGTAGATGTTGTGATCCGCTCTGGACAGATCTCCTTTTTCTAATGTGGCCACAAGAGAGGGACGGCTGAGAGTGGAAGGGGCATGTTCTCTTTAGTTATAACATGATTAGTTGTCACATATTTCAAATATTTCCTCAACTGCCATGCCCTCCCAGGTGTCGATGCCGATTTTGGAATATTCATCTGGGAGCTTGTCTGTGCAGAAGCAGACTTGGGAATACCAGTCAGCAACTGGAGACCAGACCCCCATGTTTATTTCAGTCAGGGCTGCCCATGCCTTCAAGACATCAGTCACTGGTTTCCCTAAAATACTCCTCCTTCTTAGATTCAGTTTAACTGGATCAATTTCCTGGACCTGGACAACAGTTGATACTTGTTATCCTGACAGCCCCATTCAAAAATGAGATATGAAAAATAACATTTTCATGGTGATATGTGGGAAAGAACTATAAAAACCCTTAAGACGTGGTTTGGCAAAGATATTTTCCCAATTCAAAAATGAGTCGTGTTTCTGGCACTTGCTGTAGTACTTTGTAGCTGGCAGCTGAATTATCTTGGTTTCTGCCCAAAACCCTGGCTTCAAAAGCTGATCTTCAAATCTCCTGTGTTAAAGAAGGATTTAAAACATTTAGTGGTCATTTGCATGTCAAAAATAAGCCATTATATTAACCTGATTATGAGACACTGTGCCTGTCTAAATGGCCAGAATAATAAACACATTAATTACCTTTTGCATGGTAGTGTAATATTTGTATTATTCTTCCAAACAACCCATAAGATAGGACAGGTTTTAATAGCCCATTTTATAGATATAAAAACTGAGATCCAGTGAGACCAAAAGCCTGCCTCAGGGTATTTGGAAGAATCAGTACTCAAACCTACAACTCTAGACTTGAGCCTCTTGTGCTCGCTTCGGCAGCACATATACTAGACTTGAGCCTCTTTTCTTTCCACTTTGCTACATTATTTTCAATGTTTTTTACTTGAAATGCAATGCAGTAGACAGCGTGTTAGTAATTCTTCCCTTAACTGTGCCTCACAGAAAATTCTATACCACTTTTAGCAATAATGACTTGGAGAATTATTTATACCTTCCTTAGCATTAGTACTTTTATAGTTTCTGAAGGTAATTATCCTACTCATGATTGATCTGTTACTATAAAACAGGTGTGGGCTCAAGTGTCTACAAATGTGCCCATAAGTAAATATGTTTTGATATCTTAAGTATGTGTTGATGTCCACATTCCTTTTTCTTAGAAAATTTATTTCAACCAGGATCTCCTGCCTCTGAAAGTCACTATCCTCTAACCCATGACCTCATATCATTTAGTGGTTTGAGACCTCTAAATGGGTTCTCTCCATCGAGATGAGGGCATAGCTTGTCTTCTGTGTTAAAGGCAATAGCATTAACTCACTGTCTTTCAATCTGATGATAATTCTGGCTGAGTTCAGTCCTGTGTGCATTTGCTTCCCATCATCCTGGCTCTTTTACTTGGAGAAGGGAGATTACAAGTCAGCAAGGAGAGAGGCAAATGGAACCATGTTATATAAACTTGTGCTTGGAAAGCAATCTAGGACCTCAGAGGTGGGTTGGCGAGAGATAAAGGGAAGCATCAGTCCAATATATGGACTTCAAGGAAACAAGGTGATGGGATCCAGGCAGTATTGATGTATCTACGGGGAAATTTTAGTTGATGGAAGACGGGTATGGGCACAAATGGAGGCAATAACATGGTTCTCGGTTTTGGCAAATGATTCCAAGCTAGTGCCTAGATGCAGTAGGTAGGCATATTATCAGTACCCAGCAATATAAGGGCTAAGCATGATATCTGGACCCAAGAAATTGGGCTAGGGCTCTGGGGGGTTAACCCAGTCCTGGAGAGTGAATGTTCAAGGTTCTGGGGAAAAAGGAAGATTCCGGCTTTGGGCCTGGATTTCAGCCCACATACTTTGGGGCTGAAACAGATACCCCTACTGGTGGAGATAGGATCAGTGGGGAGAACAATTTGTGCAGGAAGTAATATGATCCAATTGTTATTTTGTGAACATTTTTATTTGTTGTTAAGGAAAAGTTGAAAGGAAGGGTTGACTGGAAACCATGAAATCGATGAGGAGGCTGTTGGTTTCTTCAAAGCATTTTCTGTCCCACCTTCCCCCTTGTCAGACTCCTTTTTCCAGAAATAATTTTTTATTTAAAGATTTTATTTATCTATTTGACAGAGACAGAGGCCACAAGTAGGCAGAGAGGCAGACAGAGAGAGAGGAAGGGAAGCAGGCCCCCCGCTGAGCAGAAAGCCTGAAGTGGGGCTCCATCCCAGGACCCCGAGATCATGACCCGAGCCAAAGGCAGAGGCTTTAACCCACTGAGCCACCCAGGTGCCCCTTTCCAGAAATCTCTAACAGTCCCTCTTACCAAATCGTTGAACACTCAGTATCTGTTTATGTTTCATGCTTCCCTGATGCAATTGTAAGCTTCAATGAATTTGATGCACTTAATTCGCTTGCTTATAGCATTAGGTTAGTGATAAACAATAAAAAACACATAGGTGCTTTGCAGTGAAAAAGACAAAGCATGAAAAATTATGGCATGAACAGAGAAATGGAGGTACATTGTCCTTAAGAGTATCCATGAGTCAAAAGGGAAAGGTTGATTGATTCCAAGAGCAGGGTGTTATTATGTTGGCAACTTCTTGAATCAAAAGTTACACCATCGGGGCGCCTGGGTGGCTCAGTGGGGTAAAGCCTCTGCCTTCGGCTCAGGTCGTGATCCCAGGGTCCTGGGATCGAGCCCCGCATCGGGATCTCTGCTCAGCGGGAGCCTGTTTCCTCCTCTCTCTCTCTCTGCCTGCCTCTCTGCCTACTTGTGATCTCTGTCTGTCAAATAAATAAATAAAATTAAAAAAAAAAAAGTTACACCATCTTTCTTACATTTAAGGTTCAAAGGTATATTATTTTATTTCTTTGTTATTCAACTTGTTTGTGTTTTTACGTGTTACTTGTAAACAGTATATAGGTGGGTCTTTCTTTTTTTTTTTTTTTTTTAATTCTGTCTGGCAATCCTTGAATTTTGCTACAGTGTTGAATCCATTTATACTTAGTGTAGTTATTGAAACAGCTGGATTTGAGTCTGCCATCTTGGTGTTTACCATCTGTTTGTCCCATTTGCTCTGTACCCCCCTGTTTAGTTATCTTCTGTGCTGTCCTCAAATTCCCCCATGACAGTGAAGATTTGTCCTCATTGGTGAGAGGCCAGGAGCACTAGCAGGGGCCTTGCAGTCCTCCTGCACACTAGGTGATCCCCTGCCTGCCTCTCAGGAAGAGTGATCTCTTGCAGCACTCTGTCCTGCCCTTCCTCCTGCAGCCATGACTGCCTTCTCCCACAAGCAGGCTCCTCTCAGCTCCCTCTCTTCACCCTCACTTAGATGGCCACATACCTTGCACCACAGAGAGTATCTCTTTAATTTCTTCTTCTCTGTCCCCAGTCTTTCTTGTGAGCACTGAAGGTGAAGTGAAGTGAAGGCCCAAGGAAAGAGTCAGTGAGGGGATGCAGAGATCTCCAAGCCTCAGCATTTAAAAATTCCATCTAGTTTCTTTTTCACGTATATGGCAGCCCCCTCTTCCTCTTAGCACTCTGCAGAAGGTGGATCTGCTCTCTCATCCAAGAAAGGCCCATCACCTTGTGTACTTCAATTCCCCAGGCTACCTCATGGTCTCTGTTCTCTAATACATTTAAAATCTTCTGTGGTTTTGTATAGTATGCAGCTTGTTCTCACTATTAGAGTGGAAACAACGTCATCCTCTGACTTTCTATGTCCTAAGGAAATGTAGATCTCAGATGATACATGCTCCATACTTCGCACAATTGCTGATCCCCAACTGCTGTTCAAAAACATGTTTGTTAGTTTCATGATATGAATAGTCCCATCTACTATTCAGAAACCTTTAAATTACTGTTCAATTTAATCTATGTTTATATTCAGAGATTGTTTTGGAGAGAAGCAATAATATAAACTCTAAAAAAATCACTCCAGCATATCATGTACGTAGGTACATCAATGAAGAGGAAAAATGTTATTTCCGTTGTGCTAGATACTAGCAAATCAGGGCAAAGAAGGAAGAAACCTGCAAGGCAGGGCTTTATGATCGCCAGAGATACTCTGTGGGTTTATAACCCTCTCTGCCTTTTCCAGACAGACCTTTACCTCGTGCACACACACAACATGCCTTACTTCATCAGACTTTATTTCTGGATCTTGAGTGAATCTGTGGGGAATATTTGTTATGTAAACATTGTATTGATCTCTGATAACTTCACAGACATTCTGAAGTATGGAGGATGGGGATATATTTAGAGATCATCCAGGGGTTATATAATAGAGTAATATTCCGCATAATAACATCTTGAAGTACTGTCCGGGGAAGTGACCAGATCACTGCAGAGTATCTAGGTCAACAGCCTCACCTCTGAAAAATAGGCTGGCTGTTAAGGAGGGAAAACATGGACTTCTTTCTTTTTGTAACCAGAATAACAAGACCTCATATCCCATAAAAGCAAAGATCGACTAAAATATCATGAAATAGACCTGGGTTATGCAAAATAAAAAAGTTATTTCTTGTTGCTCTGAGTCTTCTATTTGCTTATAGAGGAAGACCCTGTGCAGGCTTTGAGGAACTCTGAAACACAAGAATAAATCATTAAATAATACAAGGAAACCAAAGAGCATTCTGAATTAAATGAAAGGGAACAATTTTCTATCCACGTTGTCTGGAACTGAATTTGTTTAAACACAATATATCAAAGGAAAATTAATCACTAAAGTATGCAGGCATCTGTGTGTGTATGTGTTTATATACGTGGGGATGTACACACATGTATGTTTATGTGGAGATGTGTGTGGGAGAGAGAGAGAGAGAGAAATTGAGAACTGAAGGCCAAGTGCTGAGAGGAATCTGGTTTTCATCAGTTTACAAATAGAAATTGGGACTGTGCCTGGTATGAAGATGAAATATTTTGAATCCATTCGGCTCTCTTTGAGTTGCAATTGCTAGGGCATAGGATTTCCAGCACACACACACACACACACACACACACACACACACACACACACACTTGCTTTGCAAGCCTGTACTTAGGGACGTTTAAACTCGGGGCCTCGGGTATCCCTCTGGAGCTCACTCTCAGTCTGGTCCTGGAAATGCTGAATATCTGATTGATCTCTTCATGAATCCAAGGCTGTTTTATCTCAAGGTTTGGCCTGCTGTCAGAAGTTGAAAAGTCCTTAGTCCTGCCATTAAGCTAGGTTTTTGCCTCACAGGAGAAAAGAGGGAGAACTAATGCTTTCTGAAAAACCAGCATGCGGGCTAACCTTGGTCTGAACCCTTTAAAATCATCAAATGGCTTCAGGGCTGTGATATATTTATCTGGGTTATTTTGAGTCACATATATTTCTAGCTTCTTGGCACAGAATTATTTTTATGCTTAATTTTACTAGCGATGCTGGGAGCTAACCTTTGCATCCTCACGTATTCTCGATTTTATCATCTGAGTGATCTTTATAAAAACCAAATCTGTCTCAGGTTGTACCTAAAATTTCATTGGTTGAAACCGCTACAAGATCACCACTGTCTTGGGGTTCAAATTCGACCTGAAAGTCGGTGTAACTGAGCGGTCAAGAGCACACGCCCTTGAATCAGACGGACAAGCTTCAGTCCCAGGTGCTCCTACCCACCAACGCCCATCTCTGGCTCTTTGATTCCTCTGCTGGACAATGAGGTTCTGAGAGCTCCCAACTCATACAGTTGTGCAGTGTTAAAGAAGATAATTTACCTAAAGCCGTACAAAACTCGCCTGGAGCACAGTGAATGTTTAACGAATGCTCATTAATATTGACATAGAAGGCAAAGCCTTCTGTGGATGGACCCTTACTTGACTTTTAAATTACCGTGGCTCAGGAAGTGGACTTAATTTCTCTGTATATGATTTTGTCCAATATTTACGACATGCATACTAGATAGGTACTACCCTTGTGTTTAGGGGTAGAAAATGGGTATTTCATCCCTACCAGCAGCATTATTATAATCACGTTTGCCTTCATCATGTATTATCATTCCAACTTTCTAGAGAAAGGAAGCCCTTTGCATGGACTTGAATAATTTATTTATTTTTTTAAAAAAGATTTTATTTATTTATTTGACAGACAGAGATCACAAGTAGGCAGAGAGGCAAGCAGAGAGAGGAAGGGAAGCAGGCTCCCTGCCGAGCAGAGAACCCAATGCAGGGCTCGATCCCAGGACCCTGATATCATGACCTGAGCCGAAGGCAGAGGCTGTAACCCACCGAACCACCCAGGCGCCAATGGACTTGAATAATTTAAACAGAGCACATCAATCTGAAAGGGAGAGAGGGAGACAGAGAGACAGACTTGTTAGCAGGAGCAGAGATAAAGAAACAGATCATTCAGCTTTCTACTCCTGGCAACAGTATTTTCTTGAGACACAGCAGCACTGACATTTTTCTGGATTTGCCCTTTCTCCTTATATTGGAGTCCCTGTTTTGGCTACGGCTACTTTTTCCTTGTAAATTAAAAAGCACCGAACGCTCATGTGTAGGAGAATACGGAGGACAAAAATCTCACAGGTGATGTGATCGGTGGTCTCTGGACCAGGTATTGGGTTTGCTGAGGAAAAGCAGGGGAGACGGAGAGGCCAGCTTGTATGCTGGAGGGTACTTGATGGCATAGCCTGTTCTGGAACTCAAGAGATCCTACTCACCTTTCCCTTCATTCAGTAAATGTCTCATTCCTTCATAGTTACACATCTACAAGTTTCTACTGAAGGGACTCTACCCATAATGCTGACTGCTTGCTCAAAGCGGACCTGCAGCCTCTACTTTCAGAAGTTAATTTTTATTGCGATCTCCCCGGACGCTGAGCTCCCTGACAAATTCCCACACCTAGGAGGTGGGTAGCAGCCTGCCGATGAGACAGAGGCTGAGACGGGTGCTCCGAATTCATAAAGGCTCAGAGAGGAACACGATCATGCTGGAACGTGCCCAGCATCCCCAAAGCACTGAGGCTGTGCTTGAGGTGGGCAGGGATGCTGGACACTGTCCGCAGAAGCGAGCTCTGCCAGTATCGCCACACTCATGCTCGTGCCTCTTGCCCCCGTTCCCATCACAAACCTCTGCTCCACGTGGTCCCGTACAAAGTGTTTTCAAATGTTATGTCAGAAGAGTGAAGGCCTGGACTCCTTATGGAAAGTCCAGAGACTAGTCTCAGAACTACTGGTGGCTCAGAACTAAGAGGTACTCTTCCATGCTTTCTTCCCATGCATCTTATTTTCATTTCTGTTATTCTAGTTTCCTACATATCCTAAAACTCCAAATGAACGACATTAGTTCAATGTAATCTTTCGATTCTGAATGTGAAAAATCTTCAACTTAAACTCTGTGATGCTGAAAAAAGCAGGGTGATTTCATTATACAGAGCAATAAGCCAGCAGAATCCGTTAAGAAAACATTTAATGAATACTGTTATGCTGAAAATAAATTTTAAAAAATTTTAAAAAAGAAAACATTTAATGTAAGCTTCTTATTTGTTTAATGCAAATCACACACACCCACATAGTTAGCGTTTAAAAATGCAAAGGTTAAAAAGGGTGATGCAGTAAGTTCCTTCCTGCTTATATTTCTTTCCAGTATAACACTGTGTATTGATGTGTTCAGGCATCCCAGATCTCAGGAAATAGAAAACCTCAGAGTTAGTTTTGTAAAACAAAACTCTACTTGATAATGAGGTTTGGAGGATTCACTGATGTATTTTAAATAAAAATTTCATGAATAGAAAAAAAGGGGTTAAAAATGTTAACACCCAATTATTTAAATATAGGACTAAAGGTAAACACTTGTGGAAGGTATTATATATTTTAAATATAATGATATTGACACATAATGATATATCAAAAGAAAGGGGTAGAAGGCAAGAAGAAGGAATAATACATAATTGTACTAATTTCTCATCTATCACAGATGGTAGTTAACAGAATTTCTAAAATTGAAAAAAATTCTTAAAAAATATGACTCTAACTTCTCTATTTTAAAGGCACATGTAATAAATAGAAATCTATTTTAGGAGATATCTCTTGTGATATAAAAAGATTTTAAAAATACAGTACTTCCCTTGGACTACTTAATTTTTTTAAATAAACTCTTTGCTTTAGAATAGCATAAGATTTACAGGAAAATAGTGAAGATGGTCCAGAGAGTTCCTATCTACCTACACAGCCAGCTTCCCTATTATTAACAACTTACCTAAGTATGGTCCATTTGCCAACACTGATGCATTCTTATTAACTTATGTTCATAGTTTAATTCCTTAGTTAGAATACCTTAATTTTTATCTAATGTCTCTTTCAATTTCAAGAATGCCATCTAGCATATCCCATTACATTTAGTGATCACATCTCCTTAAGCTCCCCTTGGCCATGACAGTGTCTCAGACTTCCCTTGGTTATGATATCCTTGACAGTTTTGATGAATACAGGTTAGATATTCATAGAATATCGCCCAATTGGGATTTATTTGGTGTATTTTTATGGTTAGGCTGTGGTTACAGATTTGGGGGGGGGAAGATCCCAGAGGGGAAGTGCCATTCCCATCCCATTATATCAGGGGTTCCTACTGTCCACATGACTCATCACTGTCAGCCTTACTCACCTGGTTGAGGTGACAGCTGTCTGGTTTTTCCACTGTCAGGTTATTCTTTTTCCCATTTTTCATACTTTACTCTCCGAGGGAAATTACTACACACAGCCCACACGGAGTTCAGGAGTTACGCTTCACTTATTTGAGGATGAAGGATCAACCTACATTATTTGGAATTTTTCTTCCACAGAGGAAATTTGTCTATTCTAACCTATTCTATTGATTGATTGATTGATAATTTATATATGCATTAAATTTCCATATGTATCGAATCGTTAATAATGTGAAGATATCAAGAATAAAATCACTTATTTTTAAAAAGGAAAGAAGAAAAGAGGAAAGAAAGCTTACAAAGAGAGAATTCTGGAACTGGAGTTGCGGTCCTTCACACAGGGCACCTGGCCAAATCAATCTCTCCTAGCTCTATTTCATGACCTGTCCTGAAAGCATTGAGGAATCTTTTGATTTACTAATTTGTGGTTGACAGGAAAGTGTCAACATTCATAATAACTGTTTTTTTCCAATACTGCCTCCTAGGGTAGTATTTTTGAAGGCATATTTAGTAACAATTAGTGTCCTAAATATAAAAGCTGAAATTTAATCCCCAGTAGAGTGCAAGTAACTAAACACAGGTGAGTATTAAATAAAAATTTTCTCCTCTCTCTGTCTCTCTCTCTCTTTCTCTCTCTCTCTCTCTCTCTCTCTCTCTCACACACACACACATACACAGCGAAATTTGCATATCTGGAGGCAATGACATCTTGTAAATGAAGGCTAGCTCTTTTTGGCTTTGATTTTTGAGAAGCATCTTGATTTCAGAAACATTAATATATGGAGAGGGAGTGCACTGTAGAATTAAGACACTGCACTATTTATCATTTTTAGCAAAATATAGGGCTGAATCATGAACTAAGAACAGCCATATAGATCAGAGTCTTCGATTTATGCCACAAAAACATCATTTTATCTAGGTTTCTAAGAGCCAATACTTCTATTAATTAGCCATTCATTCTCTGCATCTATAGTTCATTTATAATTGGAATTTTTCATATTGAATTAAAAGCAACCTTACAACATAGATAATCAAAAAGTAAAAACCTTACAAGATAGATTGTGAAAGAATAATTTGTCAATTTGTTAACATATGCTTTTATGTTTTTATTACTTGAAAATTGGCAGGTCATATGAACTGCATTTGGAAAAATCCCCTCAAAGTATAATCAGAGTAATTAAAGCAGTAAAGTCTTGAAATCAAACAGGTTAAACCCCTCCCCAAATATACATATATCCATTTCTTAAGGTAAAGCAACTGAGACTTGAAGAGTAATTTCCTAAATTCATTGCAAAATTAGGAGTGAAATCCAAACCTCCGGTCTCTGTGCCCAAGGCCCTTCCCACTTCATTATCTGACTACATGTGTGTTTTGTTTTGTTTTCCTTGACCTATAACAGGTACAAAAAGATCTGCAGTAAATAACTCATGATTGAGAGCAAACATTATTTAGTTGGTCAAGGCAAGCTCATCATCCATGGGATAATATAGGAGGGATCCAATCTGCCAGTAGGTTCTATGATTCCTGTCTTATCTGTGAATCTACTCCCTTCCCTTAAAGCTTATTGATCAAACCTACTCTTAAGTATACAGGTGGCCTGAGAAATAGAATAAATGATCCGGTTTCATTAAAACAATAACCACGTTGTAGGTATTATCAAGAGAAAACATTATTTCAGCCTAAAAGCTTCCTTCTAGAAGTCCAGGAATGTATATTATGGAATGTTCTGCATTCTAAAAGCCATGTTTGTTTTCAGTCCATTTTAAGTGGAATATTTTTCACCCTTCTGAGTAGGGCAGACAAAGGCTTTAATTAAACAAATGTCACATGGGAACTCTTGCCCCAAAAGCCTTTATTGGCCCTAATTAGCAGATGCAGCTGTAGACTCTATCAATATTAGATGGTCTGTTTATTGTGTCCATTTATATCACACTCATCAGGGAGCATGTAGAAGGCACCCCAGAATTATCAGCTTTAATTAAAACTGGCTCAAATGGTGGAGGAAATATCGCACACAAAAGTGGGTCAGGTAAAAGAGGAAGATTAAAAAACAAAAAACATACAAACAAAAAAAAAACAGTGGTCACAGCATACTGAGAATATTATATTACCAAGGCTTCTTTGGGAAAACTGGAGGAGGGTAGGTATTTGCTGATCTGTCAGCAACTGCCTGGAGGAGCGTAAGCAAAAGGGCTGGGCTGAATTATACAGGTAGGCGAGCCCCTGACTCAGAATATTTTCTTCTCCTGTCCAGGGCTCTGCAGTGACTCAGGGCTTTTCCTTCTAACTAGATAGGGAAGGAGGAGTGACACATTCATTTCATCATATTTGCTGAATTCATCCTCCAAGGAATTATATAAAGCTAGATCTGGAAGCTCCTAGAATGTTATTCTGTGTAACTTAAATACAATATCTAACAGAATTACTATTATTTATTTCAACTTCTGCTATGCTTTTATATATCATTCTTATCCTCACAACTCAGCACTGGGTTTTGGAATTTTCTAGATAAAATATCTTAGGCTCAAAAAAAACATTAAGTCCTTTCTAAATGTGATAGAGTTGGTACAAGACAGAACTAGGATCTAAATTTCTGTGTGATTCCAAAGCCTAGACAACCTTTCTCTGTGCTATAGGTCTTCTCTATAGAAGTCAAAAGAATTTAGGATTTTTGGCTGACAACTGGTTAACAAAAAGGAGTTGTAATTTTTGAACACAACAAACTTGAGTTTAAACCCTTTCCCATTTTCTTAATTTCTCTGAGCCTCTGTTTCTTCACTCAAATCAGGATAATACATAGTTTCTGAGAACTGCATTATATGATATCAACTTTGTGAAAAGATTCTGGCCTGTGGAAAACTCTTGACAACCATGATCACTCATTCCGTTCTCACTGATCACTCCATCATGACCGTGTTTTGAAAGACTCTTTGAGATGGTAGGTTCTTCCTGTCTCTTTGGAGTGTCATTGGCCTGCTTACATAGAGCCCCTTTGAAGGATAAGATAAACGGATGTTCACCCTTAGTGGTGTAACAGAAGTGTAAGCTTTGTTTGCTCTGTTTCCCAAGGAAACAATCGCTGGAAGTGTGACTTTTCAGTATAAAAACCATGAAATTTGGGGGACCTGGGTGGCTCAGCGGGTTAAAGCCTCTGCCTTTGGCTCAGGTCATGATCCCAGGGTCCTGGGATCAAGCCCCACGTCGGACTCTCTGCTCAGCAGGGAGACTGCTTCCCCCTCTCTCTCTCTGCCTGCCTCTCTGCCTACTTGGGATTTCTGTCAGTCAAATAAATAAATAAAATCTTAAAAAAAAATAAAAACCATGAAATTTGAAAGAAGCGGTAATTGGCCAGTAATTAGAAAGCTGTCACTGTTTTGAATAGGCTTTGCAGACTTTTTCAGTCAAGTTCCCTTAAAGGCAAGCAGAGCACACTTGTGTCTCCAAGTGGTTTGAATGCTCTACAGCAAGCATGAGGTTTATTTAAAGTTGTATTTTTTAAATGATGCAGTTTTGTACTCCTAAATATATATACTGGGTTTTTTTTTTTTTAAAGATTTTATCTATTTATTTGTCAGAGAGAGAAAGAGCACAAGCAGGCAGAGTGGCAGGTGGAGAGAAAGAGAGAAGCAGGCTCCCCGATGAACAAGGAGCCCAATGCGTGGCTCATCCCAGGACCCTGGGATCATGACCTGAGCCGAAGCCAGCGGCTTAACTGACTGAGCCATTCAGGCATCCCAATATATATACTTTTAAATAAAGAAATCATTAAATGGTTATGCCTTTAAGAAGTAGGTAAATGTCCCTAAGAAATCCTCCAGAAATTCCATACTCCAGTCTAAGAATATTAGAAAGTATTTCATCCACAAATAGTGATTTTTACCTTCCAGGAATTATCTGAGGTGATTGCCATGAAAATAATTTCCATTTGTGACCTAACACGGGGCAATTATTCCTACATGAGGACAAAGGAGAGGCAAGAGAAAAATAATTTAGATTCTATACCGACTCTGCATTTTTTAATAAATGTCCCAGTTTATATATTAGAATATTAAACTGAAACACCTCATTTACTATTCAGATGGAAGCATAGTTCAGTGAGAAATAATGACAAGTCATAATCTGGATTCCTCCAGTGTTACAGTCTGTGCCATTTGCTGGTTTAACTTTTTATTATTTTTTTAAAATAATGTCTACACCCAACGTAGGGCTCAAACCCACAGACCCCAGATCAAGAGTCACCCATCCCTTTGCAGAGGCTGTTCCTGCAAACAAGTGTTTACCCCAGAGTCTGTTTACTGGGGAACCCAGCTGAGACAGCTTCTCACCGAGAGAGGGAAATTCCTTCTGTCCTCCCCCACATGGCAATTTCCCCAGTTGCATTAGACACTGTTTCTGAATTTAAAAGTGAAAATAAAATAACTACGTGACTCTGAAACATCATCGGTATGTGGCTGGGTAACTGTAGTCTGCACAGTGATTATTTCTTGTTCAGCTAGTTTTATTGAGCATCTATTATGCCTCAGACACTTGAGTATTTGAAATTGCAGATGTAGCCTTATTACAACCCTATGGCATAAGCATGACTATACCTGCTCAAGAAAGAAAGAAACCAAGACTTATTCCCGTGGTTAAAATGGTAGCGTTGGCATAGTGTGAAGTCAGAATTTGCACCCAGGCTATGTTTCCCCGAGTCTCGTGGTCTCCTGCTTTCCTGTGATCCGTTGTGCTGCTCACACGTCTATCTGCAGCTCTCTGCCTCTGAGCACAGGGCAGAATCACACTTCCCCGCCCTCCCGATGCTAAGCACAGCCATGCCACTCGTCCTGGCTGAGGAAATAAATGGGAGAGAAGGACTGATGGCTTCTTGCTTTGTTGTCCCTCTGCCTTCACAAAGAGCGGTGACATTCTAGGAGGCTGTGGCTCTGCCCGTTTGTGTCCCTAAGTAAATACAACATGAAACAGGACTCCCAGCCTAGCTCAAGATGGGCATGGAACATGGGTGGAAGGAATCTGAGTTGTCTTGAGCCGCTGCTCTCCAGGCATTATTTATTACCACAGCAGAACTAGAATCAATACATGAATTATGACTAAAGGATGGCTTAAAAAAAAAAAGGACATAAGGTTATTGAGTAAAAGGCATAGCATAGGTAATTACCTATTACCACATTTGTGGGTGCTTCCTTGGGCTCTGTTCACCTCTTCGGATAAAGGGGCCCTGATTTTCCACTGGGGTCTTTACCAGTCACCCATTCAAGGGATGCTGAGGCCCAGCTCCAGAGAAATTCCAGATTGGTTGCAGCCAATCCTACCTTCCTGGGTACGGTGCTGGTTCAGCATGAGGCACAAGCTTAACTTGAGCCCTAAGAGCAAAACCCAGGATTTAAGCAAGAAGAATTGGAAGAGACCCTTTCTCTCCCTCTGAATGGGGAACAAGTTTGCTGAATAACGTGGCTATCTGAGGGCATCCCTCGGGGCCAAGTGGTCCTCTTTTGTGCACTGAAGATGAAGGAGACTGAAGAAGAGAGCAAGAAACCATATTTTTCTGACCCTGAGTAGCTGCATAGATCATTACCTAAAATGAGTACTGCTTCTGGATTTTAAGTTTGGCAAATTTTCAGATCCCTTCGCTCTCATTGAGTCTGATTTTCTGTTCTGACCTATAAAGTCACAATCCCACTGCCCAGGGAGAACCACTGTTGACATTATAGGCTCATTCTTCTTGTACATTTTATTGTATCTTATTTTTTTAAAGATTTTATTTATTCTCTTTCTCTCAAATAAATAAAGAGAGAGAGAGCTTGTGTGAGAGAACAAGTGGGAAGAAGGGCAGAAGGAGAGGGAGAAGCAGACTCCCCACTGAGCAGGGAGCCAGATGTAGGGCTCATTCCCTGGCCCCTGTGATTATGATCTGAGCTGAAGGCAGATGCTCAACCGACTGAGCCACCTAGGCGTCCCTCTTCTTGTATATTTTAATGCATCCATAAAGATGAAACTAATTTTCTTTATTTTTTTACTTTTACAAAATTGAATATATTTCTGAATTTTCCGAATATTCTAAAACATTTCAGTGGATTATATTGTTTACCTTTTTTTTTCTGTCAACGTTTCTATCAACCTATCTCATTATCCTTTTAAACAACTTCATACTAGTCCATTCGAATATGCCATAATTTTAACAAATTTTCTATTAAGGCACATTTATATTTTCTACATTTTTCCTATTATAAATGTGCCATTCTTTTTTTTTTTTTTAAGATTTTATTTATTCATTTGACAGACAGAGATGACAAGTAGGCAGAGAAGCAGGCAGAGAGAGAGGGGGAAGCAGGTTCCCCCGCTGAGCAGAGAGCCCTATGCGGGGCTCAATCCCAGGACCCTCGGATCACAACCCGAGTGGAAGCAGATACTTAACAACTGAGCCACCCAGGTGCCCCACATTCTTAAGACTAATGCATTTCACCAGATTGTCCTCCAAAGGGAAAATATAATTTATATTCTCTTCAGGATGGAGATTGGTATGTTTGATGGATAGAAGTAGGTGACTCAAGGTAAAATGCTGGCTGAAGAGAAAATATTTGTTGGCGGAATGTTTATTGTCTATTCTTTGTACACCATGTTGATAGGTGCTGGAGATATACTGGTGTTCAAGGACTCCTCGACTCGGTTCTCGGTGCTCTTCCTTCTCCAGTTATCACAGATTAGACAAAAAGGTCTACTTTGTGAATGAATGAACTAACATCATACACCATGATTTTACATACACGTGTTACATAAATGACATCAGAGTGAGCAGCATGGAGACCGGCAAGGTGCATTTCCACATCCATCACATATGTGATGTCACTATAGAATAATGTTCACCCACACTTTCCTTCCTTTGCTCTCCCCTGTACAGATGTGGCTAGAAGCCTTGAAATTTTATTTCCCAGACTTCCTTACCAGCAGGGTTGAACAGATTATTATTATTTTTTTTAATTTAAGATGTATTAGTAAAGAATGGCCGCATTTGCTAGAATCAAAACATCCTAGATACTTAAATTTGTTTTATACTGTAATGTGGTTGAAGAACTTTAGGTTTTGCAATCATTAGATATAATTTAATTTGAATCTCTGATCTACCACATACTTACTAAATGACCTTGAGTTTCAACTTTTCTCTCAGCTCTCATTTACTCATCTATAAAACGAGGCCGGTAGTATTTGTGTTACAGAATTGAGGTGATGGTTTGATAAAGCCTGTAACACTTTTAGCAAATTGCTTGACATGTAGATGATATCAAATAAATTTTACAGAAAGTGGTCCTCTCACCCCTGCGTCTGAAAACCATTATTAAAAATACAGGTTCCTAAGGTCCATATCAAACGTATTAAGACAGAATCTTAGGAAGTGACCTGCATTTTTAACAAATCCCTTTAGCATTCTTCACTGAACTTTCAAAATTATTATATGAAGCAAATATTAAATATTTCCATCACACGTACAGAAATGTGTGTGTGTATGTGTGTGTGTGTGTGATTCAGACAGCCAAAAAGCCTATAGTGATCTTAGAACCCAATGTATCACCCACTGCACTAGAGATGCTTCGAAGGGAGCTTAATAGAGGACTTTGGGGAATTAATACCTAATTCAAAGCTATAACATCTAAAAGAAAAACCTTTGTCAATTCTTTGTGTCTCTAAATATCCCATGACTAAGGTGATCTTCGCCGATGAGAATGGTGCAGGGCAGTCTGGAACTTGGAGACTGGCTGAAATCAGATACCTATTGATCGCCAATGATAGTCAAGGCAGGGACCCTTCCATCAGAAACGTATATGACTCAGTACTTATAACTCCTTAAATTTTTTGGTGGAATTTTAGGCCTGAAATTTTATTTTTGTTGCTTTTAGCAACAGAAATGCCTTTGATGCCAGCTGGTTCTTCTTGGTTCCGGTGAGTGACTTTGGAGCCGTGTGTCACCATCCCCCGCTCCGATCCCTTTATCACCATGTCACTCTTCTCTCCTTCTCCTCTCCTCCTGCATTTCTGTTTATCTATGCCTAAGAATTCACAGACCAAAAAGGGGAAATCTGAAATTAATCAAGGCTGATTCTAGTTCCAGTGTAGTGACTAAGCTCTCTTGTTCAAGAACAGGCAATGAAATGTACTTTTGACTTTTAGTTTTGTGGGGGGAATCCATACCCAATAGGCCTCTGCAGAAGAGGGCAGGAGGGATGCAGGTCAGGGCTGGCAGTTGTGGCCTGAGAAGGTATAAAGAAGAATGGGAGCTGAGTTTAGCTATGAGAGTCTGCAGTCTTCCCCGAGAGCAGTCTCCCAGGCAGAGAGGTGGGGGAAGAGATTTTACTACAGCTTGGAGCAGGAAAGATAAGGGAACCACCCCTCCTTCAAGCCACCGCACAGCCACAAGGAGCAAGGCCAGTAGAGACACGCATACACTGATCTTGCTTCTTCCCTGCTCAAGATTTTAATGCCTGGTGGGCACCATTTCTGGTCTAAGCCTCACCTCCCTCCTATCCTTTTAGCATTCTTGTCTCATGAAAAGGAAGATAGAAAGAAACCCATACCAACAGTCCTTCAAGTAAATGACATAGGATTCCCTTAAAAGTTGGGTAGGTGAGAGAGTCTTTAGTGCATCCTACATAAAACTGAGAAATTTTTACAAATCTGACATTACTTGTACTTTGAGTGTTGGGGACAGAGATGTTTAAGCTTATGTTCTGATCTCATCACACTTGCCTGAGTTAAACTGGGGTCAGCTGGCCCACACCCTTGCTTTGGTTTCTGCCAGACATGAGAGACAGAATGTACCTATGAGGCGAAGCTGTAACATTCTGGAGTAAGTTCCCACAGCCATCACTTTCCCAGTCACAGAGAATGTGGAGAAGTGGAAATCATCCTCAGATTGGCCTTCTTTCCTTCTGTGCCCTTTATGGAATCAAATCCAAAAACACAGAGAATTTTCCACTGTTTTTACCCATGTCAGTGAATTGGATTTTCATGCGGAACTGTGTCGAGTCATCGTAAGCACTTGAGACTATCGGTTGTGCTTTATCCTTTCATGAGCTCCCTCCAATGGCAGGTACTGTGGGGTACCTCATTCATTGCCCTCTGCACCCCCAGCACTCACTCCCTTTCGAATACAGGCCTACACACCTCTTCTGTATGGTTCTTACCTGGGAGGGCATCTCTGAGATGCCAGACACCAGCAGGCCCGATGTGCTAGGAGCTGATGCACTAGGAAATAGCTTTCAGCCAAAAAGATGGAAACTGGCGGGCAGATGTACACCTTCCTTGTCTGCGGAGGCCGGGAGGCAAGTAACTCTGCCATGTTCAAGTCAATATCCTCTCCCTGAATTCCTACTGAGATTGAGACCTAGCTCCCCCAACATTAACTTGCTTGATATTGTAGACTTTCCTGGCTTTCTTCCATTTGCTCCTTCCTGCGCCCACTTCTCTGTTGGTGCTTCCCAGGATCCCCTCCCCAGTATACTCTTAGCTCACAAGTATCTGTCTTGGACAGTGCTTCATGTATCCTTCAGCCTAAGAGATGTAATGACTACTTCACATCTGACTAGGATGGAAACTAAAAAAGACAGAATCTAGCCATAAAGTGCCATCGGGTCATCCCACAAAAGGAGGCTGCCAGCCATCCTCTCTCAAGAGGGGACATTTATTGCCTTGCTCAGTTTTCCCTGATCGGAGGCCCTGCTGATGTTATTGGCACAAAGAGTAGACTCATCTGTTGGGCATTTCACACCAAGCAGGCTCATAGAACTGAGATATAAAAGCTAAATACCAATTTATGAATTTACCATAAGAAATAATGACCACAGGGAGTGCAATACTCAGCTTCTGAGAGCCCAGAATGCACTGTGGCTAGAGGCTGACTGGCGTGGGATTCCAAAGATGCAGCAGAGGTTGAATGAAAAGCATGGAATCCGGACAGAGGAAGCCAGAGGGACGTGAGGTCTAAAGGCTAAATTAGACTTAGACACCCTGACACCCAGGCCGGCAAGTAAGGGCAACAGTGCCTAGGAAAGTAGGACTCGAAACCTCCTTGGCAGAAAATCTCTCCAACCATTCCCCGCTGGCCATCCCCTCATGAATAGGACTTACAGATGATTGGCCAATATGAAAAATCCTCCAGGAAAATGCTACTACGTGGAATGTCTCTGAGAGTCTCAACCTCTCCTTCTGACCTCACATCCTTTCTTTGAGTGTTAATAAATTCAGTCAGACACAAACCAGTTCTGCTGCACTGTAAATTATTCAGACTTGTTCAGTGGTTTTGCGTATGTCTGCCTTAATTTCAGTTTCCAAGGGGCAAACTCATTTCCCTAGTATTTAGATGGAGGAGAGCCGATATAAAACTTCAGTGCCCACTTGTTAATACCACCCACCATATGCAGGCTGCACTTCCTCTGGCCTCCACAACCCATCTTTGAGGTCGATGCTACTGTCTTTACTCACAAGAAAACAGAGGTTCAGGCTGGCCAACTGACTTACCAGGGATGTAACTGGAATCAAGCCCGCTTGTCCAGGCTCATTACCCCTGCCATTTCTGCCATCTCATGCTCTCCACAGGTTATGATGGAGAAGCTCCTATTTAAGAGGTGAGCTGGGGATGCCTGGGTGGCTCAGTCAGTAAAGCCACTGCCTTCGGCTCAGGTCATGATTTCAGGGTCCTGGGATCGAGTCCCGCATAGGGCTCCTTGCTGGGCGAAAGCCTGCTTCTCTCTCCACCTCTACCTGCCACCCCGCCTGCTTGTGCGCGCTCTCTCTCTCTCTCTCTGACAAATAAATAAAATCTTAAAAAAAAAAAAAAAAAAAAAAGTGAGCTGAAGAAAAGCTTTCACTTCAAACTTCTGGAACAAAGTTTGACAACTCCAAAGGGTCTGTCTAGCTCTAAGAATGTATGATTCTTTAAGGCACCCGATTTTCCTGAAATGCAGAATTGAGACCTTTTTCTAAATATTTCTGACAAAAATTAATTGCGCCTGGCTGTTCAGGGACAAAAAACCATGTCTGAGTTATCTTTCTAATTGCCTCAGTTTTTCCGTTCACTGACCTTAGGATCACGTTACTCATTCACGCTGCGGACTGTGTCTCCTTGCGTCTGATAATTGAGGTTTCATAGGGAATGAGAGTAACTTTCTAAAGATTGTAAAAGATCTAATTACCTGTATTGACCCTGCCCAGGAGCAGCCACAAACAATGCTGTAATTAACTGAGTCTGACTATCAATGGGAAACGTGTGGGTGATTTTTCATAGCCAAGAAGAAAGATGAGCTCAGTAAACTGATGGGTAACTGATGGAACATTCTGAAATTTGTTGCACATTTCTCAATCTTGCATTTTACCTTTTTTCTCTGCTTCTGCCCTTTTGCTCCTCCACCCTTCCTAAGGTAAAAATGTTTGTCAGTTACAAAATCAAATAGATGATCATTAAAAGGAAGTTTGCAAAAGGTACAGGGAAATGGAAAGATGAAAAAAAAAATCCATTGTTTAACTCTTTAGAAATAACCACAGTTAATGTAAATGCGTCTTTTCTTTTCTTTTCTTTCTTTCTTTTTTTTTTTGGTGTGTGTGTGTGTGTGTGTGTGTGTGCATAAGTAACAGAAACTATTTTTTGTTTGTTTGTTTTAAAAAATATCAGTGTAGATGCCCTTGGGAGATTCCATCTACTTTCGTCGTCATCTCTCCTTCCTGGAAGGGGTGAGTTCAGACAGGCCAGGAGGAGACAGTCGGCTGAAGGCAGACAAGTATGCATGCAAAGGCTGTGAGGAGTGGGAACACAGGTGCCAGGGAAAAACCAAGCAGTGCAGCAGGGCTGGGGTTTGAGAAGCTGGAAGCGGACTGGTCAGGAGGTGGGCCCTGCGTGCCACGCTAAGGGATGTGCACTGTAACAGGAAGGTCAAGGGACAGGGAGGTGTTCAAGTCTGGGCTATCGTGGCTATGGTGACCAGAGCTCTAGAACAGTGCCTGCCTCCCAGCAGGGGCTCAGGATCTATTTACTGAGTGAAGAAATGGAAGGCTCAGGGGCAGCTCTGTTGAAGTTGGGAGGCCCTGAAGTGATGGAGAGGCAGGGAAGCCCATTGGGAAACTCTGCGTTCCTAAATTACTCAAGGTCTGAACTAAGGTAACTGATGGGTTATGAACTCTGCGTTCCTAAATTACTCAAGGTCTGAACTAAGGTTCTGGATATGGTGATAACAAAGACAGGATAGATTTTAGGAAGGTGAGATAAGGTTCTCCTCTCTCCCTCAATGTTCTGCCCTTTCTAGATGGGTTGGATCCCCTCCCGTGGTACCCCATATTACTCAGCTAAACCTTGGTTACCTGGCTTCTGAGATTGAATGGAAACTTTTGGGTTAAGTGACTCTTAGGTGAATAAGTGATTAAATTAACATGAAAAGAGTGTTAGTGGCTTTAAATGCACATCTACCCATGATAAATTTCTGTCCTTCAGGCATCTGCTCTATTAAATTACGATCCATCTGAGTTATCTGCCAGGTCCTTGCTTGAACTAGAAAGAATCTATAACTATAAAGTAGAATTTAGAGATTATAAGCAAGCAAAAGCTTAACTCTTGATGTAATACAGATTTGATTTTATTTGATTTTATTTTTGATGTAATACAGATTTTAAAACTAACTTTAAACATTTCAAGCCATAAGGTCTTCACTCCCTGTGGTTATTTTAAATCCAGTTAATGAGGGAATTGTGAGCAGGGCCTCAAGGCACAGACATTTGCAGGAAGAAGCTTGCAATGCAGAATTCTCTAAACCATTGAGGTGGTGCACACCCTTATTTTTTGGTGATTCTTCATTTATTTTTTAAGATTTTATTTATTTATTGGGCACCTGGGTGGCTCAGTCGTTAAGCGTCTGCCTTCATCTCAGGTCGTGATCCCAGGGTCCTGGGATCAGCCCCACATCAGGCTCCCTGCTGAGCAGGCAGTCTGCTTCTCTCTGTCCCTCTGCTGCTCCTCCTATGTGTGTGTGCTCTCTCTCTCTCTCTCTTTCTCTGTGTTAAATAAATAAATAAATAAAATCTCTCTTTTTAAAAAAAGATTTTATTTAAAAGGATTTTAAAAATTAATATAGATTTATATAGAATTAATATAGATTTATATCACATTTTAAGAAGTTATTATACCACAAGCCTTTTTCATTTTTTTACTTATTTTATATTTACATACACATATATACACATACGTATATATACTTTCAGATGGCTATATATTGTTTATAATTTATTTATTTTTCTCCATTATATGATCTTTATTTGGCTTCTAGTTTTTCACTATTATAAATTAATCTCTGTAGACAAGTAACTCTTTCCGTAGTTTATTTTCTGAGCTTTGAGTCTAAGGAAATGAATAGTGAACCCATGTAGTGGTTAGGAGCACAGGCTAAATTGACCAGGTACAAAGTCTCAGCTTCGACATTTACCTATGACACAATTTGTTCTGCTGTTGTTTTTAACATTTTCTTCTGACATATTGTGACAATATTACCTAACACACAGATTTGTTTGTAATAAAATAATCTTTATATATGAAGATCTATACACATTAATGCTTTGTTATTGACTACATTTAATTTATTTATTTATTTAAGTTCTTATTTATTTGTTAGAGCACAAGCAGAGGGAGCTGTAGGCAAAGGGAGAAGCAGGTTGCCTGCTGAGCAAGGAGCTGGACATGGGACCCGGTCCCAGAACCCTGGGGTCATGACCTGAGCTGAAGGCAGATGCTTAACCAACTGAGCCACTCAGGAGTCCCTGTGGTCTACATTTTAATTTTACTAGGTTACAGAAGTGCTTCTCAAATGAGGTTTAACAACACAGAATGGCGGTAAAAAGTGTAAGTGTACAACTGGTTTTGGATATTACCCTTTCTGGAAATTCTATAGGACAAAATAATTTTTAACTGCTTCACTTTTTATCTTCAATTTGCAAAACTTAAAAATGAAGATACCAGAGGCCTAATTAATCCTTTTATATGGAGCATTTCTATTTGGAGTGGCTACTACAAATACAAATATAAAGCAGTGATCCTAATTGCCATTAGGGAGAGAGGGCGACAAAGGAGCTAACCGCTTCCCGCTGGCAGGAGACGCTGTTGAAGAAGGAAAGGTTGCAGGGTTTCATCCCCAGAGGTCTGTCTTGAGGGTCCCAGGTAGAAGTCTATAGGGGCTCTCTCCATCCGTGGCTGCACAGACAGGCCCATCTGTAGCCTGACCAGACCAGATAAATCAGAGAAAGACACTTAGAGGGGAGCTAGGGTAGTTCAGTGGGTTAAAACTCTGTCTTCGGCTCGGGTCATGATCTCAGGGTCCTGGGATCGAGCCCCGCATGGGGCTCTCTGATCGGCGGGGAGCCTGCGCCCCCCACCCCAACTCCTATTTGTGCTCTCTCTGCCAAATAAATAGAATATAGGAACTGAAAAGACAGAGGAGGAAAATGACTAATAGCAGGGCCATCAACAGCTATACCCAGAGTTAACTGCTGTGTCCCAAGGGACTTCCATCAGAGGAGAGGGCCTTCATTTGGGCTAGCAGGTTATCTGAGCAATCCAAATGACAGACCATCTGGCCTGTGTTGTTGACACAGAAGCAGCATTCTTCTAGGGGAAGAAGGGGCAGGAGTTAAAGTGACGGGAGTTTCTATCTGCATGACCGGACATTGCAGGGATAGTACTTGGTTTGGCAGAAGATGACTGTCTGTGAGCCAGTGCCTGTCATTAGTTCATAGGACCCTTTGAATATTATGAGCAGTGTGTATACAGTAAGATCTTGTTCCAGAGTTAGTTTTGTAGCCTCCGGGATCGAGACAGCCATGACTGCCACCACTCTCAGACACATTGACCAGCCATGGGCCACCAAGTTAAGGTTTTTGCTTGGATATCCCACTGGCTATTGTGCTGGCACTCTGGCCTGGGTCGGGACACCCGAGGCCATTCCTTTTCTTTCTGTCACATACAGGCTGTAATCCTTCTCAGGAGGGAGGCTTAACGCAGTAGCATTGAGTAATGCCTTCTTGGGATCCTTAAAAGCTTTTTCTGAGTCCAAGCCCCATGTTAGTAGATGAGTATCAGTGTTTGAGTTCTCCGATCGACCAATTAGGGGTGTGCTCTGTCCCCATATCCTGGTATCCAGAAGCAGCAATACCCTATTTTGCCCAGAAAACCTCTCAATTGTCTTTATTTTCTTTAATATTTTTAATTTATTTATTTGATAGATATCACACATAAGCAGAAGGGCAGATGGGGGGTGGGGGTGAAGCAGGCTCCCCACTGAGCAGAGAGCCCGTTGCAGGGCTCGATCCCAGGACCCTGGGATCATGACCTGAGCTGAAGGCAGAGGCTTAACCCACTGAGCCACCCAGATGCCCCTCAACTGTCTTTGAGTCCTAGGGAAAGGGTAGGAAGCAATAGGCTGGATTCTACCTTCTTCTAGCTTTCTCATTCCTTCAGGATGGATCGAGCCCAGGTGCTTGATAGAGGTCTTACATAGCTGTGCCTTGGGCTGAGAGGCCTTCTACCCCTCTGACACCCAGAAAGCTGAGAAGGTTTTGAGGACCAATCTGAATGCTCGCTCACAGGGGCCACAAACAGGAGATCACCCGCATATTGTCAGGACACAGTTCTCCGAGGAGAAGTCTGTGAGATCTTGAGATAGGGCTTGCCCAAATGGATGAGGACTGTCTTGGAGTCCCTGGGGCAAGACTGTCCATGTTAACTGAGAGGCTGGATTAGTAGGATCTTCAAATGCGAACAGGAACTGAGAATGTAGGTGCATTGTAATACACAAGACGCCATCCTTTAAGTCTAAGACTGTGAACCAACTGGCGTCAGCGGGGATTTGAGCCAGTAGGGTGCAAGGGTTAGGAACTATGGGATGAAGTTGGACCACAGAGGTCCTGAACAGTATCCATTCTCCATTAGGCTTCCGCACCCCCAAGGTCAGGGTGTTGCGGGGACTCTTACATTCTTTTAGAAGTCCCTGCTGTCTAAGGTTATGTATGATTTTTATTAGGCCCTCCCTTGCTTCTGGTTTTAAAGTTTTGTTTTTTTTTTTTAATTTTATTTATTTATTTGACAGACAGAGATCACAAGCAGTCAGAGAGGCAGGCAGAGAGAGAGGAAAAAGCAGGCTCCCCGCTGAGCAGAGAGTCCGATGCGGGACCCAATCCCAGAACCCTGAGATCATGACCCGAGTGGAAGGCAGAGGCTTAACCCCCTGAGCCACACAGGTGCCCCCTTGCTTCTGGTTTTAGAGGGTATTGTTTCTGACAAGGGGAAGTTGTGGGGTCGTTAAGGTATATGTGAATGAGGCCCTGCGGTTGAGGCCTGACCCACTTCTCCCTGAGTTGCCTGGACCTGGGGATTAGCTTCAGCCATTACCAAGGGAAGGTTGTTGCTAGTCTGTTCAGGGGCTATTAAATTGGCCATGCTATCTCTCCCAAGAGATGAGTGGGGCTCTCAGGCATTATTAAGAAGGAATGGGAGAAAGTGAGATCTCCCCAAGCGCATCCCAGTGGGTAAGAAGAATCTGGTTATAGACTGTCCAGTAACACACTTAACAATGCTGCAGCTCTAAGGTTGGCCTGAGGTGAAGAGTAGAACAGAAAAGGTGGTTCCTGTATCTAAAAGGAGATTGGGGGCGCCTGGGTGGCTCAGTGGGTTAAGCTGCTGCCTTCAGCTCAGGTCATGATCCCAGAGTTCTGGGATCGAGTCCCACATCAGGCTCTCTGCTCAGCAGGGAGCCTGCTTCCTCCTCTCTTTCTCTGCCTGCCTCTCTGCCTACATGTAATCTCTCTGTGTCAAATAAATAAATAAAATATTTAAAAAAAATAATTTTTAAAATAAATAAATAAATAAATAAATAAAAGGAGATTGATTGGCTTTCTCCTATTTCCAAAATTACCCGAGGCTCTGGATTTTCAATGGTAAGGTGTTTTGGAGGAATCACTGTAAGGAGCCCCAAACCCCGAGTCCTTATTGGGGGTGCTGATTGTCTGAGCCCTCATGGATTGAGATCCTCGAGGGCATTCAGATTTCCAGGACCCTCCTCCACATACGTGACAGGGGTTGTGGGGCTTTGACTTTTTCCCATGAGGGCATTCTCATCTCCAGTGCCCTGGGTGCCCACAGAGGTGGCATCTGGTATGCGAGTCTCAGGTAGGGGGGGGGGGCACTGGCTTGTAGGGCCCCAACCAGAGCCTCCGATATCTTTTTCAGCCTCTTTTCCTGTTCCTTATTCTTACTCTCCTCTTGGTCCTGGTTGTAAAAGACCCAATTAACAGCTCCTAAGAGCTCTTCAAAGGTCCCCTCAGGGCTGACAGTCAACTTTCGCAGGTTTTTTCTAATATCTGGGGCCGACTGGGTAACGAATTTGGTCTTTCAGAATAATCTCGGCCTTGAGAGAACTGGGGGAGATAGCTATGTATTTAATGAGAGCATCTCTCAACCTTTTTAAGAAAAGTGTTGGGTTTTCTTCCCAAGTCTGGGTGACAGTAACCTAGCATAATGTTTATCAATAGACCGACCCATCCCTTAGTTCCTTTGCAGTCAGAAGTCAAAAGGACAAACCAATGTCCAGTTATTAAGACTTTAGCATTTTAACCTATTTGGAAAAGACCTAGCTGTCCCAAGACTTCAATCCCGTTCATCATCCAAGCAAAACTTTAAAGTTTCAGGTTACCCTTAACTATTACTCATGAAAACTTTGGGACAGATGAGATCAGCTTTTTGCTAACAAACTGCAGCAAAAATAACAGGAGCTTATTAACCTTCAGCAAACCAATTTAGAACACAAGCTTTACATTTCATAGTGATAACTTTAACTTTTATCTTAATTAAACCAACTTATATCAGTTTAAATACCAAATTATGTTTCACCTAGATTCTCTTTTAGAAGTCAACCAATTTGTTCTCCAGGGTCAATTTTCACCTCAGACCCTGGTGGGGACATCTAAAGGGGGGGGGTGTATGCAGGAGGCGTCCAGAGTGGCGCAGAAACCAAAGGAAGAGGGGGAGACAGAAGAGGCAGAGGACTGCCGGAAGGCAGAGAAAGAAGGTTCCTGGGTCTAAACCTCATCACCTCGGACAGGCAAGCAGACACAGATTTTTGTTCATCTGTGTTTTCACCAACGTGGAATTTGGCAGTCTATGTCCAGCCAGAGAGGACCGGGAACTTCCCCGGAACGGAGGTACAGCAGCTGCTTGGGAGTATTCTGTAAAGTCCCCGCCCTGGGGGAGACTAACCAGAGACAGTTGGATCCAGTTCTGGCCATTAATGCAGGAAAAGACTGAGGAGAAGCCCTCGAGCATCTGTAGGGGTTTTGAGCATAGCAGACAGGCAGAGGGAACTGGTCCAAGACCCACACAAGCAGGTATTCCTTTGTTTTTCTCCCCTGCCCCTCCCCCGCCATGGTGGGTCTGTGAGAGACAGCATCCAGGAGGCTAGGATTAAACTTCCACAGCTGGCAGAGGCCTTGATTTTCCGTAAGACCCAGAAACATTGTACACAAGGTACTTCCCCCATCTTGCCTCCTGTTTGCAAAACAAGTCTAGCTGTAAAATGGTGTTAAAATTGATAGTTCCGTCAGACAGCCAGGACACTTTCTCCAGTTTGTATCATGGCCATGTCTCTGTGCAAAATAATGAGTTGGGCGCCTGGGTGGCTCAGTCAGTTAAGTGCCTGCCTTCAGCTCAGGTCATGATCCTGGGGTCCTGGGATAGAGCCCTTCATTGGGCTCCCTGCTCAGCGGGAAGTTTGCTTCTCTCTTTCCTACTCCTCCTGCTTGTTCTCTCTCCCTCTCGCCCTCTTTCTCTCTCAAATAAATAAATAAAATCTTAAAAAATATATATATAGGTCATTTTTTCTTCAAGTTTTGAGGGTAAAATTGGTCCCAATTATTCAAGATGCATCCCAGAGGTATATTGTCTTTAGCCAGGGAGTTACAGAAACAGAGAAGAAACATCTATAGAATCAGAGGAGAAAGGCGTCCCTTTGCTCCCTTTTCTATAGATGCCAGGGAGGCATGTTTCTGGTTACTGGCTGGGCTGCTAAGTGACTGGCAGCCAACACCCTGATCATCTCTGCCAGGTGCTGGAACTAGTGGCTCTTAACCAGGGTTGGCTCTACTTTCATAGAGTAGCCTCTGTTTCCCAGGCCCTTTCCTTGTCTGTGTTCTTGTGTCCGACCCACGGGACTCAATGCGTACGGATTGGGACCAAGTAAGACTCCTCTAGTGGTAGACGGATGTGCCTGACTCCTTATAGCCCACTGGAAGTCAGCATGAGGGTCATAGTAAAAATGTGCAGTGTGGCGTAGCCATAATAGGAGGTTAGAAAAGGCCAGCTGCTAGAGTGACAAGACAGGGAACACATGGGGAGAGGCAAGTAATGTGGAAAGACCCTCACCCCTGAGCCTTGTCTTGTAATTCTTTCACAGATATGACACAGCCAATGGGGAGTCCATGGTAAATCCCATTTGGGGAGGGGGGTGGCAATAGGCTGCTAGAGAAGGATGACCCCATTGAGGTGAGGAAGTTGACTGTATGGTACATCACAGAGATCAGAACTCAGGGGTGTTGGATCATACCCTCTATTTAAGCCTCTTCTCTGTGTATGTGCAGACAAGGCAATGCCAGCACTTTACTACTACGGGAATCAAAGGGTGGGCTTCCTGAAGTATTGCTGGGCCAGGACCCTGAGGTCTCAATGGTCTGCCCTTTTGGTTAATATGAAGATTCCCTCTATCTGACTGGGTAGCTGGAGTAAGGGAGTGTGAGTCAAAGATGCTGCCATCAGTATAGATGCCACCGGACGACAGAGACAGAAGATTGTTCCTCACCATGACAGGGAGCTGTGAGTGTGATCCCTTGGAGGCCACCCAAACCATATTCAGGAGTATGTCCAGGGGGATCGTCCTGGATTTTTCCCATCATTCTCTTTAGGAAGGAATTAGCCAAGAAAAGAATGATAGAGGGGTTTCTCTCTGGATGGCCGGACGAGGTTGTTAAGGAGCCAGGTTCCTCTGGAGCCTTCGGGTGTCCACCAAAGAGTACCTTTAGTCAGGACCCAGCAGGTGCTGCTTGGTTTTCCCAGGTTCCCCATGTCTAGTGATCTGCCTTGAAAGGAATACTGAGTCCTCGCTAAACCCAAATTCCCAATTGATGTCGGGGGATCAGTCTGAAAGGAATTCAGAAAATCTGTCAACCAACACTTGAGAATGGCAACCTTGCTAATCGCTGTTATATGGCTGATGGGTGCCCATTGTTTTGGCACTCATGGGAGAGACAGACAGACTTGCTGCCCACTACTCACTGTAGATGTCCTTGGTGATGGTAGAGATTCAGAGTGAGCCCCCAGCAAATGTTAGAGGATTTGTGTCCCCTTAGCACCTGTGATTTTTGGTTGTATTGCTTTGAAGAATGAAGAGATAGACCAGACGAAGAGTGGTGGGCAGCAGCAAAGCAAAATTTACTGAGCAAGAGTACAAGGCTCCCAGAGAGGGAGGAGGGCTCCAGTGGGTTGCCCCCAGAGTTTCTAAGTTTGGGGGTTTTTATGAGCTCTTGGCAGAACTTTCTTAAGCAATCAGGGAGTGCACAGTAGTGCCAATCAGGGCTTTGGTCATGTAACTGTCTATCTATTGGGTTAATGTCCATATTCTGATGGTCTTTTCTTGTTGACATCTGGAGGCTTAGGTCTTGCCTGCCCCTTACCCGTGATAGTAACAAATGCTTTTGTGGTTAATTGTCTTATTTTAGCAGGTTTTTACAGAAGTCATTTCTGCAAAGGCTGCAAAGCAGAATGTCATTGCGGTCCTGTCTCAGTGGCAAAGCAGGATGTCAGTGCTGTTTTGGCTCAGTTGTCCTGACTCCGTATTTCCTTGTTGGAGTCCCTGACTCTCTACCTGTCCAACCAACTCCTAACACTACTGTCTCCTGTCTTGCCTCCATTTCTCAGATCCCTGTGTTTGTTTGCCACGTCCCCTCTCTAGGACAGCTGCATGGCAGAATAGGGACCCTGGGAGAAGGGACTGGATAGAATTGAAGGGCTGGAGAAGCTGCCAGTGATAACTGTAAGGGCCTATTTAGCCAGAGCGGCCCCACCTCAGTTGAACAGCCATTTTGTTTTTTATGCAGTAAAACTTAAATTGACTCTGCCCCTGTTGTGCCCAAGTTTTTGCGTCCGAGAGACCACCAAGGAGCCAAGCACCGATGCAATCACAAGAGGGTTTATTCGACAAGCTTAAACTTGGGCTCAAGTATACTTGATGCAGTGGAGTAGGGACTTGGACCCCGAGCTTAGTTAAGGCAGGGGTATTTATGGGTTCCTGTTACTAAAGCAGAGTGGGGATTCCTGGAACCAAAACAGGGTGGGGGTCACTAAAGCAGGGTGGGGGAAAGTTCAGCCCTTGGGCACAGGGGTCTGAGATGGCTGCCGGAACTAAGATGGCTGTACTTACGCTAAGGCTAAACCTGAGGTGGGATGGCCTTGATTTTATCGGCCTCCACATTTCCGCCTGAACAATTTTGACTCTTAAATCTTTAAGGTTGTTGAAGGTGGAAGGTCTCATCTTCTGTAACTTCTTCCTGCTGAGCAGGGGCGTAGAGTTGTCCCCCTACTTGGGTCAACATTGATCCATTGGGGAATGTATAGGGGAGTTATGAAAGACAGAGGCAGCTGAGTCCAGGGGTTTAAATCAATCACTAAAGGAGAGAGGGACTGTTTAAAGTGCTAACCTGACTAGGTCAGAAGCCAAGAAATATTTTGTGATAATCTGGAACATCAAGATGGCTGCACTTGTGTCTGAGCTAGACTCGAGATGGGTACAGCCTTGTTTTTCTTGGCCTCCACGGCCCCCACCCAGGGGAACTTACTTAAAAGCAAGTCCAGGAAACCAGTCCCAGGTAACAAAGCCCAAATACAAGGGTGGGTCAGGTCAGGTGGAAACATTCAATCAGTGGAGGCGCATACTGTCTCCTAGCTACCAAGGAGTATGGGCCCCACCCTTGGGGTGACTTTTGGGTGCTCATTCTGATTAAGGTGATAGGCTAATTCAAATAGCTACTATGGAGTGAATTGTAGTTCAACTGGCCACCCGTGTGTGACCTAGCATGACTGTGCAGCTTCCTCTGTGTGTTGCGATCCCATTGGCCACCTGTGTGTGGCCAGGCCGAAACCACATGGCCTTTGCTCTATAAAAGTTAGTCTGTGAAGCAGGGAGGGGGGTCTCGCTTTCTGTAAGAGGCGCGGCCCGGGCCGGTCGGTTTGATTCTCGATGCTTGGAGCGAAGCATTGAACTTCGTTTTGTATCAGTCTCGCTCTTTTAATCACGGACCTGTTATTGGGGGACCCAACATTAACCTGTCTCCATCAGTTTTGTCCCGTAATCCTCTGATTCCAAAGTCCAGTAACTCCCTTGCTCCGACTGAGCCCCTTAGGCAAGGCAGACTGCACTGAGTTACCCTTTAGATACAGTGGGCAAGAAATTTGCCTCTGGGACTACACGGTTTGTCAGTGGAAAAACTAATGATAGTCCTTTCCACTCAGTCTGCACAACCCCTTCCTATAGTTGAAATAGACCCATAACATAAGGTCTCTGATTCTGCAGTAGGAAGTCTAGCTCCTTTCATTCTAATGTGCGGTTACAGACAGACCTGAAGCCCACTTCCTCTAGCTCAAGATGGTTAACACTGTAATGCAACTAGCGAGTTCTCTTCTGAATGAGTCACCAGGGAGAGAGACTACACCAAGTGGAGTTGTCCCACAAAGGAAACTCCATTTGCATCAGATAAAGAGGTCTTGGGGCATGACTTTCAAAGTCCAGACTCCTGGAGCAGGGGTGAGTGAGTTCCCTTTATTTAGGATTAGGATGCATATTCAGAAAGGGGAGCTTTAAGCATTGTATATAAAGGCAGGCAGGAGGTTGCACAGCCACTTAGAATACAAGCCTACACCTGAATCCCGTGTTATGTTAATGAAGCCTGTGCTTCTCCTCTGGTGGGGCCTTTAACATTATAAGGAAGCAGAGGTGACTGTCAGACTAGGAAAAGGGGTTCTGGGCATGCTCCCAGAGAGGGTGTAAACCGATGTGGCCCTGGGGTCCTGGGCTCCTGATATCAGATAAGGAAGGCAGGGTCTTACTTATTTTTTTGCCACTGATTTTTTTTTTTTTTTTTAAGATTTTATTTATTTATTTGACAGACTAAGATCACAAGTAGGCAGAGAGGCAGGCAGAGGCCCTGGGGTCCTGGGCTCCTGATATCAGGTAAGGAAGGCAGGGTCTTACTTATTTTTTTGCCACTGATTTTTTTTTTTTTTTTAAGATTTTATTTATTTATTTGATAGAGGCAGGCAGAGAGAAAGGAGGAAGCAGGCTCTCTGCGGAGCATAGAGCCCGATGTGGGGCTCGATCCCGGGGACCCTGGGACCATGACCCGAGCTGAAGGCAGAGGCTTTAACCCACTGAGCCACCCAGGCGCCCCGCCACTGATTTATTGTCTCTGATCTAATGTGGCTGTTTCCAGGCCTGCTAGAGACCGTTTTTGCATTCCCTTTGTTCCCTTAGAATCTGTAACTACTAAGGTTTTTGCATTTCTTTATAATTCTAACATCTTCTAGGAGGTTCTACAAAAAGTGTGCTTGGGGGTCGCCTGGGTGGCTCAGTGGCCAGGCTCAGTACGTTAAGCCTCTGCCTTTGGCTTAGGTCATGATACAGGGTCCTGGAATTGAGCCCCGCATCAGGCTCTCTGCTCAGCGGGAGCTTGCCCCCGCACCCCCCCCCCCCCCCCCGGGGGGGCCCCCCCCCCCCCCCCCCCCCCCCCGCTTCTGCCTGCCCGCCTCTCTGCCTACTTGCGATCTCTATCTCTCTGTCCAAAAAAAAAAATAAAATAAAATAAAATAAAAAATCGTATGCTTGGGCAAATAGGACTGGGAGATCAGCAAACGTAGCTGGGGCGTAAAATGACTTGTCCTCCATCCAGAAAGCTGTATGTATCCTGGCTTCCTTTTTCTGGAGATCCCAAACTCTTTGTGCTGACTGTTCCAGAACACAGCACAATGTTGTGCTAATACCGCTTTGTCTGGCCATAGAGAGATTGGTCAGCCCTGTCAGCTGGTTTTATTTAAGCTGTAGGCCTTTCCTCTTGGTAGCCCTGGGGCAAAATAATCACAGTGGCAAACCCAAAGACCTATAGCAATGCTGCTGACTTGGAGTCGACCACTACTAATTCAGCGGGTGGCTCAAGGCTCGTCCTTTCCTTGACTGGCCCTCACATTCCTTCTCTAAGAAAATGAAAGAATTGGTTTGTGGCTTTCCTTGGTCCTTTTCAGCCTCAGCATTCCAGGGGCTGAAGTGATTAATAACAGGCCAGAGGCAGACATAGATTTTATGAGGTTCCACCTAGTGGCCATGCCCTGTATTGCAGCTTTAAGTTCTATCAGGTTTTCCTAGGCCTTCTTTGAGGGGCGCCCTGGACGGGTTGTGGTCTGTGCATCACAAGGTACATTCATAATTCGTAAACAAGGGAGAATAGAGTGGGATGGGGAGAAGAAAGGTAACAGGACAAATATTTATTCTGAGCCTCACAGTTAGTGAAACCTTCAAATTTAGATCAAATTTAGACTTTGATGTCGCTCATTGAGATAATACAATTAATTCTGTGGGGAGGGGGGAGGGTGTGTTTAATTATTAATCACTTACAGGTAAGCATTTGAAAGATGCTTCAGTTTTTGTAGCTAGGTATCAGCATTTCTTCATTTAAAATAATTCTATTTGGAGTTTCGAATGATGAAAGTATTTGAGACCATTTTTACTTTGGAGAAAGTCCATAGGTAGGCAGCGCGCTTTGTATATGCCAAGCAGTGTTTTGTTCTAGTAGATTCCTTGAGGGAAAAGATCTGGGGGGTAGGTCAGAAGACTGTGTAAAAATAATTGGCCCTATAAAATAGCGAGCATGTTTTCACTGTGCACCTCCTTTATGGTTATGCTTAACACTGGGGATAGCAAAATGCAGGAGACGGTGTGCCTATTACCCCCCAGAGACCGGTAAGTCAGTGGGAGAGCAGGTGTTTATAAACATCGTCAAATGAAGTATATCAATATAGCAGCTATAAGAGAGGTTTGTAAAAGAATAACTAAAGTGGTAATGTAACAGATCTATTTTGTTGGGAGAGTTAAGGAATTCTTGGGATCGAAGACCCAGAATGGAAGAACAGAATAGAGGGAAGGCTTCACGGAACAGAAGCTGGTAGTTAAATGAGAATTTAAAGTTTTCTAACAGGATGAGGAGGCGCACTTCAGAGAAAGTGAGTAGCCTGTAAAGGCACATGTCAAATGGAAAATGAGTCAAACAGGACTGATGTCAAGTATGTAAGTGTTTAGAGCCCAAGGAAAGTTCATTTATCTTTTTCCTAGTCTGTTTGTTCTTTTTCTTGGACAAAAGCCCTGCTCCCTTATGTTCCCCCAACGCCCAAAAGGACTAAAATCAGTGTATAGTCATGACTACCATGTATGGTTGAAGTAAGTAGGAGGTGGTTGTAAAAAATACAAGCTTTTGAGGCAACAGAACTTGCTTTGAGTCCTGGCTCTGTGCTGACTGACTATGTGAATTTGGACGGCTTCTTAACTCTTGGAGATAAATTACCTTCTCCATAAAAGTGAGAAAATTATAATACCTACTTCATAGGGTTGTTACGAAGAGTAAATGTGAGCACAAATAATATCAGGAATGAAAGTGAGGGGATTATTGTTAGGGTCTAAAGAAATTAAAATAGAGATAATGGAAAACATTAGCCATCAAATTACACAATTTTGACAAAACCAGTAAATTACTTTAAAATGCAATTTATTAAAAATATACGCAGGGCATATTATGAAAAGTGCATGGTCCTTTATCTAGTAAAGAAAGGTGACAAAAAGGGGGCGCTTGGGTGGCTTAGTCCTTAAGTCTCTGCCTTGGGCTCAGGTCAAGATTCCAGGGTCCTGGGGTCAGCAGCAAGTCGGCTTCTCCCTCTTCCACTCCCCCTGCTTGTGTTCCCTCTCTCACTGTGTCTCTCTGTCAAATAAATGAATAAAATTAAAAAAAAATTTTTCACAAGAAATGTGACAGAAAATAAAAACCTTCCCACAGAGGAAACTCCAAGCACAGAGAATTATTCCAAACATTAAAGGAAAAAAATAATACCAGTCTTATCTAAACTTGGTCAGAAAATAGAAAATGTGGGAGCACTTCTAATTTTGTTAAGCCAGTATAATGTTGATAACAAAACCTGATAGGGACACATTAAGAAAGAAATATTACAGGTTAATATCTGTCATAAACATAGACACAAAAATCCCAAATTACATTGGCTGATAATGGAATCAGGTGAGATCAGGGTGGGTTTATTTCAGATTGTTCCAGTATTCAAAATTAATATAATCTATATTAAGAAAATGAAGTATTAAATCATATGATTATGTTAGTTGTTGCAGAAAAAGGCATTTGATAACAGCATGAATTCACATGATAAAAATCCTAGCATATTAGAAATTTCTTTAATCTTATGAAAAAATTTATACACACCTCACTGGTTAATGGTAAAATCTTTGAAGTGTGCACCATGAGATCAGGAATGAAAGTAAGAAGCTCATTTACACCCCCCCCCCTTTTTTTTTGAAGATTTTATTTGAGAGAGCGAGTGGGAGAGAGATCATGAGCAGGGGGCAAGAGTAGAAGGAGAAGCAGACTCCTGGACGCAGCGCTGGATCCCAGGACCCTGGGGTCCTGACCTGAGCTGGAGGCGGGCACTTAATCACTCAGCCACCCAGGCAATCCGACCCCTCATACCTTTTTTGTGTAACGTTATACTCGAGCTCTTAGAAGAAAATGGCCCGAGTTTTGGAAAGGAAGAAAAAAATAAACTGCCATTATCTGTGGCTAACATGATTATAGATGTGGGAAATCCCAAAGAATCTCCAGATAAACTGTAAGAATTAGCAAATGAATTTAATAAGTTCAGCATACAAATGTCAATTTGCCTTTTACAGACCAGCAAAAAGTAATTAGAAAAAATTTAAAAACTACATAGCTAATGAATGATGTGGAAGGTCTCCCTCTGCACAGAACACTATACAATTTTATTGAGAGATTGGAAAACTTTCAGTCAGATAGGATCCAGACCAAAAGCAAAAATATTCAGAGATACCCCATAAACCCTTAGCATTAACTGCACACAAGCCCCTGTAAGAAAGGAGACACCCTATTAATTGCTCATCATAGAACAGCTGTCAAATAACTTCCATGAAATGTGTCATTGGCTTCAAAGCTTTGATCACGTCTGGCAGGAAAGGTTGTGGTAGGTCTTACGAATGTCTGAAACTAAAGAAGACAATGTTAATAGTGATCTTCAAACTACAGATGAAGAAAAGGCAGGGAAATGAATAGGGCTTCTAGAGTAAATTAATTTATGTGTATAAAGTTATCAGGATCTGAAGACAAAGAGTAAGTCATCTGACTTGAATTTTCAGCTATAACCAAGGCATTGGTATTAATAAGAGTCAACATTAGTGTGTACCCAAATGTAGCTTTCTGGGTACCAAAATTCATTTATAGTTACTCCTTTGCCTAATTGGATTTACTGGTGAGACACTAAGGCCATGTGGCCAGAAACACCAGGAGAATGTTATTAAAAGTGTGGGCAAATTTTTTGTGACTACCATTAGGCTTGTGAATATATTGAGTACCTATTGTATATCAAGTGCTATAGAAGAAGTTTTACATATATAATATTTGTTAGATATTGTTGTCCCTTTCTTATAGATAAGGGAATGAGATTCAAAAAGGATAGGCAGGGGCACCTGGGTGGCTCAGTGGGTTAAGCCATTGCCTTCGGCTCAGGGTCCTGGGATTGAGCCCTGCATGGGGCTCCCTGCTCAGCAGGGAGCCTGCTTCCCCTTCCCCTCTCTCTGCCTGCCTCTCTGCCTACTTCTGATTATCTGTCAAATAAATAAATAAAATGTTAAAAAAAAAAAAAAAAAAGGATACGCAACTTGTTCAAGGTACCCAGATAGTTAAGGTTAGTTTTGAGCTCCAACCTATCTGACTCTCAAACATTGACTCTTTCATTATACCACGATGCCTACAGACTTGAGATTTGTAATAAACCATTTAGCTCAGTATCTGATAGATCACAAGTTCTGTTATTACTATTTAAATATGACTGAACTTCAAGGGGTGGTTACTTCTTTTTCAGTGATAGGAAGCCTGCCTCTCTTATCCAATAAATGATTGCTTCTTGTTCACAACACGTATTATGAAAATCTATAGGAATGATAATGCAAGACATGGTAGAGAGAAATTTCTATAAACTTTTCTCATAAGAAGTGACAGTTATGGTAGTGAGCTGATACTTTATGAAGGAAGTTGCAGCTAGAATTTAGCAAACTCTGGATGGCGGGCTATTTTCCCCTCTACTGCATGCCCTTCCTAATAAACTTAAAAATCCATGATGGTTTTCAAACAGAAGGATATTTTGCTCCAAAATTCTGAGGACTGTTCTGTCCTTGAATTGTATTGGTCATTTGATGAAACCTTGATTTATTTAATAGAGAGCAATTGGGAAAGTGCCATACATATATTACTAGGAACTAAGTTAGTTCTTCTATCTTAATTGGGTTAGATTAAGGTGGTCAACAGATTTGCAGTAAAGGGCTATTTTCCTGCCTTCTGAGTGGGTGGCAGATTGGGCAAATCAAAAGATAATTTCCTTCTCCTATTTGTGTGAACGTTAGAATTATACCTGAGTAGGTATATTCCAAACAGTAGGATGATTATGGAAAATTGCTAGTTTTTTAAAAAATTTTTATATAAGCTAGTGTGCTCAGTATGGCTAAATAAAAATTGTTTCAAATCAAAAGGAAGAGGAAATATATAAGTTTGATATTTGTTAATGGAACACATCAGTATGGCATGGTAGCTTTGTGTAAGCAAGAAAAATAAAAATTTGAAATTTAATTCTTTATAATTACTCAAATTTTCTGGAAGTGTTCCCTTTCCTCACATTTCACTTCCAACTACCCCGGTCCTGTATCTCTACAGGGCCTCTCCTGAACCCCTACGAAGTTTTTACCTCCCCATGGCATGAACATTAACCCCTGTTTTGTGGTGATTTTTACACACAGTTTCCCTATAAATATCTTTTTTTTTTCCTCTCTGAAATATACAATCCTTAAAGATAGTTGACTATTTTTACATTTTTTTTTAATCCCCAGGAAGCCTAGCTCAGTGCATTGCATGTGGTAGGGACTCCCAAATGTTTAGTTGTGGAATAAAGAACAGAAAGATTACTTTGAAAAAAGTGCACTAGAGATTAGGAATTGAAGAGATTAGAAGGACTTAAACTCTCCGTGGGAAAGGACTATTTTCCTTTTTGTTATTTTGAAAAAGTCCAGTGGAAATGGAAGAAGCTGTTTAAGATGCAGTCATGATAGCATGTAAGAATGAATATGAACACTTCTAATTTATCAGTTATTTACAGGGAAATCGGCATTTTTTAAAATTTAAAAATGTAATTAAAAATGCTATCCATGGGCACCTGGGTGGCTCAGTGGGTTAAGGCCGCTGCCTTCGGCTCGGGTCATGGTCTCAGGGTCCTGGGATCGAGTCCCACATCGGGCTCTCTGCTCAACAGGGAGCCTGCTCCCCGCCACCTCGCTCTCTCTCTGCCTGCCTCTCCATCTACTTGTGATCTCTCTCTGTCAAATAAATAAATAAAATCTTTAAAAAAAAATGCTATCCATATGTGAATACATATTGTAGATGGTGACAAATACTTCATCTTCAGCAATCTTTTCATCCATGACACTTAGATATTCCAAGTAAGAGATAATTCTGTTATCCCCCTTTATCTTTAAGACGTGCGAGCTCTTTTCTAATTAAACTTAACTAAAGTTACAATTTCCCTCATCATTCCTTCCTGGATTCATTTCATCTCCCACCACGTAATAGCCACTGTTCCCACTTTACACCTCTTTCTCACAAATCTCATTCACTGCCAGGAACTCAATTAGCACATTATACACGTGGCTATTGTTTCAAAGCTCACATTTACCCCAAGCTCCAGTCCTGGGTCTGGCAATGTTGCCAGGCGGTGCCACTTGAGTGCCAACTATCTCCTGGGCATTTTCTAGCCAGGCCCACCTCTATCATCTAGATGCAAAATCAAAATATCTAAAATGTAAATGCATAATCTTCTCCCCACAGCATACTATGTTGCACTATTTTAAGAAGAACTAGGTACTGAGCCACTTCATTGTGGGCTGGGTACTGGGCAAGTTACCGCTTAACCCTGGAGAGTTCTTTAATTAAAAATGAAGGAATGGATGAATGAATGTAGGTAGGTGGTGTTACCTTCGTTAAAAAAAAAAAGAATATATATTTAGACTCAGAAAGTTTCAAGTGCCCAGTATTTCATATGACAGAGAGAGAATTCAAGTCAAGTTAATTATGATTTCGAAGTTAGAGGTCGTTCCATTTCTCACTGCCTCCAACCTTCATCTTCTTATACAATATAGTGGTTAAGAGCATTTTACTAGAGTCAGACTCCTCGAGTCTGAATTCTGATGTTACACTTACTGTGCTACTGACCTGAGATAGGTTCTTTCCGTATGCTTCTGCATTCTCATCTATAAAATGGGATTGTAGAATACGTATCTCTCCGGATTGTAAGAATTAAATGAGATATAAAGCACCTAGTACAATAACTGGCATATGGTAAGCTCTTAATACGTTATCCCTGGGAATCATCTAATAGTTATGCTACGTTACCAAACCATTATTTAAAATTCTCCTCTATCCCTTTTCATCTTTTCAGTCCTTAAAAAAAAAAAAAAATTATTTGTTTTTAGAGAGAAAGGACATGGAGAAGGGTAGAGGGGGAGGAGGAAAGAATTTCAAGCAGACTCTCCATTGAGCACAGAGCCCAATGTTAGGCTTGATCCACAACCCTGAGATCATGACCTGAGCTCTTATCAAGAGTCAGATGCCTGACTGACTGCCCCACCCAAGCGCCCCTGTACCCTTTGTTGTGCTTCCTTCCACAGACACCCTCTCTCTTCTTTTCTGTCTGATTATACCCCACCTACCTCTCTAGGCCAGGCTCAGATTTGTAACAAAATGTTTCTCTGGCTAATCCAACCAAAAGTCATAATTTCATCTTCCCACTAAGAAACCAGGAGTTGACCTTGGTTTAAATTTGAATAGGGTTTAAATACCCAACTGGGGCCTTCGCCATTCCTGTGGACCTCAGATAGATATATCCTCCTCATCTCTCCACACCACAGCTTTGTGATGCTGTCCTGGTAGCCTGTCCTCTAAAGGGCAGATTTCTGTGATTCTGTGTTCTCTTCAGGTTTTAGAAGCGGACCTCTGGTTCTCCAAGGAAATCACTCTCTACTTCATCTTACCACTCACTGATTAATCACCATCAGTTGTGGGTATGATGCATATAATTGCTAATATTGTCAGAAAGAGAGTTAGGCTGTGTGTTCATCAGGGTAATTAACTCTAGCTGCTGAGGAAAACAAATTACAGCAGATTAAAACAATAAAGGTTTATTTATTTTTTTAAAAAGATTTATTTATTTATTTATTTGACAGAGAGAGATCACAGTAGACAGAGAGGCAGGCAGAGAGAGAGAGAGGGAAGCAGGCTCCCTGCTGAGCAGAGAGCCTGATGCGGTACTCCATCCCAGGACCCTGAGATCATGACCTGAGCCGAAGGCAGCGGCCCAACCCACTGAGCCACCCAGGTGCCCTAAAGGTTTATTTTTTGCTCATGTAACAGTCCGCATAGGGTCAGGTGATTTGCTGGGGATTGGGGGGTAGTACTGCCTTCCGAGTAGTGACTTGGGGATATTGACTTCCCATCATGCAGCATGATTTCCATCGTCTGTGGTCGTAAGGTCAGAGAAAATTAGGTAAGAATCTTTGGGGTGGTTGATAGCCAGAGCTATGTAATGGGAATCTCCAGTCCCTTTTTTATTGGGCAGTTACTGCCCCGGATTTCAGTCACACGACCCCATCCCAGATACAGTAAAAGCTGGGAAGTTACTTTTCCTGTGTTTCCCTGGAAGAGGAAATGGAATTGATCTGCATCTAGCAATTCTGTGACAGAAACAACCATCTCCTCACAACCAATACCAATTCATGTAACTACCTTGAAGCTGTTCCTTTGTTTGGTGTCTGTGAAAAACAGATCAGGTACTAAGATAATGCCAGGCACTCCCAGATATTTAAACATCACTTTAATTGCCAGAAAAATCTCAGTCTCATAATTAAAATGTTCAGTCTGAGAAACTAAAACTATGAAATCCCTTGGAAACTAAAGTTTTCCTTTTCTCCAACTTGCATGAATATCGTGCTGGGAAACCAGTTTTGGGGTAGGAAATGATGATAAGCTTCTTTTTACTAGATGAGATTCTGAATTCTCTAGGATTGGTATAAGGAAAGAACAGAGAGGTCAGATTCAGGAAATGTCATGATTCACTTGTATGCTTGTGATCCGGAGCTAGTGGTCTCTGGGTGTGGTGGATGGTCAGTGATTTTCCTTTTTCCCCTGTCATGAGGCACATTTGTGGCTTCTTTGGAGATTCCTAGATGGAAACATCTGATTTTCATACCCTTAATTTTGGCAGTGTCTCCCTTTTGGCTGTCTACTCATGACTTCTACCCTTTTCTTTATGAATCTAATAAACACATTTATAATGAGGCTGATTCTTGGACACAGTCTATTTCAAAGCGCTCTCCAGGCTGGCTCCCTACTATGCAATCCTCCTTGAGCCCTTGACAAATACACATCTCCCCTGTCATCACTGGAAACTTGGCTGCTTCCTGCCCTGGATACCACTTTTCACTCTGACCCTAGGACAGTAGTCACTGGCCTGCCCAGTTCAGATTTCTTTGACATTAGTTCCCACATCCCAAGGGTTGTATATCAAGTTGCCTAAGTGGTCTTCTCGCAACCTTTCTCAATAGACCTGAAAGAGGGAGAACACACCTCTTTTGTCTGGGAGTAGTGGGTATCTTAACCACCTCGGCTGTTTTCCTTCCAAATTTCTGTCATCCTTTAATCTCACCTCAGGAGGTGACTTGTTAGTCACGTTCTTTGAAGAATCTGCCTAGATGGGCTAGCATCTCTGTGGAATTTTGGGAGAGTGGGGACTGGCCTACGTTTTTGGTCTTAGCGACAAGTGTGCCGTCAACCAATACCAAGAACATTACCAATTTGGCATGCATTTAGGTTAACAATAAGTAAAATTTCCAAGGACTGATGTACTTTAGAAAATAAATGAGAACGGATCGACTAAATGTCACATCACACTCAATTGCATTCTGACTGGGAAAGAAACAGAATTAGAACGTAGCACACTGAGAATTTCCAGGCATCCTCCTGAGTGTTCTTGAGATACTGCTGTGAGTGTGGGAAGCTCAGTGCTCGTATCGGTCTCTGCAAAGAGCATGTTGAGACCGTATGTGGAAGGCACAGGAGAGTCACACCTTACTTCATGCCTTTCATGGCGTGGCCGGCTCATATAGCTGTGCTGGATATTCAGCACACAATGTGAAGGCTTTTTGATCACTTCATAAACTGAAGGTACCTACCATATTATCAAAATGTGAGAGGAACTGCTGTGGGAAAAGGAGATGTGTAATTTTGTGCCTAAAACTAATTAAAAGAACTCATGTGACTATAGTAATTCACACAAAGTGAACTTTAGGAGGTGGAATATTACCAATGGGAGAGAATGCCATCTTGTAGTAATAAAGAGGACAATTCACCAAGGACATGTAGCAATCCTAAATGCTAGGGTTTACACTGAGAGATTGGCAAGCATTTGTCTCTTTGGTACTGAAAAACCATGGGAGAACCAACTATGTTCTTCAGAGGTTTCTGCATAGCTTTGGGGCCTCCTACCTCATCCAGCTTCATAATCTGGTAAAATGTCTCTGAGGAGAGGTTGGCTGTGTGCTTGAGGCTGGTCTTATCTCACCAGTCTATATTCTCATCACCCTGAGACTAAGGGCATTTTAACATCCCCTTCTAGAGTCTTTTGATAACTCCCAGCCTCTGTGCAGCCCCAGTTTAGGAACTATTTTATGAGGGCTTTTGTGACATTGTGATTGATAATAAGAGATATATATTTGGTTTTTGTCCCAGTTTCAGGCATAAGGGCTCCTAGAATCCTTAGAATTTTCTAAATGCCTAGAGAGAGAAAGATATCTTTTGTTATGTTCAAAAAGTTACTTAGAAAGCACCTAAAGATGCAGATGGGAGAGGGGCTGGTTACGTGTGATTTGAGGGTTGAAACTTGCAGTTCTAACCCAACCTCTTGCTGAGGGGAGAGGGGTTGAAGATTGAGTTAAGTTACCAATGGCCAATGATGTAATCTTGCCTATGTATTGTAACCCCCATAAGAACCTGAAAGCATGGGGTTTGGAGAGGTTCCTCTGGGAGACATGTGGAGATGTGGGAGGGAGTGGTGTGCTTGGAGGGGGCATAGAAGCTGTGTCCTTTCCCTATACCTTGCCCTGTGTGTCTATACTATCTGGCTATTGCTGAGTTACATCCTTTTATAATAAACTAACAATCTGACAAATAAAATGTTTCTCTGAGTTCTGTGTGCCATTCTAGAAAATTAATTGAACCCATGGAGGGAATGGTGGGAACCTCTACTCTTTATATAGCCTGTTGGTCAAAGGCATAGGTGACAACTGGGGCTTTCAACTGGCATCTGAAGTAGGGTGGAGAATCTTGTAGAACTGTACCCTTATCCTGTGGAATCTAATGCTTTCTCCCAGTAAATAGTAGATAATGTCAGAATTGAGTTGAATTGTAGGACACCCAGCTAGGGCTAAAGAATTGGTGGTGGTGTGGAAATCCACTACCTATCTCCCGCACCCTGCCCGTGCTGCCAGCACATTGGAGATTAGGAGCAGAATCATAGTAGACTTTGAGGTCCCTCAAGTTTCCATCTTGTTTTACACCAGCATGGCATGGTTGTTAACAGCTTTGGATTTCTCCTTCCCCAGAAGAGGTTGTAGACCTGGACCACTCCCAGCCCTAAGCCTGGGGTCAAGAATGGGCAATGCTGGGATGCCTGGGTGGCTCAGTTGGTTAAGTGTCTGCCTTTGGCTCAGGTCATGATCCCAGTGTGCTGGGATCCAGTCCCACATCGGGCTCCTTGCTCAGCAGGGAGCCTACTTCTCCCTCTGTCTCTGTCTGCCATTCTGTCTGCCTGTGCTCTCTCTCTCTAACAAATAAATAAATAAAATCTTTAAAAAAGAAAAAAAAAAAAAAAAAAAGAATGGGCAATGCCCTTAGTGGGAAACAATGACTGGAGATCTTAAGCTCACTTACCTAGGACATATCCTTCTCCGAAATTTTAATCTAATCCATGGTCCCACAGCATTTTGATGTCTTCAAAATTAGGATTTGTATCATTTATCTGACTTTTTCTAGGCTTAATGGTTTAAACCCAGTGGGAATATAGGTGTGACCCAGCTTACTACATTTGAAAGTAGAGATCCTTTACTGTATTAATTTTTGGAAGTTAACTACCTTTTGTTTTATTAAATATTCCCCAGTTTTATGAATCATCTCTTGAATTTGGGAATTTCTTATATTTTGAGATAAAATCAGCAAACATAGTTTATCGAAACAGATCATTTTCATTGAGGAGCCATGTAGAAGGATTTCTTTGAAATTCAGTCTCTATCTAGAAACATGAATTAATATTTGCAGAGTTTTGAATATAATATGTATGAAAAGTCTTTGGATAGGGGCACCTGGGTGGCTCAGTGGGTTAAGCCTCTGCCTTTGGCTCAGGTCATGATCTCATGATCATGGGATCAAGCCCCGCATCGGGCTCTCTGCCCAGCAGGGAGCCTGCTTCCTCCTCTCTCTCTGCCTGCCTCTCTGCCTACTTGTGATCTCTATCTGTCAAATAAATAAAATCTTTAAAAAAAAGAAGTCTTTCGATAATGAAAAAGAATATACAAATGTGAAGGGTTTTTTTTTTGTTTGTTTGTTTTGTTTTGTTTTTTAAAGATTTTATTTATTTATTTGACAGACAGAGATCACAAGTAGGCAGAGAGGCAGGCAGAGAGGGGGGGGGAAGCAGGCTCCCCACTGAGCAGAGAGCCCGATGTGGGGCTCGATCCCAGGATCCTGGGATCATGACCTGAGCCGAAGGCAGAGGCTTTAACCCACTGAGCCACCCAGGCGCCCCTGTGAAGGGTTTTTTAATTATAATGTGAAGAATCTGAAAATAGGATGATTTCCCTTTATATTACTTAGTTTTGTAAGAGCTATCGAGATATTATACCCAAAGTTGAAGTTATAGACATCCTTCTCCTAAACAAAGCCTTCTCAGACATAGAAGTCCAAAAGAGAACAAACGTCATTTTTGAGTGCATGTTTTTTTCATGTAAATGAAAAATGCAGTTATTTTTATGTAAATTTTCTCATTGAACTTTCAGACTCTCAAAGATATTATCATCTACATTATAAAAATAAGACAATTCAGGCTGTAAAGGATTAAGAATCTTATACAGAGTCACATAAGTAAGAGACTGAAGGGCCACATAAGTCACATAAGTAGGAGACTGAAGTTAAGTATAAACCTAGACTCCGGACCACAGCAAAGATCCCCTTTCTTAATCACAGAGAATTATACAATGAGATTATAACTCAAAATATTCTCAGTAGTCTGTTCTGCTACAGTTGCAGCATAAAATACATAGGAAAGTTAGATAGTGTCTCCTATGATAATTATAGGGTCACCAAAGCTCATTTATCTGGAGGTTGAAGGAAACCCTTCTGGAAGTCTCCCTGTGGACTGATCTTTTCTCTCAACTACTAACCATGTGTTAATATCTAAGATATGGTATGTTAGACACCTATGGGGAAGGCAGGATCCCTAGCAAAAGTCAGTTCCAGAAGTCAGTTTCTAGCAAAAGTCACTGTTGAGGGGCACCTGGGTGGCTCAGTGGGTTAAGCCTCTGTCTTCGGCTCAGGTCACGATCTCAGGGTCCTGGGATCGAGCCCCACATCGGGCTCTCTGCTCAGCGGGGAGCCTGCTTCTAGAACCCCGCATAGGGCTCTCTGTTAAGCAGGAAGCCTGCTTCCTCCTTTCTCTCTGCCTGCATCTCTGCCTACTTGTGATCTCTTTGTCTGTCAAATAAATAAATAAAATCTTAAAAAAAAAAAAAAGTCACTGTTGAGAGATACTGGTGTGAGGTAGAGGACTTTGTGGACGTAATGGATGAGTTCCTGAGAACACGGTGGAAGGATTTCAAATGCTAAGGCCTAGATAACAAGCAGGATCACAGTAGGGGATCAGCTGGGAGTCCTGAACTTCAGGAGTTGACTGATGGAAACAGAAATAAAAATACAATGGTGTTCGCTTTAAAGGGCTTCAAGGCTGATGGCAGAAGTGGGGCTGTGAACGTTGGGTTGAGAGAAGATTGAGTAGTAGGTGAGAACTGGAATGGAGACGAACAGACTGGGTTTTCCTATGGGGAAGCCATCAGGGTGAGACACAAATGACACAAGGGTGGGAAGATGACCCCAGTGCGGGCAAGGAGCTCGTGCTGACTCATGGAAGAAGCTGAATGAGCCCTGCCCTGCTCTTCAGCCGCCATCTCTTTTGATTATCGCTTGCAAGTCTTTACACTTGCAAGTTCTCAGGCTCATATTTCCAGTTTTTAGAGCTAAAAGAATATTGCTGACTGTCATTATTAATGAAACCTTGTATTTTCCAGGTATTACTTCTTAGTGGGACTGTTTTTCCTTACTAGGTGTCTATTAAAATATATTCATCTCCATTTCAAAGCAGTCAGTTTAAAGTTTTGCTGAGTAATTTCAAGGACACTTCATCAACGAGTCAGTGATTGGAAGGTTAGTTTGGCTCCACTCTCTCATGGTATGTTTTACACCATCAGTGTCCCTGGTTCTCAGACCTCAGACTCAGGCTGAATTATATAACCAGCTTTCCTGGGTCTCCAGCTTGCAGACGGCAGAACCTCCCTAATCACGTGAGCCAATTCCTATAATTATCTGTCTGTCTGCCTGCCTGCCTGCCTGTATGTCCTCTGTCTGTGCATCTCCTACTGGTTCTCTGGAGAACCCCGACTCACATGCCAGATGAAGTATAAAATCTTAATGTCCATAGTTTATAAACATTTTAAAATATAATTTTTCTCGTCTTTGGTTTCAGGAAGAAATCAAGTGTAGGATATTTGACCAAGTAAATTCAAATATGGTTTTCAGTCTGAGTAAACATAATGTATTATTTTTCTAGGAAGTTTATTCTGTCACAGAATTTACCATTTCATACGATGAATTTTTTTTTTCATACGATTAAATTTTTTAAAAAATCTGCCGCTTGTGTTCCCAGGGCATGTACGCTCCTTCTGCCTAGAAGGAGCTTCATACTCTATGCTATTTAAGAAAATCCTTTCAGCTTTTAAAACCGAATCTAACCATCTCTTCTGTACTTGTTTCCCTGACCCTCCTCTTCCCTCCTGCTCCCTGACCCAGTGCGGCTACCGTGCTGAAGTGAATTATTCCATCTTCTGAACATTTTCTGGATGTATATACATAATTTAACACGTAATACATATTTTATGATAAAATAAATAGATAAATTATAATATATGTCTTTTTTTTTTTAAATATTTTATTTATTTATCAGAGAGAGGGGGAGAGAGTGAGCACAGGCAGACAGAATGGCAGGCAGAGGCAGAGGGAGAAGCAGGCTCCCTGCTGAGCAAGGAGCCCGATGTGGGACTCGATCCCAGGACGCTGGGATCATGACCTGAGCCGAAGGCAGCTGCTTAACCAACTGAGCCACCCAGGCGTCCCTAATATATGTCTTAATTTTTCCATCCTGCTTTACAGTTTCCGTGTCTGTCTCTCAGTGCTTATTCACGAGGATATATGATTTTCATCCATCCACAGCACCTAGCTTAGTAACTGCTCTCAGCTCATAATCAATAAATTTTGTTGACTTGAAATAGGTGTGGTCATGGACTGACTTGCCACTTCCTAGTTTTGACCAATTTGGGAGTGTATTTATTTAAATAAACACGTATTAAATAAGTTAGAGGGTAAGATAATGGTGAATCAGGTTTGAAAACTTTCTTAGGCATTTAAAGTCTAGGGTAGAACAAAAGGTATAATGTTTTCACTCGTGGAGGGTTTTAAAAAATTAATTGTCTGGGGTACCTGGGTGGCTCAGTGGGTTAAGCCTCTGCCTTCGGCTCAGGTCATGATCTTGGGGCCCTGGGATGGAGCCCCGCATCAGGCTCTCTGCTCGGAAGGGAGCCTGGTTCCTCCTCTCTCTCTTCCTGCTTCTCTGCCCACTTGTGATCTCTGTCTTTCTCTGTCAAATAAATAAATACAATCTTTAAAAAAAAATTAATTGTCTGAGGTGTGAAGAATTTCTAGGAATTTCTTGTGCCTTTTTCGTCTTGATCTCATTTCTTCTGGTACTTTACCTATCAAGCTTGAGAATTTCTGAAATTCAGAGCTTGCCCTCTACATGTTTAATTAAGAAAAAGTGTGATATAAGATTGTTTCTCAAACGAGTAAAATATAGACGTCACTTAAAATGAAAACATTTCCATGGATTTCTAGTGTGAATTTAACTTATTTTTATATGATGTTACTAAAATATGTGTAAGGATAAGAGTGAGTATAAACTTACTAGCTCTTTTAGAACTAAAATCTCAGTATATATACATATATATATATTAGATACATAAATCTAGGATTTATTTAATTAGAGTTGAGTATTAATCAAATGTGGTAGATGAGGGTCACCTTGGTGGCTCAGCCAATTAAGCATCTGACTCTTGATATTGGCTCAGGTCATGATCTCACTGTCGTGGGATCCAGTTCGCTTCAGATTCTCTCTCCCTTTCCCTGTGCCTACACTCTGCTCCTCCCCCGACTCTCTTGTGAGCTCACACTCCCTCTAAAAATAAATAAATAAAATCTTAAAAAAAAAATGTGGTAGATGATATCACTGAAATTTAAATACCATTTTGAATTTAATAGTACAAACATGCATTGGCTTGTTTTATGCTTTACTTTTGTGTGTACTTGATTTGTTCTTTTGAAATGCCCAGACTATTCTTTGGTTATTTTCATGATCACAATCATTTTAATTTCATTTTTAGTAAAAACACTTTTGTTGCTACCAAAATATTATTTTGGTAGGCCACTTTAGTTATTGGTTCATTATAAAATAAAATATTGAAAAATTTAAAGGACCATTCATAAAAGTTCCTTCATTGTATATTTACTATCTTACATACTGCCAGTGAACTTGCACAAGTTCATAGGTGCGAACAAGTGACCCACCCAGTGTATTTGCTTGCAACCAGAGGAGTTGCTCAGTAGGAGTTCACCATGACCTACTAACATGACTTTATGATAACTTTCAACCATCACATAGCACCAAACTGACAGAAACACCAAAGTAAATCAGGGGACTTGAATTAGTGGCAGAATTGATGCTTAATTTAGTTCTCTAGGTGATTCATTTACTCCTGTGTTTGATTTTTCAGATGTCATGGGACTTCACTGTTAGATCTTGAAAATATCTGGGGAACTTTCCTCCTTGGAGGAATGTTCAGCAGAACATTTTCTCACTCTTTGTCATTGTTGGATATAACACACTGTATGCTCTAGAATTCATGTTATTTCTTCTCTTGAGAAAAGGAGAAGTGGCATAGTAACATTTGGTACCTAAGTACTTTCCACTCAAAACAGAGATATTCTTGGAACTCATTGTAATGAGACCAAATTTTCCTTTGTTGGCCAAAAAGTTCTATCTCCCTTCAGTCCTCTAGGAGTTTTGATTCACAATCTTCCAGTTCTTGGCTGTCTCTGTAGTTGTATTCTTAGCATATTACATGCATGTGATTGATTATAATTAAAGGTAGAAAGTTGTAATCCCTGTAAGAGATTTTTTAAAAGATGTTATTAATTTATTTAGAGAGAGAGTAAGCATGGTGGGGGCAGCAGGACGGGGAGAGAGAGAATCTTAGTTCTAAAAACTTCCCTCAGCAGTTCATAAATTATGAGGTTTTCCAGCTTAGCTGATAAGAAGACCTTTTTAGCCCTGTGTGATCTCTGGGTACTATTTCCTCTAGAACATTCTTTTTCCAGCCTTAGATAGTTTCCTCACACACATTTGCGATGAGTATTTTGCTGAACACTAAAGGGGGTACCTTCTGCATATCTCTTATGTTCTCTTTCTCTGGAAAGCTGTTTCCTTTATAGTACTCTATCCTGTGAACTCTGGCTGCCTGGGTGTCCTGACTCCCATCTCTGACTTCTCAGTTCAGACAAGTGTGCTGGGTCCTCTCTGGTTTCCCACTCCCTAAGCCATGTCCTGGAAACTCTTGAGGCCATTGTAAAGTTTACCTGTTGGCTGTCTCTCAGGGATCACTGTCCCTCATTGCCAGATATCCAATGCCTTGTAAACCATTGTTTTAAATATATTGTCCAGTTCATTGTTGTTTCAGGAAGGAAGGGAAATCTGATCCCTTTACTCCATTCCAGTTAGAAGCTGAAGTGCTATGGCTCCTCCATTTTCAACATACAGCTTGCAAGACCTCTGTGCTCTTTATCATCAAGCCATGGAAAGAGAAGGAACATAAAGGATTATGTGTAGGTAATTTTATGAGTCAAGTCTAAAAGTTGTTGTTCATGTCTGTGATATTACCTTGGTCAGACGTGGGTCACATGGTTGTATCTGACTGAAAGTCCAGTAGAAAATAGTCAAGCTAGGGGCACCTGGGTGGCTCAGTGGGTTGAGCCTCTGCCTTTGGCTCAGGTCATGATCCCAGAGTCCTGGGATTGAGCCCCACATTGGGCTCTCTGCTCAGCGGGGAGCCTGCTTCCCCCTTTCTCTCTGCCTGCCTCTCTGCCTACTTGTGATCTCTCTCTGTGTCAAATAAATAAATCTTAAAAAAAAAAAAAAAGAAAATAGTCAAGCTATAATCTCAGAGAAAAACAGGAAATGGTTTTGGTGAATGGCTAGCCAATTTCTGCCACATTGTTCCTTTATGGGCACCAAATGCCTATATTACTTCCTCCTGCATAATAGAAGAGAGTTATCCCATGTCATTTTCTATTTTCTTTCCTACCTTCCCGGCTTCCTAATTTCAAAACTTCCTTTCCAGGTAAACATGCTAATTGTCATTCTCTAAGATTACATTGAAATTCTTACAGATACTCCTTAGCACAAATGCTCCAGATTATATATTCTTTGAACAATCTAATCAAGGGTATAAATAAAAATACTCTATGAGATCTGTATGTTTTTCCCTTCCTAGACCATGGCATAGTTTCTTTTTCCGACACCAGAAGTACCTGTCACTGTCCAACTGGGAGGCTAGCCAGTGCAATTTTTCAGGTGTATCTTACAGATGTTGCTGAGAAAGAGCAATTAGATATCCAAACTAGTAATGACAGAGGGCTGGGAAACTATTTAAAAAAAATGACAGGGGAAAAGATTTTATGTATGTATGTATGTATGTATGTATGTATTACTAGGCAAAGAACTTAATTACCTTTGTTTCAGACTTCATTCCCTTGGGGTGCCTGGTGGCTCAGTTGCCTAAGCATCCGCCTTTGGCTCAGGTCATGATCCCAGGGTCCTGGGATCGAGCCCCACGTCAGACTCCCTGCTCAGCAGGGAGCCTGCTTCTCCCTCTCCCACTGCCTGCTGCTCACTCTTCTTGTGCTCTCTGTCAAATAAATAAAACCTTTAAAGCAAAACAAAAAAATAAACCTTTACTCCCAGGCTTCTTCAGTTTAATTACCTGCAAAGAATTAAGTGCATATAAGCCCAAACTAGAAAGAGCTACAGTATTTTTAAATATTAGAGATCTATTATGGACATTGGGGAGGGTATGTGCTATGGTGAGGGCTATGAGATGTGTAAGCCTGAAGATTCACAGACCTGTACCCCTGGGGCAAATAATACATTATATGTTAATAAAGATAATTAATAAAAAATGAAAAATAAAAATTCCCCCCCAAAATATTAGAGATCTAGATTTTATCAGATCCATGAACAATATTTTTAAAAGCAATCATACTATAAAACAGCAGCTCCCAGTAACTTCAAGTTTTATCTTCTTGAGAAGTTGACTCAGTTCAGTTTGCTCCATTCTTAGAAGCTTCATCAAAATTCTCCACAAGATCTGGAACTTCACCCTCCTCCCCTCTCTGGTAGCAAGTGGTGCTTTTGCAAACAATTCACAGATTGGGCAGAGCTTCCACCAGTCTTCTGAAACTGGCCAGACCGTCTACACCAACCATGGAGACACTGGGTAGCATTTGTTAGCTGCTCTGTTTCAGCATGGTCTGGAAAGGTGAAAGCCTTCCTCTGAGGGACGCCCAAACTTTAGGGTTGTGAAGGGGGATCCTGTCCCTTGGTTTGGGAACCTGTTCACTCCTTCAATACGAAGAAATATCATTTCCCCCTAACTTCTTTGGGAAGAACTGAAGTTTTTATCATCTGCATAGCTGATCTGTGAACCAACTTCTTTGGGTGAGTGGTTCCCTTCCCACCATCTGTACTTGCAATTTGGCAAGTTTCCCCTGGTTCATGATAGCTCCTTTCATCTTGTTGGAGTGGAAATGGGACCCCACAGGGGAACTAGGGTTGGCACCCAGGGGACTCTGGAGGAGCAGCTGAGAATCGGTGTGTGCGTGCGGTGATGCAAGATTGGCAGTTCAACAGTGGAAAACATTTTCTTTGTATTTATTTATTTACTTATTTATTTATTATTTTTGTATTTATTTTTGTGAAAAGAGACACTTTTAATATACATTTTGCAAAAGAAAAAATATATACCTTTTGTAATTCAAGGCAGATCAAAAGGACAAAAATAGCAAGGCTAAAAAGACCTAAAAATATAAGCAATAAAGTAGATAATAAAAGTACATATCAAACTTTAAACCATAGTAATAAAAATTATATCTTCTTTCAAATGTACCTGAAATATTGCAAATATTTTTATATGCAAGATGGAAAAGCATGAGGATTTAGTAAAGTTTTTAAAAATCTATTTATTTACCTAATTGACTATACTTGACAAATAGTTACTATTTGAATCTTTTATTTTGGTAGTAATTATCATAGATAAAAAATGAAAATAAGGGGGTTTGATTCAATTTGCTATAGTATTTATTGTGAAATAGAGCCTTTATTTTAGTGCTCTAGAAATTGAATCTAACCATCTATTACATGTAGCATCATATAAAGGATATTTTTATAGATTTTCTTTGTTGCATATCACTCCAGATTAAATCTTTAATTAAAAAAAGCTTTGAGTCTTTATTAAGATGTGTGAAATGCTTTGATGCTCTTAAGATAAGAAGTGCTAAGTGCTAAGTATAATTAGATAGAGCAAATTTGCAAATGCTAAAAATTACGTTCAAAGACCACATTGATTTTTTTGTGAAATTTGCATTTTGGATGAACTCCCAAAATATCTGAAAGATAATTTATATAGCTCAAGAAGACTATTTTTATTACACCCTATTTCACTTTGAGGAAAAAAAACCCCAAAACCCACAGATGTTTTATTATCTTTTGAAAACGGAAATGATATTTTCTTAACATTTCCTGTGATATATCACTTCATACATATGGAGTTAAAAATAGGAAAATCTCACTAACTGTAGTGATGTTATAACCAGAAAGCTTTATTTGGGTTCAAAACTGCTAATTTCCTGCTTGTTATCTTAAATACACTTTTAAGGGACAATGGATGATGACTGTTTGGAAAAAATACATTTCATAATGCTTGAAAAGGAAATCCCCATTGTGTAAACAATTAGAATTAAGAAATCAAGATACCTGGGGGCACCTGGGTGGCTCAGTGGGTTGGGCTGCTGCCTTCGGCTCAGGTCATGATCTCAGGGTCCTGGGATCGAGTCCCGCATTGGGCTCTCTGCTCAGCAGGGAGCCTGCTTCCCTCTCTCTCTCTCTCTCTCTCTGCCTGCCTCTCTGCCTGCTTGTGATCTCTGTCAAATAAATAAATAAATAAATAAATAAAAGAAATCAAGATACCTGTATGATATTGTTATAACTGTATTTACATATCTACACATAAGTACATTCTAAAGAAACCAACACAGAAATAAGTAACAAAATTCAATGCAGTAAAATGTTGGCAGTGATTATTAGCTGAAAAAATTGTGAATGATTTTTTTTTTTACTTTCTGTATTTTCCACACTTCTTGAAAATGTACTTGTATGAATGTATAATTTTTTTTTTTTAAGATTTTTATTTATTTATTTATTTGATAGGCAGAGATCACAAGTAGGCAGAGAGGCAGGCAGAGAGAGGAAGGGAAGAAGGCTCATCGCTGAGCAGAGGGCCCAACGTGGGACCCAATCCCAGGACCCTGGGATCATGACCTGAGTCAAAGGCAGAGGCTTTAACCCACTGAGCCACCCAGGTGCCCTATGAATGTATAATTAAAAAAAAATAAAAAAAAAATCCCTATATGTCTCCATGTGGTGAATAAAAAGAAAGAAAATAAATTTTTTTAAAAGATTTTATTTATTTATTTGACAGATAGAGATCACAAGTAAGCAGAGAGGAGGAAGCAGGCTCCTTGCTGAGCAGAGAGCCCAATGTAGGGCTCGATCCCAGGACCCTGGGATCATGACCTGAGCCGAAGGCAGAGGCTTGAACCCACTGAACCACCCAGATGCCCCATAAATTTTCTTTTTAGTGACCACATTTTGCCCCTTCATAAAGTGGAGAATAATACATGTATAGTACAGATTGGTGAGAAGAAGTTCCAAAAATTACTATTAAACAATGATTATATAATTTTTAAAAGATTTATTTGAGAGAGAGTGTGTATGGGTAGAGGAAGGGAGATGGAGGGAGAGAATCCTCAAACAGACTTCCTGCTGAGTGCAGAGGGCCACACAGGGCTTGACACTGGGCTGGGGGTGGGGCTGGTTGGTCGTGGGGCTCAAGGCAGGTCCAGATACGGATCCCACCCGGGTTTGAACCCCAGGACTTGGGTTCATGACCTGAGCCAAGATCAAGAGTCAGAGGTTTAACTGACTGAGTTTTATATGCATTAACTCAGTACTCAGCCTGACGAGGTTATACTACTTTTTTCTTCATTTTACAGGAGAAGAAACTGAGGCAGAGAGCTTAAGTATCCTGCTCTTGGTCACACAGCAGATGAATGGCAGGGCCAGAGTGAAGCCAGGCAATCTGGCTCCTGGGCCTACACCCGTAACCAGTACACCATGCCTGCACTTAGCAAATATCTACCATGTGCTCTTTTGATTATGCATCATTGCTTCACGGTAGGCATGAATATGTCAGACCTGGACTGTTCTGGGTTTAAATCCCAATGCAAGTATTAACACCTAATATGGCTTTGGAGGAGGAACTTAGCCTCTCAACCGGAGTTCCCTCAGAAACAAAAGGGGATAATTCAGCCATAAAAAAGAATAGGCTTGCCTTACATAGTGGATACAGACATGAAAGCTCCAAGACCCATTGCCAAGTGACTTCCCCAAGTTCATACAGATAATGAGTAGGAGAGCCACAGTTTGAACTCAGGTTTGCTCGAAGCAACAGCAACATGGGTCACAGACTTTTAGAGGGTCTAGAGGAGTTTTCTAGTTGGCCATGTTCAGGGATGCTTTCTGGAGGCTGAATTCTTTTGGTCTTTTAGTTTAATAGCCTGGACAATAAAGTTTTCTTACCCTATAATAAATGTCTTAGAGTAGAATATTAATATTTGGTCTTATAGCAGAGTTCCTTCAGTTTTATAGTGTGGGCAACAGGAGTACTGAGAAATCATAACACCTTTTGTATAGTCATCTCTTTAATTTCCTAAATAATTGCTCAGCCATTTATCCAATTTGATTTTTACAACTAGGGAGGGCAGATAATATTCATCACATTTACTGTTAAAGAATCCCAGGCTTGTACTCCTGGGGATAAAAATACATTATATGTTTATAAAAAATAAAAATTAAAAAAGAAAAAAAAAGAATCCCAGGCTCAGAGAGATCCAAGGACAGCCCAAGGTCACACGGCAGGTGAGTTGTAGAGCTGAGAGGAGACCAAATAATTTGTCTTTTTCAGTGGCATCTGAAGAGCCACGAATGCAAAATTAAGAGTTCCCATTGGCCTCCCTGCTTGTGTGTCCCAGGGATTGGCTACATAAATACATTCCTTCTCTCAGCCAGGATGGCTGTCACTTTTCTTGCTGGGACCCATAATTACAGGCTTTTCAGTAATGCCCCTCAGCCCAGTGTCCCAAATCTTGTTTTTCCTAGTTCTGCTAACTTCACTGTATAATACATGCCAGGCAGCACTAGTTAATTAGCAAATAGCAGACAATGCACATTGATACATAACTTGCTCTTCCAAGGCCCCTATTTTGCCAGTGACTTGTGACCTCACCGTGAACCCCAGTGGCAATAAAGCTACCACTGTGATTAGGGTTAGAATACATGTAATCTTCTTAGCCTCAGTTGAAACTGTGAAAATCCCTTTCATCTTCAGTTATTATTTATTTGGCCCTTTTCTCTGGAGGGCAAGGGGCTGTCTAATCCCCCAGGCTGAGCCTCAGGAGTCTGTATCAGTAGGAAAGAATGCCAGCCTTGCATACCAGGAGCTGGAAGACCAGGCCATTCATTGGAGAGGCCGTGACCCTGATGGGGGTGGCCATGGGGCTGCATCAGGAGTTGCTTTCTGATAGTTGTTCTCCAAGGGGACTGCTTTAAAAGGGCTCAAGAAAAGTTCTTGCAATGCAAAGTTTTCCTAGGTGGAAGAGAATTAACAAACTGGAAAACCTTAAATAATAACAATAAATAACCTAGAGTAAACTGAGGTACTGTGGAGTGACTCAGGAGTCATTCAGCTGATCAAACTATTGCCCTCCAGAAAGATCTGTCAGCACAGCCAAGAGGTGCTCATTGGAGATGCACAGATCAGATTTTATCCCGGAACAGCTGAGAATATTGGTGGATGTGTTCATCAAGGTCACGTGCTTGGATGGGGTTACCAACTTTAATGAGTTGGTAGTAAAGGCTTGGTTGAAGAATTACTACACCGAATGAAGGAAGCAGCCGCAAAAAGCACTCAGCAGTGGCTCTCACCAGGATCTCTAAACTAAGTGGAGGAGGCCTTCTTCCCTCTGTACAGCTGTTGTAAACACTAGTCCCCTGAGCCCTGGAGTTGTGAATGTCTATAGCCCTGATCTTCCTGAGCCTTCTGGTACCCAACAGCCCAGGAAGCTGGTGCCTTTTTCTTCCCTTCCCTTTCTTTCCTTTCCTTAACCCTCCCCTTCCCTTTTCTCTCTCTTTCTCTCTCTTTTTTTTCTTATCATGGAATTACCAGCCTGAGAAGCCCAACGGACATGTCTTTGAGGCCTCTGGTCATCCTTGTGGCTCAGTTCCCTGTAACATAGGCCAGTTTGTGGGGCCTAACCTGGGCGAGGTGATCCCCGCTGTCCAGCTAAGAATCTCTTCTCCAGTGGGAACTGGCTAAGGGAGGCTAGTTTCTGATGCAAGTACCCAGCTGCTGACAAAGATCTCAGATCCAAACGCTTGTCAACAGAAACACATTTCCAAACGCCTCTAATGGGTAGACTGGAGTCTGAAGGGACCAGAGCTAAAAGGCTTTTGCTTTTTTTTTTGTTTTAAAGAACAACAAAAGGCACACTTCCATCCTTCCTCTTTGCTCACATTTTCTCTTTCCTTTCAGTTCTTCTTAACCCAAACTTCTGAGATAAAGAGGGCTATTAGGTAACTGGGGGAAAAACAGCAAAAACTATTTGTTTTCCCTACCTCTTAGCTTGCCCCAAAGTGAGCTTAGTTCAAGGAAACGGCCCTCCAGTGTTGATCAAGGCAATTTAAGAATTCCCCCTCCCCAGGGGCCATCATTTACGTCTTTCACAAAACTCCTCGGTTCCTGCTGAGGTTAAGGGTTGTTAGAGCTTGCAAATCTACAGGCATCATACATTTCCTGTGCTCAACACTTCCAGTGTGGTGGAGCCAGGGTAGGGAGGACTGGTGAATTTTCCAATAACGTTTAGGAAGCTGCTATGAAATTTGTTCACAAAAATCAACAAAGAGAGCTTATTGATTAAGGTGTATATTTATGTTTTCAGAAGCTGTCATATTTTTAAAAAGTAGTGGCTAATGAAAAAAACTTTCAATGGAACACTTGGCAAAGCAAGTTGAGCAAGTCTTCTAGAAAGTAAGATAAACAAAAAGAATGAAACACTTAGGAAAGAAAGTTTTTGTTTTTTTTTTTTAAAAGATTTTATTTATTTATTTGACAGAGGGAGACATAGCAAGAGAGGGAGCACAAGCAGGGGGAGCGGGAGAGGGAGAAATAGGCTTCCCACTGAGCAGAGAGCCCGATGTGGGGCTCGATCCCGGAATCCTGGGATCATGACCAGAGCCGAAGGCAGAGGCTTAAACAACTGAGCCACCCGGGCGCCCCCTACCCCTACAACGTCTTAATAATGAGTTTAGAATTAGATTAAAAGAAAATTCGAGATACTGCAAAAAGATTTAAAAAAAATCAAATTATCAAAGAAATACTACAAAAATGCTGCTGCCAAAATGAAGGGCATGAGCTTACTTCGTGACATCAACAAAGGTGCATTACTGTGAAATTTCAAAATGCCAAGGGTAAATAAAAATAAGTATTTCGGCAAGGTTCCTTCCAGCTATACGTATAAGCATGCACATATGTTTGCAAGATTGGGATGATGTTGGGGGAATGTCACTGGCCACTTGGATCCCCCAACCCCCACCCCAGCTTGGGACCAAGTGTTCTGCTTGTTCTTCCTGCTCTCAGAGGCTGCTCCAGGGGCATAGCCTTGACATAGTTATGAGACACTGTTGACAATGACTGCACAGGGTACCTGACTGAACCCGGTTAGGACCTCTTCATATACTCCTAAGATTTGGGGGGCAGGTGTGGGGATCCATTCATCCATACCACCCAAGACCAGCCTTATACATAAGTTCCCTTTGCTTATTTGAATAGCCACCTAACCACCTGGGGTGGCCTGCCTCTGTTCCTCTCTTCCTGACCTCTAAGCATGGGGGCTGGTTTTAGAGTACACCTGGGAAGCTCCCAGGAGGGTTGTGAACAGACAGATGATAGCATCGATGTGTTCCGTGTATAATTTCATAGTTTGCTTCTTTCCATAAAATACCCAAAACATTACATGGCACTAAATATTTTTTACAAATGTATTTATATTTGTATAAATATAAATTTATGTTTATATTTGTATGTATATTTAATAGCTATCAAATATTAAATTTTATAGATATGCTGCTGTCTTTTTAGCCAATTTTCTATTGTTTGGTACTCATGTTACTACTAAAAATCTTGTGCTTAAATCTTTGAAAGCCTGATTATTTTTTAGGATGGAGTCTTAAAAGAGGAACAACAGCTTAAAAGGCATTTACTGTGTGTTGCATAATTATGCCCATGCCTGTTTTCAAGACTCTTAACATATATGCCTGGATTGTCTTTGAGAAGGTCATCAATTTAGAGAAGGTATTCAGAGAGGGTCTGATGGTGTGGGGTGAATTGACCAGGCTGGCCTGGGAACTAGGGGCAGAGTAAAATATGGAACACAGTTTAAAACTTCTAGTCTAGCAGTCATGGGACTCTGTCCCTTCCCTTGCTTACTGTGGATGCCAGTCGCAACGCTCGAGTAAGTTCCTTATAGAAAAAAAAACAAGCCGCTTATTGCATCCAGGGCTCAAAAGGGTTGGCAGTAAGACAGGATCTCACATGGTTCATATTTTCCATTGCCATGCAAACCCTTACTGTCCACATGAGCCGGACAGCAGCTGGGTCTGAAAGAAGACAGACCTTGTCTAGAGCCCACGGGTGTGACGTGGCAGGTACTGTGCCAAGGTGCTGGTAAGATACGTGATCAGTAGGCTAGACTGGGAGGAAATCTCCAAAAGTCATTCTGGTAGGACTCAGAGCCGGGAACGGTGTACATACAGGCTGCTGTTACATATATGTGCTAGGAAGGAAAGGACCTTGCTGGATGTCAAGAGGTGTGTCATTTGGGATTTGGTTTGGTGGCATGGAACAGAATACCACTCAGGAATGGTTAAATAAGACCGAATTTATTCCTCTCAAACATAAGATGATAAGATGAGTTCAGAGGTTGTGAGTAGAGGTGTGCCCTACTGGAAAAAATTATTTCTGAGGAAGACTGATCTCAGAGTGGTGACAGATGGGTCTAAGAAGGGGACACAGAGCCAGGGAGATTTCCTGAGGAAGCAGCCACTTGATGGGATGCCAAGACGGACTGAAGTGGAAAGCACAGGGTGAATGGGAGGGGTCTGGGGGGCAGAATCAGCGAACTGGTGTCGGAGTGGAAGAGCAGGACATGGGCAGGAAGGAGACAAGGAGGCTCTGAAGGTCTGGGAGGGCCATCTCTTTGGCGGAAAGACGATGCCTCCTTTCAGGCAGGTGGAGCTTGTGGGGACGGCTTCCATCAATGCCCTGTGAGCTGAGCCTGGGTTGCTGGGACAGGGGTTCCAGGATAGTGCGGGGACCCCGTCTGACATTCTGGAGCGTGGGCCTGATTATGCCACCCATGAAACGGGGCCGTGGTTCCCTGGGGAGGGCAAACATCTCAGCACTGATAAGATCAGTGGAATCAGGATGAGAAAGGTTGGCTGGATAAAGACTGAAACCTAAAACACTGACGATTCTCAGCACCTGGGGGAGAGGCCTAGAAAACGCTGTTACACAATGACAGCTGAAGCCTGGAATGGGGCTGCTGGCCTAACTGCTCCAAGACCCATGCAGTGTACATGCATTTAAAAAATTGTTCTTCTTCCCTTGAAATCAATAATGTTCCCTGTAAAAACAATACATAGAAAAGTAGGAAAAAATGTGATACAGCAAAGCAGTTATCTCATCATCCAGAGATGATCTTTGATAACAAATAGATAATTTTCCGTACCTTTTTGGTGTGCATATTACATATATATATATATATATATATATATATATATATATGAAGGGGACACGTATATATATATATGTATATACATATATATATATAATGGAAATTAGATAGATATGCCAAATGGGGTATAATAATAAGTTACCATTTTTTTCCAGTTTTAAAATATTGTGAAAAACATGATGACCACCTTTCCAAATCAATCAGTATTTTTCTTTCACCTCCTTTTTATAAAGGTTATATGATGAGCCATTACATATTTATAGCATTATCATATTTAACCTGATGCGCATTCGAGAAGTTCTAATTTTGTTCCATGATAACACTATAATATGCATTTGTGAAGTGAAATATATACTATTAAAGATGTATGCTATACCATTAAGGATTCTAGTGAGATTTCTTCCTAGAAATAGAATAAAAAAATAAATAAATATGTACAAACCTCTAATGATTTTGCTATCATAAGTTCATACAAATGGCATCATTCAGTCAAAGAGCACTGCATTTTTAAGGTTTTTGATACATATAACCACATTTCCCTCCAACAGCTTTTTCTCAAATTACAGCCCCACTACGATCAAATGATCATGTCTTTCTTTGCATTTGTGTCAGTATTGGGTATTTTTAGTATTAAAACATACTTGTCTGTTTAAAAAGTCGAAAATGGTATCTCATTGTTTAATTTTTCTGCTCCTGTTACCAGTGGCTGTTCATTTTCTTGTGTGGTGGTTGTTTATTTATATCCCATCCCTTTATCTATTTGGATGTTTTAAAATAATTTATAAGAGCTCTTTATATATAAAGTGGATTCCCTTTTTGCCTGTCTTAAAAGTTGCAAATTTTTCCTCCATTTGCACTTACCATTCATCTTGCCTCGGGGAATTTTTAATAGATATACATTTAAAACGTTTTTCCTTTTATGATTTTTGCCTTTTGCATAATGCTTAAAAATCCTTTGTCCTCAATAATTTTGAATAGATATTCACCTCTGTTTTCTGACAGAGTGGAGTGGAAGAAATGCACTCAGGAATTTGTCCAAGATGGAATCAGAGGACTCAGATGATGGGATGTGTGGGTAATGCAGAGGGAGGAGTCAAGCGTGACTGAGTTTTCAGGCTTGGTAGACTTTGGGGAGGGTGGAACCACTGACCAAAACCAGGAATACAGGAAAAGGAACAAGTCTGTTAGGGTAGATAATGTGTTCAGTTTTGCATATGCTGCACTTGAAATGTCCGCCAAAGAGCCTGGTAGAAATGCCCCCAAAGCTGTTGGAACAGGGTATGGAATGCAAGAGTGAGGTTGGAGTCTCAGACACAGATCTAGAAGTCATCAGCAAATTTGATAGTTTAACACTGTTTGCTTTTCAGTGTATATCCTGGGCCAAACACCAGGCAAGGCACTACACAGCCCAATTTCATGCAGGTGTCCTGAAAACTGCAGGAGGGGGAAATTATTATTCTCATTTTACACCTGAAGAGACAGGTTTACAAAGGCGCACAAGGCTACATTTCTTTATGGAAGTCCTACCGCTGCTTGGCGGTGAAGTTCACATGTGAAACCAAGGTAAGTGGGTCTGATTCCAGAGTTGAATCCATAGCCATGTTTGCTCCATTGTCACCAAAGTGGATGGGCTCAGGCGGGAAAAAGCAGAGCCCCACAGAAGGAGGCTAGCACAGTTGAGCAGTGGGCAGCAGAGAAAGGAAGCAACCAGTGAAGGGATCTGGGAAGAGGGCAGAAAGGGAGGTAGAAGGCCATGTGTGTGCCTGCTGAGCGACACTAACCAGACTGCAAACATGTTGTTGGCAGGAGCATTTTTATTTTTAATTCAATTAGCCAACATCTTGTACGTCATTAGTTTCAGATGTTTTGGTCAATAATTTATCAGTTGTGTTTAACACCTGAGGCTCATCACATCATGTGCCCTCCTTAATGCCCATCCCCCAGTTACCCCATCCCCCCACTCCTCACCCCCCAGAAGCCCTCAGTTTCTTTCCCATAGTTAAAAGTCTCTCATGGTTTGTCTCCCTCTCTGATTTCTTCCCATTCTGTTTTCCTCCCCTTCCCCTATGATCCTCTGCACTGTGTCTTTTTTTTTTTTTTTAAAGATTTTTTATTTATTTAGTTGACAGAGAGAGATCACAAGTAGGCAGAGAGGCAGGCAGAGAGAGAGGGAGAGAGAGAGAGAGAGAGGAGGAAGCAGGCTCCCTGCTGGGCAGAGAGCCCGATACGGGACTCGATCCCAGGACCCTGAGATCATGACCTGAGCCGAAGGCAGCGGCTTAGCCCACTGAGCCACCCAGGCGCCCTGCACTGTCTTATAGTCCACATATGAGTGAAACCTTATGATAATTGTTTTTCTCTGATTGACGTATTTTCTCTCAGCATAATTGCTTCCAGTTCCATCCACGTCAATGTAAATGGTGAAATTTTACGGTAGGGACATTCTTGTAGATAAATCTAAGATCCCATTCCTGCCCCTGCCCCTCAAAACAATTCTGTCATGGTATGTTGCACATAAATATTCTTGGATCAGTACTCTTGTCTAATTTTCTCGAGTTATCCTCTAAGTGAGACCATACCAGTCCCTATATCCCCACTTGTTATGGGCTGGGCGTTCCACTCCCAGGAGATCCTGAGTGTTATTAGACTACTGTCTTCTCTGAGAGCATCAGACGTAGGCTCCTTGTTTTACGCTCTCTACGTTTGCTAGATCAGGTCACGCCCACAGAGGGCTAGCACGGCATCCAAATGGAGTGCTGTCTATTCGTCTGGCTTGGTGAGAGATGGTGCCATGTATCCTTTCATGGTTAAAGTGTACATTTTTATTTTCCTCCTTTATTGGATGTTTCCCTCCATACTTAGGACTTTGTAAAACATAAAGAGAATTACCCCTCCCCTTTTTTTTATGGCTTCGATATCTGGTATAATAGCAGAAACAAAGCTGGAGAAGCCTGGATCTCGATTTTTACTGCATGCCATTGGAGTGTGTAGAGTAGGAAAAGCAGGGATTTAGGAATCATGAGTTACAAATTTCATTCCGTCACTTTGGGCAAATTATTTAAATTCTGGGATCCCCATTTCCCTCGTTACAAAGTGGGGATACCTACCAACAGTTTGGATGTGAAGGTTAAATAAGATAAAGGGCTTGGTGCGTGGTACAAGACAGTTGAAACTCTTGAGTCGTATTGAATCATTTTGCTCCCTTTTCTCAGATGCTTGCCTTTTGGCCATTCCGTAGGCCATTTATACTCGTCCATATTGGGTGGGTTAGGAGGAAAATGAATCCCAGCTCAGCCCCCTTCTGTTGAAAGCTAGTCAAATGTGTGTAGCTTTAGCATATAGGTTTAGCTGGTAATAAATCTGCTGAAAATGGTTTAGCGCATAATCTGCTTTTCTCGGTCCAAACTGAATGGTGGCTTCAAAAACTCACCTGCAATCAATTTCTGATGATAACCAGTAAATATCCCATTATAGTTTTTCTCTCTGGGTAAAAAGTCCAATTCTCATAGACTGACGTGTATTCATTTCAAGCACTTTCCATACAGAACCCATCTTGGCCTCTCTCCAAATAATGTGAACATGGTTGCCTACTTCCAGGGACCTGCTCAGTCCTGAGTCAATACTGAAATAACTCCCATTGCAAGTAAGAACACGTTTCTGACAAGCTAGTAGATAAAAGGGGGCCTCTTGGAAGAGAACGAGAAATTAGCTCAGCCTTACCTTGGCCCCAACTATTTATTAAAATGATGCTTTAAGAGATTTTTCAAATGTCATTCTTGGTTGTGGGTCTCACGTGAGAGCTCTAGCCCTCTGCTTCAGGAGTAAACATTCTTTTGGACAGCCCTGGCTTGTTTCTGTGGTTTGGTGTAATTATTAATAGGTCCCCCTTTCACTCTCAAGAGTACCTGTTTGGATGATAAATTCTAGGGTAGTCTCTTACAGGCCTTTTTCAGAAGATATATTGCTTGCATTAATCGAAGAAAAATTACCTTACCTTTCCTGCAACAGAGTCTTTGTTACCCTACCTTGAATTTATTTAGGTAATTTTTCAAGAGCAATCATGAAGAGCCATATGAGCTAATGAGTAACTCCCTACCGCTCTCTTACCGGTGAAGGCAGACAAGGTAACTTTTTAGGGACTCACCTCATGCAATAGCCTGGGAGGGAAACATGCAGCCTTCACGTTTATGTTTGCAAAGCAATTTCCAATCGTTTCAATTCGTTTTACCACTGAATATGTGCAAGAATATGCACCCTGTTGGATAGCAGGGGAACGGAGACCTAGAGAAATCTGACTCAGTGCTTTTGGGAAGGCCATTCCATGCCTGAATTCTGAGCACTGCATGGTCTCCTAGAGCTTTTACAGACTTGAATCATCTCCCTTCCTGTTGTTCAGGAGAGGGCGTGCTGTGGTGTAGCAATTTGAGGGTAGTAAGATTATCAAAGCATCACTAGAGATGCTTTAAGAGCTTCTGTTGAAAATGGGTCTCCATGGTACTGGGTAGCTGCTGGGAGGAGCCACATGGCACAACCCCAGCCATTCACTCTGGAGGGAAGGAGAGCTGACTTGTCGGCATGAAGCCAGGCATCCTCCGGAGAGTCCCAACATATCCAAGGCAGACGGATTCTTCAGTTGGGGCAGATGGGTTCTTTTGGAGTCTCATAATCCGGGGGTAGAGGGAGGATAGAAGGCAAGGATGGTCGACCTGTTGGCTAATGTCCTTTTCACTTAAAGCTACTCTAGCCTGAATCTAGCTGATATTCTGCCTTCAAATTCCTGGCTCCTGGCTTGCAGCCTAGTTCTGAGGGAAGAAAAATTCAAAGCAAAGCAAGGGGGCACAGAAAGGTTTGCCGTCCCAAAAATGTGCTTGGAGAGTCCATACCTCGGGGGCAAATGCGGAGCAGCTGAGGAGAGAATGGAGCCATGAGACCGGAAGAGAACCACAGTGTTTGTTTTAAAATGGCCCTTCCACAGCCTTCTCCCAAATGTCCTAGTTGGGTAGGGGGAGCAGATGGAGCACAGGAGAGACAACGCCACAGCTCGGGGAATGGTGCCATTGTGGGGGTGATTAGAATCATCTGGGGCGTCACTCCTGCAGGAAGGTGTCCAAAAGGCCCAGGGTCAGCCGTGCGCTCCAGAGATCTTGCAACCCAGTTCCCTCATTTTACTTGGGGTCTTTCGGGATTTCATGGGGCTGCTGGCCTGGCAAGCTCACCGAGCGGCTTTAGTCTAAAAGATTAAAAAAATATAAACCAAGAGTAATTTCTTCCCACTGTGAAGAACTGTCATGAGACCTAAATGAATGACTCTGGAAACAAATTGCCATACTTCCTGTCTAGCCAGGGAGCTTGCTGTCTCTGGCTGCCCACTGCCCCTGATGGAGGGATTGCCTGCCCCCTGGAGAGGCAGGGAGGCTGAAGCTTCAGGAACTGTTCCTTAATTTTTTTTTTTTTGTCTTAAAGACCACTCTCCTCACCCAATTTTATAGGCTTCCATCTCAAAAAATCTGGGTCTTGGTCTGCTGCCCTACACAGTAAAAATCTCACCATTTGGTGCTCTGACATGCTCCTGATCAGCAGAGAGGAGCAGGTGTGGGGGGTGATGACTCAGCGGGGACGAGGCTGGGAAGACAGGCCGGGGCCTGTGAATCGGTTGGGTCAGGCCCAACAGCGAGGGCTGGGCTCATGTTATGTCTCAAACTTCTACCCCCTCCTTGTTTCCTCCACCAGCTCCGTGCCCGGACCAAACTTGTCTTGAGATCTACAGAGCCAGGATTTTAGATCTGGGGAGGGTCTTTGTAATTATCACTCGTTTTTCAAGCTCGAAGAAGGGCGGAGGCCCCTCAGGTCTGTGAACTCCCGTCCCTGCAAAATGAAGCCACAATGTTGGCCAATACTTGAAGCAGGTAGAACACTTGGCTTACTTGTTAGATATGATCTGCCTGGTGTGTCCCTGCGTGGGTGGAAACTGAAGAAGGATGGCTACCTGTCTGAGCATTCCATAAAACGCAAACCAGGGCAATTCTGCACACCTTTGCTGCATGCCGATTAGGAGCAAAGCTTCTGAGTTACCCCCGGAGGGGACAGAAAGCTGACAAGATAAGGTGCCGGTCCCTAGTATTTATATCAGAGAACATGGTGTGAAAGCTTGTCCCTCACTTGCTATTAATAACTGCCATCAGGGGCACCTGGGTGGCTCAGTGAGTTAAGCCTCTGCCTTCTGGTTCAGGTCATGATCTCAGGGTCCTCCTCTCTCTCTGCCTGCTGCTCTGCTTATTTGTGATCTATCTCTCTCTGTGTGTCAAATAAATAAATAAAATCTTTAATAAATAAATATTAAAAAAAAATAACTGCCATCAGCACCTGCTACAGGCTTGGCATCTTATTGACTTGTACCAGCAACTCTAGGAGGCAGATAGTCTTATTTTCATTTTGTGGTTGTGGAAACTGAGCTCCAGAGAGGCTATGTGATTTATCCAGGGCAGGCAGCTGGGGCGACCCTCTGCTTGTGAGGGGCCTGCAGACGCTGACAATAGTGTGCGCAGTGTTGTCGTCTGACGGCAGGCACACAGTAGGCCCGCCAAACTTCCTCTCCTCTTTCTCCCCCAAGCCTATACTGGAATCCCCGTTTTAACACTTTGTGTGGGTTTGGGAAAGCTGTGCTCTGTCTTGCTTTCCTCATCTATCAACTGGACAAAATACAACCTGATACAGTTGGAAAGTTGAAATGAGATAATGGGGTCATTGCTCAGTTCCTGGCACATTCAGGTACAAAATGACTCACTTTGGTCCAGGATGCTTGTCCCTTAGATCTACATGCCACTTCCTCAGAAACTGATGTTTTTAACTGAATAGTTCCCTTCTCAGAGAGACCTCCTCTGGCCCCCCTCTCTAAAAGGCCAACCCCATTCCAACTCTTCGTGCCTGTTCCCCTACCTTATTTTATCAGTGACTAATACGTTACAAATCGTACTTAGTTATTATTGTCAGTCTCCCGCAAGAAGGTAAAGTTTTGGGGACCAGGAATCTTTGTGTTATTTCTGTATCATTCCAAGCACAAATACAGATTGGTTAAAAGAGTACATTAAGGGGACACCTGGGTGGCTCAGTTGGTTAAGCGGCTGCCTTCCGCTCAGGTCATGATCCCAGCGTCCTGTGATCAAGTCCCACATCGGGCTCCTTGCTTGGCGGGGAGCCTGCTTCTCCCTCTGCCTCTGCCTGCCACTCTGTCTGCCTGTGCTTGCTTTCGCTTCTCTCTCTATGACAAATAAATAAATAAAATCTTAAAAAAAAAAAAAAGAGTACGTTAAGAAACAAACAAAAAAACCCTTTCTGGCTCAGGAAATTGGCTTTTAAGTTGGCTTTTTCCTTATTAGTGGTTGATACTGGGTACATTACTTAAAATGTCTAGGCCTCCTTTTCCTCCTTTGTAAAATGGGAAGAATAATGGTATGGATTTAAGACTGCTAGGGCAATAAAGTGGTAAGTATATAAAAATTGGCACACAGCAAGTGCTGGATAAATACTTGCTATTGTTAGCATTTAAACTAATCTGAATAGTTATTGAAATTGTATTTCAGTGTTGCCCAGAGCTTTTAGGATAGGAGAGAAGTCTAAAAACTAAGGATGCCCTCTGCGTTTTCAGCTCCATGGTCCCTCTTGTTGGGCCACTGACAGTTGAATAGGTGTGAAAGCGCTCAGTGTTTTCTCTCCCAAGAGAGGTGACAGGTTCGGATTACCATTATCACGCCACCGCCACCGAGGAAGAAAGCAAACTGAGGCTTGCCCAAGGTCAAATGACTTGCCCAGGGCCACTCACCTCAAAAAACCAGTGCATAAGGAACCCAGACCCCGATCCTTCCTCCTGAAATTGTATTCTCAGCTGCCTCTCTTCCAAGCTCTCCCTACAGTGAGGGCTGGGGGCGGGTCTCTAAGCTCAGGAGCCCTGGGTTCCCCCGGGTTTGTCACTTCCATCTCCTGCAATGCGCTGAACTTTTCCACACGCAGTTTTCCTGCACGGAAAACGTGGAAAACAAAGCCCACACCTCAAAGCTTTGTGTTCAGGATCACAGGCGAGGAAAGTGCTTCGGAGACTGTAAAGTGCTGCACGAATAACCTTTGCAACAGGCATTAAGACGGGAGCCCCCTGGTTGCCAGTCCCCGGAGACGCTCCCTCTTCCACCCCCCTCCAGGGCGGCGCGCGGCCCCGGGAAAGGAAGGAGGATTAACCCCTGGGCGCCTGTCTGGGCGTTTCTCCAGGCGGCGGGGGAGGAGTTCCGCCCCTCGCCCCCGCCCCGCCGCTCCTCTCCCTGACGCCCGCACTCGTGCTCCCGGAGTCGGTCTCCCGCCCAGGCCCCGGCTGCGCTCCCCGGTCCGGCACGGCACGCGGGCGGCCCGCCAGGATGCAGGCCCCGCACAAGGAGCACCTGTACAAGCTGCTGGTGATCGGCGACCTGGGCGTGGGCAAGACCAGCATCATCAAGCGCTACGTGCACCAGAACTTCTCCTCGCACTACCGGGCCACCATCGGCGTGGACTTCGCGCTCAAGGTGCTGCACTGGGACCCGGAGACGGTGGTGCGCCTGCAGCTCTGGGACATCGCAGGTGAGCCCCCGGGGGAGGGGCGAGGGCACGGGGGTCTCGCCGCGGCCCTGCAGTTCCCGGGCGGGGGGCTGCGGGCCGGTCCCGGGCGCCCGCACGAGACTTTTCCTGGTGCGCTGGAAACTTGGTTTCCGAGGAAACAAAAGTTTTTCTGTCTCGCTCGCTGAAACTTCAAGTGCATTCCCTGGCGCTTTGGCGCTGTTGCTCGAACTCCCTCGCACACTCTCCCCTGGGATCTCTCGACCCCGTGCGGGCCTCCCCAGGGACCTAGGGAGAGACCGTCTGGGGAGAGACTGTCTGGAGTTCTCGGTCTCTGGCTCTTTTTCCGGGCGTGGACGACACTGCCGGTGACGCGGCCCCTAGTGTCATGCCAGCCACCAAGGGGGAAGCCCTGAGACCGGTTAACTGCGGGCAGGAGCGTTCAGGGCTAGAAGGGCTCTTACCCACCTGTTGTCCCCCAACTGCTGTTTTTCTTTTTCTTGTTTTCTTAAGATTTTATTTATTTGACACAGAGAGAGATCACAAGTAGGCAGAGAGGCAGGCAGAGAGAGAGGAGGAAGCAGGCTCCCCACTCAGCAGAGAGCCCGATGCGGGGCTTGATCCCAGGACCCTGAGATCATGACCTGAGCCAAAGGCAGAGGCTTTTTAACCCACTGAGCCACCCAGGCGCCCCAAACTGCTGTTTTTAACTACTTACTTAGTTCATTACAACTCCTGCCCCCTCTCAGTCAAGCGAGTTTGAGGTCCTCAGCTTTGAGGAAGCCAAGGATCTTCGTGTATATGTTTTTGGAGCAAAGTATTATTTCCGTGTTTCTCTGTGGTCTATGAAAAGGAGGCTTGGGGGGGTGCCTGGGTGGCTTTGCTGGTTGAGCAGGACCCTGGTATTGGATCGAGCCCCGTATGGGGGTCCCTGCTTAGAGGGGAGCCTGCTTCTCCCTCTCCCTCCGTCTGCCACTCACCCTGCTTGTGCTCTCCCGGTCAAATAAATAAATAAAATCTCAAAGAAAAAAAGAAAAGGAGCCATGCACCTACCTTAGGGGCACTTTTGTCAAAGAGTCTATGACATTAGCCCTAAGATTTCTTGATTTGCCCATTAAGTTTTCACTGAGAGATCTGAGAAATGAGAAACTTCATTACAATGTTTGAGACCAGAGTTTACTTCTGAGGGTTTGTCCCCCAAGTTGGGTGGGGGAGTCAGGCAAACGTGAGGCAAAGGTGTGAGCCCTTGGACTGAAGCTGTTTGCAACCTGGCCATGTCCAACCCCTCATTACAGATCTTGGCTCTGTCACTCACCAACCTGCCCAGTGGCTCCAGACGCGTCCCTTCTGCTCAGTTGCATCCCTCTTAAGTGAAAAAGGATTGGCCATGGCAGTTCAGGAATCTTCCTGCTCCGACGTTTCAAGGTCCTCTGGGATTCTCTGTGAACAGTGCCACTTCACCTCTGGCTGTTCATTATGGTACCAGGAGCCTTTGCTTAAGTGCTGGACCCAAACCCGCCACTTCTCTTTCAGAAAACGGTTTCCTTTTTAGCTGGTGTATTTGTCTGGGAAATACTTAATCATGGCTGGAAGCAAGAGTAAATGTGGAAAATTTCTGAAAGGGTATTTCTGTTTCTGGGGACTCTGGTGCCTCTTTAATCATGAGCCGCTGAGTCTTATGATAAAACTTTTGGCATGTGAACAGATTCCTACATTTGGAGTCATCTTCAGCAGCTCTGGTGGCATAGGGGGTTATCAGCGACCAGACGATGCCATCAGCCACTGATTGGGCTTTTCATCTAGAAAAGCCACTGTGAGTCTCTGCACTTCGGTTGTTGGATGGTTTATTGTCTGAAAACTCTTCTGGCTGCGCTGATATATCTAGAACTCAAGTTTAGAAGGAACTTACTGTTTCAAAGGGGATGTAGCTGTCATTTAGACTTTTGTGTCAAACGCAAGTAGGGATGTGACCTTAGCATGTTAGAGAATGTCCGTGAATCTCAGTGTCCTGATCTAACAGAGAAGGTAGAAAGGCATAGTAATTAAGAGTCTAAATTCCAGAGGCGAACCACTTTTGACTGTTCCCTGTTTTACCCCACATGTCCTGAGCTGTTTTAGGCAAGTTTCTTAACCTCCTGATCTCAGTTGCCTTATCTATAAATTAGGCAGGATGCTTTCTCCCATTAAATAAGAAATGGGCAACCAACAAATGCCACCTAAAGGTGACAGTACCTATTATCCAGGAGAACCTCAGGGATTATTGTGACAATAACATGTATAATGGTAGGCAAGAAGGGCATGATACGAATGTGCTAAGTCATAATAAATGAGGAGTCCTATATTACATCTATAATCTGGTCCAGAATACCCGGCATCATTTTTCAGCTTTATCCGTGGTACAGCATGCTGTCATGAACAATTTAAGCACTAAATTTCGAAATGCCTCCTGAGGAGGCACCTGGGTGTCAACCTCATTTGAAGTCACCCTCTTTTCTCACCTGGACTATTGCATTAACCTCCTCACTAAGCTTCTTGCTTTCTCTCTAGTCTCATATGAAGTAATCGTTTGTCAATTTTTTTTTTTTTTTAAGAGACTGCATAGCAGGGCATATGGGTGGGTCAGTCAGTTAAGTGTCTGCCTTGGGCTCTGGTCATGAACCTGGGGTCCTGGGTTGGAGCCCCATGCCAGGCTCCCTGCTCAGCGGGACGCCTGCTTCCCCCTCTCCCATTGTGCTTTCTCTCTCTCCCAAGTAAATAAATAAAATCTTTAAAAAAAAGGAAAAAAGAAAGAAGAAATGCCTCTGAAGCTGTGGTTCTGGACTGAAGTTGCTGGGGAGGCTATAGCCACAGAATTCTGTGCAAATAAGAAATCTGAGGCATTTGGAAAGTCGGCTGTACAGCTATAGTGGTGTGTAGTATCTCAGGAGGGGAACTACTTTTTCCCAGGGCTCTGATGTTCAGTGGTAACCTGCCTTTGGCAGCCTCCAGCCCAAAGGCCCTCATGAGCTGTGTTAGAAGCTGGGAATCAGGCCCTACTTGTTGTGGGGAAGTTGGGCCCTTGTGGAAAGGTTTAGTGGAACATCGTGGTGACATATTTCAAGCTACATAGGTAGCCCTGTGAGGAGTGAATTCATACGAAATCCAACCTCAAGTACCCACTCAGACTCTAGTCAGCTAAGCGTACCTTACAACACCTTCAGATCAGCCTGTCTGTCCAGACCTAAGAATGCTTCTCTTTCTCCTTTGGCTCAACTCTGCTGTGTGTGTGGAAAGAACAGGTGAGGCTAAAGTGTGAACAGGAGGGCCACACTTTGAGGTGGTTGAGAGGATGGATGACATAGAGAGGACAGGCTGTGTCATTGATAGAATATCATATCCATCTGCAATGGAGGGAATCTTTGCTCATGAGATTTTTGATATTCATTTGATTCAGTGCCAACTCATGGCCTGTACGTGTCCAACTAAATTCTGTGATATGTCTCTTGTAGCCACTTTGACTGACCAGTCTATTCCTCAAAGACTCCAAAAAATACCTCTCAGGGGGTGCCTGGCTGGTTCAGCCTGTGGAGCATGTGACTCTTGATCTCCCCGGTCATGAGTTCCAGCCCCACACTGGGCATAGAGATTACTTAATAAAAACAAAAAACAGAAAACTTTTTTTTCTTTTTTTAAAATACCTCTCAGGGCTTGTGAAGTAGGCTGAAAACCAACATGGTAAATTCCACAAACCTCACAGGGAATGGCAATCATCCTGAGTCCCAAAGATTCTATCACGGAGGAGCAGCTGGGTCAGCTCTGGCTTCCAGAGCACTTGACAGTGTCAAGAGAAATTAAGTCCCTCCGCCCAAGGCCACCTACCTATTAAGTGGAAGAGCCCAATTAATACAGTTCTGTGTGACTTGGAATCAAGCCATGCTCTTAGAGACCACAGGCCTGTGAGTGCCTGGGTCATAGTTGGTCCCCTGGGATTATACCCTCCTCCCACTGAAAGGACTGAAAGGTATTACTTCTTTCATTTTGTTTGTTTCTTTCTTTCTCTCTCTCTTTCTTTCTTTCTTTCTTTCTGTGTTGCTTCTTTAGATTTACCTAAGGTTTTTCTTGCCTTCTTCCTATTTCTAATGTGTTTCTGGATATTAATCAGAACGACTGTACAGGTAGTGGGATGAAATAGAATGAAAATCTATTTCTGAAAAATTGATTCTTGGTTGTAGAGTTTTTAAAATAGATTTATCAGGAAAAAAAGTAAGCAAAAGGTTCACATTTGAGATTCTCCTTTCTATTCCTCTCTAAATCTGATTACTGTAATTATTCCATCAGCATTTTCAAAGAGAACGGTACAGTTTTGTCTAGAACTCTTTGTGTGCTTTGGGAGCACAGCTGGAGGATTTGGGACGGTCGTAGTAATAGCAGCTAACATTTCTTAAGCATTTATTATTATGTGTATAATACACATACTTAATTTTTAATTCCCCGGTAACATAGTTGGTTAAGTGGTAGTGCTGGAATTTAAAATTTGGCCATGGAATCCAGTACCAAGGTTTCTAACAGCTTTGCTCTACTTCCCACAATTTAAAAATAAAATACTTCGGGGGCGCCTGGGTGGCTCCGTCAGTTATGCATCTGACTCTTGATTTTGGCTCAGGTCCTGATCTCAGGATTGTGAGATCGAGCCCCACATCAGGTTCCATGCTGGGCATGGAGCCTGCTTAGGATTCCCTTTCTCCCTCCCCGACTCTTGCTCCCTGTCTCGCAAATAAATAAATAAATAAATCTTTAAAAAAAAATTAAAAATACTTTATTTATTTATTTTTTAAAGATTTTATTTATTAGAGAAAGCAGGAGTGAGGTGAGGGGTAGAGGGAGAAGTGGGTTCCCTGACCAGTCACCAGCAGGGAGGCCAGTGTGGGGCTCGGTCCGGGGACTCTGGGATCAGGACCTGAGCTGAAGGTAGATGCTTAACTGAGTCACTTAGGTGCCCTCAAAATAAAATACTTTAGACACATTCTTTCTTTAAAAGAAGATTTATCTATTTATTTCAGAGAGAGAGAGTGCATGAGAGCGGAGAGGAGGGTCAGCGAGGGGTGGGGAGAGAGAGAAGCTCAAGCAGACTCCCTGCTGAGCTCAAGCCTGGCGTGGAGCTTGATCTCATGACCCTGAGATGAGGACCTGAACTGAAATCAAGAGTTGGACACTTAACCGACTGAGCCATCCAAGCTTCCCTAGACATATTCTAAATATGTTTTAAAAATATAGTACTTGACGCTGGGAAAACTATGGGACCTCAGTTACTAGACCTTGCTCGACCTCAGATGCCTCATCTACAAAAAGGCTCTTGTTTCATTTTCCTGGGATATCACATTATGTAATCTCTTATAGTTTCTGCCAGTTCGAAAGTATTTTCAGTGTGCCCAGGTTATATGGGCCAGCTTCTTCCAACTTCTTCCCTTGCCAGCTTTGGGACGGGTGCAAGTCACTTACATGTCTGAGCTGTGGTTTCCTGTCTGTAAACCAAGGACAGTAGCAGAACCTGCTCCTTAGAGTTGTTAAAAAAATAAAACGAGGTAATTCCTGGGAAGTGGTGCCCGCTTGACGTATAACACCTGGTAAATAAATGTTAGCTCTTATTCTGTTCTTAACTGTTAGTACGAACTACTTTCACGTACATTTTCCTGCTTGATCTGCCCAGCATCGCTGAGGGTATACACAGATCAGGTAGTATTACACCTATTTTATATTAGAGAAAAACAAGAATCAGAGGTCAGGGACTTGCCCAGGGTTGCAAGAGTCAGCAAGTGGCCAAGGAAAAGTACTTCCATCAGGCACTTCTGTGGTAACTTCCCCTGCCTAAACTGTGTGACAGAGAAACATTGGAGGACATTATCTAACAGGCAGAGTGATGGGGAGGCAGCCTGGGCTTAGAGCCAGGAGCCCCGGGACATGGAGTCCCCATGCCAGTAGCCATGAGGTTCATCTTCATCACAGTGCTTTGTTGTTTCAGGTTTTATGAAATGCTTCTGCATTGTGAAATTCGATGCGGGGTGGTGGTGGTGGTGGGGTGGATACGGCAGGTTTTAGACTTGACTCTCTTCAGTGTCTAATTCTTAAAGACTGTAATTCTCCAGGGAGTTTTAGAAGAAGGGTCTTAAATGTCAACATAATAGATCTAGAAATGTAGAATGAGCTAAATTTGGCAACCACATGTCAAACAAACAAACAAAAAAATGTGTGTCAAGTCTGGGCTACTCTCTGCTGGGCAGTTTATTGCCTTGTTTCTAGCCTAGCCTGGCTAATTATAGATTTTCTAAATACCATCCGGACTAACATGGTTTATGCTTAGAGGTAAGCAGTGTGTACACGCAGTAAGATGGGGAACTTTCTAAGTAGGGTGAACGGTGTGTGGGCAAAACACCCCGGGGCTTTCTGTAGGGCAGTAGAAACTCTGTCACAGACATGTGAGCATTAGGCATGTGGGACAACTGTGTTTTAGAGGACTAGTTCTGACAGGAGAGCGCATAGGAGTCTGACCAAAGCTAAGTCATTTGAGAGAAGGACGGGATGGGGAGGAATAGCTCTAAGGGTGTGTGGCTGGTTTCTTCAGCACAAATGTATATGAAAGGGGCGGTATGTGTTAGAGACAGTTCTAGGTGAGGGGAAGACAAAGAAGGATAAAGAAGCGAACAAGGCATGGTTGCTGACCTCAAGAAGTTCACGGTTTGATGGGCGTGTGGCACCAAAGCAAATCACTGTAACAGTTAATGAACTGTATCAAGAAGGACACTCCAAAATATTCTGGTGGCACAGAGCTCCTGCCTGAACCACATCTGTCCATTCTCTGAGCTTAAAACTGAGCAGGTACGGGCGCCTGGGTGGCTCAGTGGGTTAAGCCTCTGCCTTCGGCTCGGGTTGTGATCCCAGGGTCCTGGGATTGAGCTCCGCATCGGGCTCTCTGCTCGGTGGGGAGCCTGCTTCCCTCTCTCTCTCCCTGCTTGTGATCTCTCTCTGTCAAGTAAATAAATAAATAAAATCTTTAAAAAACAACAAACAAACAAACAAACAAACAAAAACAACAACTGAGCAGGTAGGGTAAAGCCTCTGGCTCGTGGAATATATCCAGTCCTCTTACCTACAACCTGTTACTCCCTGTGATCAGTGATTTCAGGGCTCTACAGCTTGAGGCTGAAGTTCATCCTCTGGCTCTCTTCAGTTTTGTCTCCTTCTCTTGAGAGTCTTACATGTTCCCATGGCTTTAAACTCCATGCAGGTGTCTCCAAAAACGTGTATCTAATTTTGATTTCCATGACCTTCAGACCTACAGTTTGGTCTTCCTGCTGGCCATCTCCATCATGATCTCTCATATATCTGGCAAAATCAATATGTCATAGCAAAGTGGCATGAAAAAGCAGATTGTTGTTTTTTCTCTATTAGTGAAGTAAAATATACTGAATGTAGCAAAATCATAAAGTAGAAAATGACAGTAACAACAACAGAGAATACAGAGAACATCCGCAATCATCCTTCTTTTTTTTAAATTTTTTCTAAATTAACATATAATGTATTATTTGCCCCAGGGGTATAGATCTGTGAATCGTCAGGCTTACATACTTCATAGCACTCACCATAGCACATACCCTCCCCAATGCACAATCATCCCTCTTAATGATAAGTAGTAAAGGATGATATTTTATATGTCTAAACTAGGCATCTTTCCCCATTCTCTGGACTTGGTATATACCTTTCCCATAGTCACTTGGACTTGAAACTTCTGCCATATTTTCTTCTTTGACCCTCCCAACTCAGATAGTGATTATGCTTCTCTTGCCACTGCTGTAGACCAAGGACAGTGCTATTATTACTTCCCCGTTTTTCTTCTGTAATAGCCATCTGACTAGTCTCTTCTTTCTTCAATTTTTATGTGACCCAAGGTCAAGTTCATCTTTCTGGAACATTGCTTTAGTGGCTCCCTATTGCCTATAGATTATGCATGTCATGAAATGAGGAATTAAAACACTAGAGATGAGGTGATAGGAAGGCTGATGGCAAAAAAGAGGACAGATTTCAAGTCACAGAACCATTGAGGGAAGAGTGGGTGAGGTCCTAGCAGGGAGTCCTTGAGGCTTGACCAGGTCAAGAGGAAACATAGGACCCATGTCATTGTGGCTTGTCATGAATACAGCTATTGTCTTTGAGTGTTGAAGCAGTACTTAAAGATTTGTTTTTGTTTTATTATTCTGAATTTTATTTACAAAGTCATTTTAAAATTTGAGCATTTGAGAGGTGTAAGATTTTGCCTGGGAAAATTTATTCATTCTCTTGGTGAGAAGAGGAACTAAGGGATAAACAAAGTGGATCAATTTTTGCAGTTATGGAATATGATAGTCTGGTGGGACATAAAGCGGAGAGATAATTATTTGATCACTGTTTTGATGAGTGTTCTGAAGGGGAAGTGTTAAAAGAAAGTCAAAACAGGACACCTACCCTAGCTGTGGTGTGAAGGTGAGGAGACATGGTGTGGTCAGTGGTAATCTGGCATCGCTGCAGGTTACAATACAGGAGGAGGGCTTGGTGAGGGAGCAGCACACAAACCATGAAAGGACATATATGCTAAGCTAAAGGTCAAAGGTAATCTCTTACATTGATCAATTTTCCAAGGCAGTTTTTGCAATTTAAACACCACACTGCTTGTGACAAATATGTCTTATCATTTCTAATTTTGGAGGTGAGGAAACTGGACCAAGCCTGAGTAGAACATGGTGCCTGACCCACAGTGGCCGCTCACTGACAGTGGTTGGATACTGGAGTCATCACTCACCTGAAGAGTTTTTGAGAGTAGTTGCTTTGTAGAAAGGCTTAGAGCCCTTTCTCTCCATCTTCTTATGATTCACTCTGGGGAATCCTGCAAAGTTTTCAAGTCATTAAGAACCACACTGCCCCTGCCTCTCTTTACTTTTCTTTCTTTCTCTTAACTCTGAGATGGAGACTCCCAGAGGTATATGCTGTCCCTGCTTCTCCTGGGAGTAGAAGTCATGTTTATTCCATCAAGGCAAGATCCTCATCTTCTAGGTTTAGTGTGTTAGAGTAGTGTCTGACTTGGCAAGGTCAAGACTCTGTAGCCTGGGTTTTACATTACTGAGTTCCACCATTTTTTTTTAACTGTTTGTAAATTTAATAGAGAATATGATCGTAAATTACTCTTTGAAAATAACTCAGGTTTTAACTTCCAGCATTCCCCACTCCTTTTAGTTTCTTACTTGTAGGTATTAATCAAATTCTATCTCTTCTGTCTTGAAAACTAACTCCGTGTTATCCCTTTGTGGTGGCCTGTGTCTTCTTCATCACTCATCAGGACCACTGTAGCAGCTTCCTAACACCTGTCCCTTCCTCAAGCTCCGCCCCACCCCATCGGTTTGTAGTCCTCAGAGGTGAGAGTTTTGAGCATGACTTCATTCTCCAATCAGAAATGCTCCTGTTTGGCATTCTTTGGTGGATCACCATCTCTTTCAGAATTAGAGGCTAAACTTTTTTACCGTGAAGTTTGAGGTCACCCATTCCAGCCTTATCTCTCATACCTCAGACTCTTGACCATTCCAGATCTCTTTCAGTGGCTTCAATTCACCTCTCACCTCCTCTGTGCTATGGCTCATATGATAGTCGCTGGCTAAATATACTTTCCTCTTTTTCACTTAGATAACTCCTATGGATTCTTGGTCACTCAGCCCATCTCACCTCCTTTAAGAAATGTCTGTTGAGCTCATGTGCCCATGGAGGTGCTGTTTCTCTGTTCCTGTAATAGCCATGCTTGTCCCGGCTTAGAAGCCTTCTTAGAAGCCTTCTTAGAAGCTCTACTGGAATGTCTTTCCAGTCTATAACCCTAGCTCCCAGCGTTGTTCTTGGTAGTTAGCAGGCCTCAAGTGTTTGTTCATTCAAGTTTTCTAGTCAACTATTTCATCATGGCTTCAATTCTCAGGTATATCATTGACCTAAAAATTTCTTCATTAAAACAAAACAAAAAAATCCCTTAATTTGCTTATGCTTGAAAGATTTCATAATTTTATGAATATTAATGTATTAAAAATGTAGACACTATAAATCTGATAAATATGGTAGTCACTTTTCTGAAAGTAGCATTCTGTTTCATTTTTTCATCATAAAAACTGGGGAGTGACCTTAAAGACCATTCTTAAAAGCTGTACTTCATCATTTAACCATGTCTTTATAATTTGGAATGAAGTGTCATTCATTTGAAGGTCAAGTGGCAAAACTATTGTAATGATTTTTTAACACATTAGAAGAAGTAATAATTTTGGAGGGTAATTTTCACAAAGTTAAGATCTTGAGGGCTCATCAAACCCAACCTTTCCTTTTATAGAAGAGAAAGCAGTGCTCTGAGAGAGGGTTTGCCTTTGTTTCTCAGGCTTTTAGAACTAGTTAATAGTAGATCCGGAACCAGAATGCAGGCATCTCTGGGTTATTAATGATGAAATTTGAAAAATTAAAAGCTGATTTTTTAACATTAGATGTGTTGGTGTAGTCTTAAGCACTGAGACACAAAAGTAATTGAATTTTATTCCAGAGGGCACCCAGCCCTCTGGAAATTTATGCAATGCAGAAGACAGGATGACGAGATTGGGAATACCCAGAGACTTCCAGGTCTGGGTCAAATAACATCCCTAATATTATTTCCTCTGCTCCCCATTATGAGGCTGAAAATTTGGCCATTTGAACCTCTTCCTTCCTTGCTCTCACCCTGTTTTCGTTGCCTTGCTCCTTCCCTTCTTGCTGGTTCACATACCCTTCCCTTTGTTTCCACATATCCAAATCTTATCTAATGTTTAAGACTTATCTAGAAGAAAAAAAAAAGATTCATCTAGAAGGGCAACTCCTCTGCAGACTTCCCTAATTCTCTCATTCTTCTCTTGAATCTCATGCAACCTTTTTTTTTTTTTTTTTCCCTCCCTGTAGCACTTCTTCCTTTATCCTTGTATTAAGAGTTATTTTCCACCTTTCCCATATCCTTGGTGTGCTTTAGCAGACCTTGCCACGGTTGTGACATGATTTAATGAAATGACTGTGAAGTCAGCAGAGAGGTAGAGAAGAAGAAAGTACTACACTGTGGGGAGAACCAAGCAAGTGTGGGTTTTTTGGGAAGCAAAGGAGAATTTTAGGAGAGGATGGTCAATAATTTCAGAGAAATCAGAGTTCTTTCTTTTTGCTCCGTGGCCCTACTTATTGTAGCCTCTTTTAGCTTGATATATTATTATTATTGTTATTTTTTAAAGATTTTATTTATTTATTTGACAGAGAGAGAGAGATCACAAGTAAGCAGAGAGGCAGGCAGAGAGAGAGAGAGGGAAGCAGGCTCCCCGCTGAGCAGAGAGCCTGATGCGGGACTCGATCCCAGGACCCTGAGATCATGACCTGAGCCGAAGGCAGCGGCTTAACCCACTGAGCCATGCAGGAGCCCGTAGCCCGATATATTATTAACCTTTCTTCCTCATCAGCCTTGCACAAAACTGTTCTCTCAAGAAGAGTGATGAAAAACTTAGCTTCTTATGTAATCCCTCAGCCTAATGTGGACAAAGAGAATATCCGTAGAGAGAGGGATTCATGCAATTTGCAGTCTAATTTCACCAAAATTTAAAGGAAATTGACAAATTATTTTTTGGGAAGACTATTTGTCCGTACAATGTAATGTGTTATTAAGAGCCAACATTTAGGGTGCCTGGGTGGCTCAGTGGGTTAAGCCTCTTTCAGCTCAGGTTATGATCTCAGGGTCCTGGGATGGAGTCCTGCATCTGGCTCTCTGCTCAGCAGGGAGCCTGCTTGCCCTCCCCTCCCTGACTGCCTCTCTGCCTCCTTGTTATCTCTCTCTCTCTCTCTGTGTCAAATAAATAAATAAAATCTTAAAAAAAAAAAGAGCCAACATTTATGGAGTGTCGGGCATGGTACTGTATATGTGTTTTGTTTTGTTAAAATATTTATTTATTTATTTGACAGAGATTGAGAGAGAGAGAGAGAGAGACATAGCGAGAGAGGGAACACAAGCAGGAAAAGTGGTAAAGGGAAAAGCAGGCTTCCCACTGAGCAGGGAGCCTGAAGCGGGGCTGGATCCTGGGATGAAGTCAAAGGCAGATACTTAACGACTGAGCCACCCAGGTGCCCAGTACTAAGTGTTTTTATGTATCCTTTCATTTATTGCTCACAGTGAGTGGATCTAGTAGGTCCTGTCACTAGCCCCATCACAGAGCCAAGAGAACTTTGCTTAGATGAGCTAGAAAACAACATAGTCAAGGAAGAAAAAAAAAACACAAAAAACTTTTCAAAAGTCATAGAGGTCGTGAGGGATGGTGCTGGGTAGGAACAGAGATGTTTTCTGTTTGCTGTCTTCTGACTACTCTGTTCTGCTGTTTCCTGACTGTGATACAACAGTGCAGTCCTTTTCCCATTCCAGAGATTAAGTGGCATTTAGAAGATACACATTATTTATTTTAAAAGAAAAATTATATTTTGAATCTTGATAGTTTTAGATAGAGCTAAGAATTAAATGAGCTGAATTCTTTGCACACATCATTGCTGAGACCATGGGGTTGGCTTGGCTTAATAAAAACCATCTTTTTTTTTTTTTTAAATAAAGATTTTATGTATTTATTTGAGAGAAAGAGAGCGTGAGCCTGGGCAGGGGTGGTGGCTGGAGGAAAGGGAGCGAGAGAAACAGACTCCTTTCCCTACCCGTGCCCAGACTCCCACTCTCTGAAATAAATACATAAAATCTTTATTTAAAAAACTAACAATCGGTTTTTCAAGTATCCAGAAACAATAATATCATAGAAAGGAAGGGTGGAAGAATTGTAGTGACCTATTTTAAAAATAAATTTCAAAATATTCTATTTAAATCCTGTATTTATATTTAAATTTCAGGCTGTGTATGGGGTGGGAGGGAGAAACAGAGACAGAGAGAGAGACAATTAATACCCCAGTATCCCAGGTTTTTTGGTCAGAATTTATTTTGACTGAGTTCTGACACTACTCAGCTTAGATGAGATAATTCACTTGAATGGAGATCATGACCTGAACCGAGGGCAGACTCTTAACTGACTGAGCCACCCAGGTTTAATTTATTAAGTTCAATTTATTAAGTAGTTAGCACCAAATAATTGAATAAGTATTATGTTCTAACAACTTAGTAGCCATTTGAAAAAAATTGGAACACAAATTTGAAAGATTTTGAATTTCGTTTTTAATAACTATAATTATTTACTGTTGGTATACGCGTGCCTTTGGGCCATGGAATAGAATTTTGAGTCAGATTAGATATCACTCCCCTCGTTTCCTGTTTCACGTTGATTTTCACATGACTCTTGCTTTATATCACACAAACTATGAACACCTGTTTCAGAAAGATAGGATTTCATTAGAAGGAATGTAGCATGGTCTGATGTAAAAGTTGTGAACTATCTCAAGTTAGTAGTTCCTGAGGTGTTTGACTGAGCTTGAGTACCTCCATGTTTACCTTGAAATTTTAAGATATCCTCTTTATCCACTTGCACCCCTGTGAGTTCATTGACACACCCCAGAGCACCTTGGTACACATTTTGGGAACTACAGCTCTAAAGGAATCTGGAAATTCTTTAAGAGTGAAGTCTTTATTTATTTATTTATTTATTTATTTGAGGGACAGAGATCACAAGCAGGCAGAGAGGCAGGCAGAGAGAGAGGGGGAAGCAGGCTCCCTGCCAAGCAGAGAGCCGGATGTGGGACTCGATCCCAGGACCCTGAGACCATGACCTGAGCCGAAGGCAGAGGCTTTAACCCACTGAGCCACCCAGGTGCCCCAAGAGTGAAACCTTTAGAGTCTAGTTCTGAGTCCTAGACTTGTGAGTTATTTGTAAAAGTGTTAGAAATCCCGACTTTTTACTGTCTTGTGAGTTACTTATAAAAGAATCTTTAAAGGTTACTTAGAGATGATGTCTCAAATGCTAAGTAATTCAAACATACCTTTTTCTTAACACATTTGAGCTTATAGTTCAGTGGAGGTATTTTTAGGTTGTTTGTTAGGTATTTGTTTAAGTTGTAGTTAAATTAACAACATGGGATGCTGATTGTTTTATCTTGATTCATGCCAACCTCTCATCTGTGACTTGGTTTCATTCCCTCCCACTATCCAGTATTTGACATTACATTATTCTCTATTCAAGTGAATTATGTCATCTAAGCTGAGTAGTGTCAGACCTCAGTCAAAATAAATTCTGACAAAAAAATCTGGGATACTGGGGTATTAATTGTCTCTCTGTCTCTGTTTCTTTTCCCCCACCCCGTATACAGCCTAAAATTTAAATATAAATATAGAATTTAATTGGAATATTTTGAAATTTATTTTTAAAATAGGTCACTACAATTCACCCACCCTTATGGACACCTGAAAAACCAATTTTTTTTTTTTTAAGATTTTATTTATTTGACAGAGAGATCACAAGCAGGCAGAGAGGCAGAGAGAGAGAGAGAGAGAGAGAGAAGCAGGCTCCTCGCTGAGCATAGATCCTGATGCGGGGCTCCATCCCAGGACCCTGAGATCATGACCTGAGCAGAAGGCAGAGGCTTAACCCACTGAGCCACCCAGGCGCCCCCAGTTTTATGTCATCTCACTCTTGCACACTTTAGCTTAATTCAGTACAGTGCCTCTAGCTTTACCATCTTGTTGAACAGAGGTAAGATTTCCTATGAGATGACAACCACTAGTGAGGTGAAATGGGGAAACCGAAGAAGTTGCAGAAAGAGCTTGGGTGGTTTTGAATCGGGGACAGATTTTATTCAAAGTGAATCTTAAGAATGAGCAGGAGTTTAAGCAAGCATAGCAAATAAGTGGGTGCGATCAAGACCTTGCTTTATTCGGTTCACTCCTCTTCCTGGGGTGCCCCCTCCCCAGTAAGAAATCACTGGGGGCCCAGATGGTAAAGTAAATGAACTCTTTTCTCTGCCTGGCAAACTCTTGCTCCTATTTTGATGAGTTTCTCTCTGAAAAATCTTTTTCCAATTTAGGACCACCGAAGCTACTGGTCCTTACTTCCCTAGGAAATGGGAACACAGCTTCCCCACAATCCTGGCTCACATTTTTTTCTTTGTAAAACTCTACTGATAGTTAGGTGGATCTACTGGAACAGGCCCATGTGCTAAAGAGTATTTTGATGCAAAAATGAACAAACATGGGATCCTAAGTAACCATTTGTTAGAACCTACAAGAGCCATAAGAAAAACAGATCAGTAGCAACAATTTCTTTAAAATAAAGTCATATCAATTTCATTAAATTCTAAATATTTTGTTGGAGTTATTATTATAAAATGGATATAATTACACACATTTAAATTTAAGGCAGTGTTCTGTGATATGTGACAATGCAAAAGAAATGGCATGTGAACAAATTATTTTGCCTTTAAAAGTGGGTATTTGGTACCACTCAGCTCAAGTGAATTAACTCCCAAACATTACTCATATGATGTGGACATTGTAACTCTAAATGCTCTGAGTTTTCAAGACATTCCGATATCTGTCTTATTAGAGATCTTCCAATTTTTTTAAAAAAAGATTTTATTTGTTTATTTGACAGATAGAGATCACAAGTAGGCAGAGAGATAGGCAGATAGAGAGGGGGAGGCAGGCTCCCTGTTGAGCAGAGAGCCCAATGTGGGGCTTGATCCCAGGACCCCGAGATCATGACCCAAGCCGAAGGCAGAGGCTTTAACCCACTGAGCCACCCAGGTGCCCCAGAGATCTCCCAATTTTTAAAAAAGATTTATTTATTTATTTGAGAGAGAGCAAGAGGGCACGTGTGAGTGGGTTGAGTGGCGGAGGGAGAGAATCTCAAGCAGACACCGCACTGAACTCTGATCCCGACACAGGGTCTATCCCACTGCCCATGAGATCATGACCTGGGTCATAACCAAGAGTTGGAGGCTTCACCGACTGAGCCACCCGGGCACCCCCTAGAGATCTTCCAATTTATAACTGTTGGCAAGTTGTTCAAATTGCCTTAAATCTTGCATGGGTCACAGAACATGTTAGCAGCCCAGCCAACCTCCAGTTTGTGGCATCTTCTGTAAACAGTAGTAGATCCCTGAAAGTGTTTAATTAGGGAAATGATCAGGTGAATTTGGCAGACGTGTATGGAAATTAAAGTACCAGTTCAATCTCCAGTCCTGACTGCCCCCTGGAACTTCAGCCTTGTGTGCACAGCTGCCTCCTCAACATCTCAGCCTAACAGACATCTCAGACTTAACGTATCAGAATCCTGATCTATTTCCACAAAACCTGCACCTGCAAAAGTCTTCTCCATCTCAGCTAATAGCAACTTCGTACTTTTGATCTTTGAAGCCAAAAGTTCTGGAGTCCTGCTTGAATCATTTCATATACAACGTCTCCACGAGCATCTCGACCTCCAGATGTATTTAGGAAGAAACCCATCTTTACCAGCATTCACCATCACCACATCCGTCCACGTCATTCTCTCTTGCCGGGATGATTGTCTCCCCACTTCCAACCTTGACTCCTGTGGATCATTCCTTACTGTAGCACCCACGGTGTTCATTTCATTCATGTTTCTCATCTGCTCCTTCAGGACTCCTCCTGTCCTCAGTGCTTTCCTCTCTCCTGCAGAATACAAGGCAGCCTTCCTACGACGGCCTGAAATGGGCTCCGGTCTGGACCCCGAGATCTGCCTGCCTCACCGCATGTTCCTCTTCCCCTGCTCCGTCCTCTCCAGATAGACTCCTTGCTCTTCTCTAAACACTTGGCAGACACATTTGTGCTTCGGAGTCTTTCTCTCTTGGTGGTGTTCTTTCAAAAACGCACTTCTAAATATCCATACGACTTTCTCCTTTACCTCTTTCGGGTCTTTACCTAAGTGACCACTTCCCTGTGGACCTTCACTATCCATCCTGCATAACTTGGCCCTCACCCCCACATACCATTTTCTCCTTTCCTACTTTATTTTCCTCCCTACCACTTTACCAGCTAATGTAGTGTTACGTGTAGCTTACCAGCTTTTTATCTTTTCCACTAGAACATGAGATTCATTAGAACAAGGACCTCTAATTCTTTTTGCTCATTGCTCGAAGAGTGCCTAAAAATAACAAGCATTCAAAACTTAGTTGTTCAGTGAATGAATGAAGCGAGATGGGGCGATCCTCACTGGAGTGATGATGATGAAGGCAAGGGACATGGCAGAGGGTGGCTCTTACCGTCTTGTTAAGTCTGCATGTATCTGCTGGGAGCGGGGAGGGAATTAGGGACTATTCCTTCACTCAGGAAGGAGACCTTTTTGCACACTCTGGTGCACACAATACGTGTCATGGGGACTGCTGAAAGGTGGTTCTGGCTAGGGGCACTTGTAATTTTGTGAGCGATGATTGCCCATGGTTAATGCCAGTTGCAGCCCAGGGGACTTGGAAAAAGAGTGATGGATTATGCGCTTCTGTCGCTGGCTTGGTGGGAGCAAAGTAGGGAAGAGGGAAGAGGAAAGAGTCTCAAAAATATGGTCGCAGGGTCAGATGGGCTCCTAAAACCTGGAGAAAACCTACTCACGAGCATGTTAACCAGACTCTGATCCTCGTCTGTGGGTTTCCCTGAGTCTTCAAAACTACCTTAACCTACTCTAAGTTCAGTGTCCTCTTGGCCATCACAGTAATCAGATGGATTTGTTTTCCTCTAGATCCTTGTCCAAGATCCATACATACTTTTGGTTTCATCCTCCTGCTTTTCATGCTATTATTCCCTGGAAACAAAGAGAGTATCTTGGTACTTTTAGCTTTATAGATTATGCATGACCCAAAACTTATATTATTTTGAGTAGAGTAAATTGATTCTAAGGGATTATTTCTTAAGAAGATGAGAATGATAACAAAAACATAACATTCCAGTGTGAAACTTGTTGCAACAGATAGTGCATAACCCTGTTAGCATAATGTTAATTTTCTCCACTATTGATTACTTACTGGAAGTGAGAGTATAATATAGAGTAAGTGCATTAGTACATAACACTAGTTACGTATGAACATGTTCATGTTCATGAACACTAGTTCATGAACACATGGTGACATATTTTAGAGAAAGAAATAACTTTAATTTCAGCTTATTTCTACAATAGTATCTTGAGTATTTACTATATCATACAAGTATAGAATAGGCCTCAGATTTGCAACGTTAAATTATAATCAGGGCATCTGGGTGCCTCAGTTAGTTAAGCATCTGACTCTTTTTTTTTTTTTTAATTTAAGATTTTATTTATTTATTTGAGAAAGAGAGCACACATGTGTGCCTGAGCAGAGGGGAGGGGCAGAGTGAGATGGAGAAGCAGACTCCCCGCTGAAGAGGAAGCCTGATGTGGGACTCAGTTCCAGGATCCTAGGATCATGATCTGAGCCAAGGCAAATGCTCAACTGACTGAACCACCAGGTGCTCCATCTGACTCTTGATTTTGGCTCAGGTCATGATCTCAGGGTCATGAAACCCTGTGTCAGGCTCTGCACTGAGTGGAACCAGCTTAAGATTTCTCTCTCCCTTTCCTTCTGCCTGTCCCCCAACCCCCCTGCTTATGGCTGTCTCTCAAAAAATTATATATATATATGTATATATATATATGTATAATATATTATATATATTATGTATTATGTATGTATGTATTATATATATTATGTATGTATGTATTATGTATTTTATTATTATATATAATAATATATATACATGCATATATGACATTTCACTTCAGGGCACAATTGTAGGATGCATATGTTTTCACTGAACGGAGTAGGAGGAAAGGTGAGGAAGGAATTCAGGCTTTGGGAACAGAGGTATAAAAAGGCAAGAAAATCCGAGGCAGTAATGGAGAGTGTGTTTAGAGAGAATAAGTATTCCCTTGTGGCATGGCCTGGAGCTTGTTGAAGGAAGTGACAGGAGGAGTTTGGAAAGGTGGTTGGAGCCAAAGTCTCCTTGTGCACTGTTAATAATGAAGGTGTCTGTTTCTTTTTTTATCCTTTTATTTTTTAAAAAAATTTTATTTATTTATTTGACAGAGATCACAAGTAGGCAGAGAGGCAGACAGAGAGAGGGGAGGAAGCAGGCTCCCCGCTGAGCAGAGAGCCCGATGTGGGGTTCGATCCCAGGACCCTGAGATCATGACCTGAGCCGAAGGCAGAGGCTTTGACCTACTGAGCCACCCAGGTGCCCCGAAGGTGTCTGTTTCTAAGCATGTGTCACTGACGGGCTAAGGCAGTGGAGCATACGGGTATTGTTGACCTTTTGAACGTGGACTCTGAAAGAAATAGAGTTTAAAGACTTCACCTAGGGCGGCCTTCAAAACAGCTTCCTGGACCCCACACAAAACTAGCAGGGTAAGAATCTCTGAAGAGCAGGGCCCAGGAATGAGTATTCTCTAAATACCTAAGAGGATTTTTTTTTTTTGCTTTATTGAGATATAATTGGTATATAACATTGTGTAGATTAAAGCTGTACAGCATGATGGTTTAATATACTTATATATTTTCAAATGATTACATTAGGATGAACACCTTCATCACTTCACATAATTACCATTTTTTGGTACGTGGTGAGAATACTTAAGAGCTACTCTCTTAGCAGCTTGCAGTATATAATACAGTATTTTTAACTATAATCACCATACTGTACATTAGCTCTCCAGCACTTATTTATCTTATAACTGGAAGCTTATACCCTTTGGCCAACATCTCCCTATATCTTCTACTCCCTGTCTTAGCAACCACCTGTCTACTCTCTGTTCTATGAGTTTGGCTTTTTTTTTTTTTAGAGAGAAAGAGACAGAGAAAGCACATGAGTGATGGGGGGTGGGCGAGGAGGGGCAGAAGGAGAGGGAGATCGAGAATCCCAAGCAGGCTCCATGCCCATCGTGGAGCCAATCTCCCAACCTGAACTGAAATCAAGAAAAAGATGCTTAAACAACGGAGCCACCCAGGTGCCCCTACCAGTCTGGCTTTTTTAGATTCCACATATTATTGAGATCATTACAGTATTTTATTTCTCTGACTTATTTCCCCTAGTATAATGCTCTCATTGCTTTTGCCCATGTTGTTACAAAAGGCAGGATTTTCTTCCTTTCCATGCTGATAATATCCCGCTGCATGTACATACCACATTTCTTTCTTTTTTTATTCCTTCACTGATGGACACTTAAGAGGTTTCCATGTCTCAGTCCTTACGAACAATGCTGCAGTGAACATGGGGGTGCAGATAGCTCTTGAAGATAGTGTTTTCATTTCCTCCCAATGGATGCCCATCTGGTGATCTCTCATACTGCCAAAAGGTCTGAAGACCTGTGTTTGTATTAATTTTGAGGGAGAGTAGGAGCGATGAGAGCTGAGATGCTGGGAGCCTCCTTGGGGAGCTGTCAGGGCTCCAGGTGAGGGCTTAAATGGGAGCATTAACAGTGCTGATGGTGGGGGGTTGTTGACGATCCGGACCTGCTTCTAAAGCAGAAGCATTGGTAGAATGTTGGAGACCCTTTAGGCAGAGGGGTGAGGAAAGAGTCAGAAGATGACTTGAAGGTAGCGCTCAGGGGAGCAGTGTAACTAGTGATGCTGAGCACTGGAGGGAACACTGGGACGTAGCAAGCGGAGAGCTGGATGCCTGCATCCGTGGAGGGTGATTGGAAGGGTTGCCAAGGCAGTAATGAATTTAGTTTCAGGTATCCAAACCACTATTTTAGCAATGAGGAAAACAGACTCAGAATGGTGGAGTCGCTAATCTGAGCTCACAGAGCCGTAGGTTAGTGGTGGAGTGGCAAAAAGAATGTGCCCAGATTAACAGAACATCCAGGGTGCTTCCTCCCATTGTTTCTGTGTCTATGTAGACGATTCCTGGCTTGGCTGTGCCCACTGAGAATATCTCTAGAGTATTAATTACCAAGAGAAAATACCATTAAATACACATTATGACTCTATTACCTGTGTGTATTTTTAGCTGAGTCTGTGACACAAAACAGACCACTGAAGGCTGTTGGGACAGAGGCCAAGCATTGATTTACCAGGAATATTTTACCTCTGGAAGCAGGAAAGTAGGAGGGGACCTTAGAGGTCAGCTAGAGGTCAGCTAGAACAAATTCATTTTGTAAGTGAGAAAACTGAGTCGCAAACAGAGAAATGCATTTGTCTAAGGCTGCGCTGGTTACCAGTAATTAAGACTAAGACCCATGTCTCTGGCCATTCAGTTTATTGCCTTCTGCAGTAAGATTGTCCAAATGATTGCTGCAGCTACCGTATTAACTCTTGTGATTCAGTTCATTGCTTTGTCATTGAACTTGTCTGGGAGCTGGACACTGAATCATGAGTCACATTGACATGGCCATGGATGTGTGTGTAGAGTCTAAGAGAAATGGCAGCCTACATGGTGAATTGGGTCATTTTCGGGTCAGGCATCCAATAAGACATGTCTTAGTTTAGAAGTTCCTCAAGGACAAAAAACTATATATTTGCAGCAGAAAACACAGAGCCTGTATTAGCTATTCAGTAAATGTGCATTGAACAAGTGCTCTAACCCCACTGGAAATTTTTGAACTGTGTGTTTTTGTTGTTTGTTTGTTTTAAGTAAATTACCTGTGATAAATTCACCAGGTCTCTATGTTGCCCATATGTAGACACTCATGAACAGTCACATGGTTCTCATTCTTTTCATAAGAAGCAGCAGAGAGAGAGCTATCAGCTGACAAAGGAAGGATAAAATGTGAGCACTGGAAATGCCTTTGTCTGAACATGACCTCTTGCCGGAACCCCGGAAATACAAACTTTTCAAGTCTGCGGGCTCAGTGACCTCAGTTTACAAAGATCACTTTTTCCCCCTTTGTTCCTGATCTGGCACACTTTCCCTCACAAATACACACACACACACACACACACACACACACATACAGATTGTCCTTTTTGAATTCCTATGAAGGTGTTAAGCCTATAAAAACATTGCTTTTTTGCATGGTCTTCAAAATGACCTTTTGCCATGTATTGGAACTGTAAAAATTTTTCTTCTTGAGGACCTCCTTACTCTACTATGAAAACTCTGGACAAGTAGATTATTGAATAACTCATGACTTTGCCTTTCATCTGATTAGTTCCTGCAAGGGATCATAAGACAACTGCCCAAAGCCCAGAGGCTTTTGGAGTCCTGAATGATCACAGAGGGCTTTTTTTCCCCCTCTCTTCTTGAAATGTCATGGTCATCCTGAGCAGTATTAAAGGGGATTAATGTTTGTGTTAGGAACTAAAAAAGGAAATGAAATAAAAGAAATCTAAAACTCATTTGGGAGAAATGAAAGTTCAACTGTGGGTTTTGTGTCATATGAAGAGTATTAAGCCACTTTCTTTCATTGGCTAGATTGTGGGGGACAAAGAAAGGCTTCTGTGGTAAAAAACCGTGTAAGAAATGTTTTAGGGTTGTCATGTGCTGGCCCTTACAGAATGCTCTTCTTTCCACTGATACATGTGTAAACAAAAACACTTGTCCACTAGGACCACTAAGACGGAACCTTGACTTGCATCCATTTTCACTCAGTGCTCATGGATCATGTCCTCAGAATCTGCAGTGCTCTGCAATGTGCATGCTCATGTGATTATAACAACCTGCAGAGGGTTTTTGTTTGTTTTGTTTCATTTTGTTTTGTTTTAAGATTTACTTATTTATTTGACAGAGAGAGAGAGAGCACAAGCAGGGGGGAGCTGCAGAGGGAGAGGGAGAAGCAGGCTTCCTGCTGAGCAAGGAGCCTGATGTAGGGCTGGATCCCAGGACCCTGGGATCATGAACTGGGCTGAAGGCAGACGCTTAACCAACTGAGCCACTCAAGTACCTGCAAAAGAGTTTGTTAACATGAATTAAAACTCACCACCACAACATCTTGTGTTCAAAGTTAAGTGTGAAGTGTTCTTCGAGATGTTGACCTGGATCTTCTGAGATACCCGCTAGTTTTGGCATTTTATTCTTTTGCTACACAATGGCTTATTAAATACACACCTTGCTTTGTTTTAATTTACATAACTTATTATTAGACTCTACCATAAATAAGTGACCAAATCAGAATAAAAGGCCTTTGTCTGGTCCTACACTTCTGGAGTTTAGGGTTCAAAAAATACAAACCCAGCCTTCATTAAGCACCTGTCTTCTGCTACTAGTAGTGGCTAGGGTTAAAAGCAATAGGATTCATTTCATTTTGTTAATCGATGGAAAGTCCAGTAATTTTTTGCTGTAAACCCTGCTCTGGATCTGATTTCACTACCTATGCCCTGTTGTCTTTCATAATTTTTAACATGCTGAAGAAAGGCATGAAAACCTCAAGGACCAGTTAGTTCTAAGGTCCCATAATGGGTGCTTTCTATATGTTCATTCATTTCATCCACTTGACAGCCCTGTGAGGTACACATTATTGCTGCCATTTTGCGGATGAGGAAGACTAACCTTAGAGTGTTTAACAAAATGGCCAACATTCATTTAAAAAATTAAGAATCAGAACAAAAGTGATTCTAGTTGATTGGACTGAATAAGACCAGTGCCGGCATGCCTGCCTTTCTCTCTTTCTCTTTCTCTGTCAAAGGGCTTTTCTCCCCCAATAGATTGTAGAGTACTTAAGGCCATCTGGTTTACTGTTGTATTTCAAGCATGTAGTCTGGAGACCAGCACTGATAGAAATATCTGTTATCTGTTCAGCAGAGTTGAGTGAGACACTCATGGCACAAAAGCCTGGAGGAGAGAGTCTAAGACTAATGGTTTGGTAGTTGAGAGGATTCAGTGTTGGCAAGTGACTATGGGCTCTCGATTCAGAAAGTTCAGATTTGAGTTCCAACTTCCGAAGCTCACTATCTGTATAATTTAACAAGTTACTTAGGCTCTTGAGGTCTCAACGTTCTCACTGTAAAATGGTGATAATAGTTGGACCTTTATGATTTTCTGTGTAAGCTGCATTTCTGACCGTTAGTAAATAGAACTAAATGCTAGCTCCTACTATCCTTAATTGGATTGACTGTGGGTGCCTTTTAACATATTACATAGTTTAGTTATGTTTATTATGCTTATCATTTATAATCTGTCACCCCACTAAATTGTAAGCTCCACAATGATCGGGACTTTCATGTTTTAATTGTTATATCCCAAGTGCTTAGAGCAGTTTTGTCCAGTAGAACATACAGGAGTAATGGAGATATGATATATTGGTGTCATCTGATCCTGTTGCCACTGGCCATACGTGGTTACTACACACTTAAAAAAAATTTTTTTTTTTATTTACTACACACTTGAAATATAGGTATCTAGTGTAACTGAATAAATGAATTTTAAAGTCGATTTAATTTTAATTAATTTAAACCTAAGTAGCTGTGTGTGGCCAGTGGCATGCCCTGCTAGCACAGTTCTAGAACATTATATGGTATACAGAAGTTTTAGTAAATAAAATACTTGTTAAATGACTGAATCCTTTCTGGACTCAAAGATCAAAAACAAAGGTATGCGACTGTGTATTGAGCTGACTCTGTACAGTGAGGCACTGAAGCGCTTTCCTGAGCGGTCTCCTCATCCTGGAGGCCTCCTGAGGCTCCAGGATGTGCTTCTGTTTACAATTGTAATAAGGCTTTGATTTCTGTTTCTTTTTGGTGATAGGTCAAGAAAGATTTGGGAACATGACAAGGGTCTATTACCGAGAAGCGATGGGTGCGTTTATTGTCTTCGATGTCACCAGGCCAGCTACATTTGAAGCAGTGACAAAGTGGAAGAATGATTTGGACTCAAAGTTGAGTCTCCCTAATGGCAAACCAGTTTCAGTGGTTTTGTTGGCCAACAAGTGTGACCAGGGGAAGGACGTGCTCATGAACAATGGCCTCAAGATGGACCAGTTCTGCAAGGAGCATGGTTTCGTAGGATGGTTTGAAACATCAGCAAAGGTAATGTGACCTTAAAGGAGAAAGGTATTAGGCAAGATGCAAAAAGAAAATAATCCTGTAATCATTGTCATCATCATCATGATATTAATATGTGTTTGTCTAGTGATTTGTGGTTCCCAAATGGCTTGAAGCTCTTTCTCATCTCAAGGGGCAGGGCAGAAATTACTATCCACAATTTAAGATGTATTTGCCCAAGAGAGTAAAAAGCGACTCATACATGGTCTCAGTGATAATGGTTAATAACTGTTTGTTTATCAAGTGCTTACTATATGTTAGGTGTGTTTTATATGCATTTTCTCCTTTAGTCCTCACATAATCCTATTAGGTAAGTACGATTTTAGAGTCAATGAAAGAAATAGGTCTCACATTCAATGTCACTGCCTTATCCATGTATTAATTAATTTACTCCATCAATATTTAATGTGTTCTTCTGCATGCGGGAATTGTGCTTTGTCCTAAAAATGAAAAGGTGGCAAGAATGTGGAACTATCCCATTGGAAATACTGGAACAGTAGAATTAGAGAGTAGGCAGCAAGTGTAACTGTGAAGAACACCATGTTGTTTGGCACTTTTCACTTTTCTGGTGGGCAGAGTAGCAGCAGGGCATGGGGCAGAATCAAGGCGGGAAGATGAAGAACCCAGTGTGGCATGATAAGGACATTATTCTTCCCATGCTGCCCCATGCTGCTACCTGATTTGTCAGAGGCATGGTTTTTGTTCTGCTCCCTTTTGTTTTTGCCTATATTTTTATCTCAGAGAGAGAGAAAAAAGCTTATATGGTAAAATTTGAAAGTTAAAAAAAGCATAAATTAAAAAATAAATGTTCCACTGTATTTTTCTATTTCCTGTGTGCACATATTTTATGTTAATACATTTTTAATATATAATTATATGAAATAAAATATAAATATAAAATATGAAATAACTTATGTTTTATATTTATAAATGAATTGTATATTGAAATCTATATTGTATATTTATGTAATATGTATCTATTTGCATATAAATATATAAATTTTACATTATTAGGAATACATTCTGCATAGTTTTAGATCATAATTTTCCCATTTTTATTAATTTGTGGAAAACATATTAAAGACAGAGCAAAGACACTGTGCTAGTTGCTTGGGATTCAGCTGTGAAAAAGATAGGCATTGTCTCTACTTATGGAAATCACACGAAGGCCTTATTGTAAACATTTAAGCAATCATTAGAGAATGGTCTGAAAATATAATAGGAATGGACGTCATTCAAATAGACTGAGGAGGAGTCTCTGACCCGTTCTATGCTGGAGAGCAGGTTGGTCAGATTTTCCCTAGGGACTAGGGAAAGGTAGGAGGCAGAGTTACATGGTAGTCATTACATTCCTATGGGAAAATGGCGAGGCTTTGAATGAGGGTAAATGGTAAGGATTGGAAAGAAAAACCTGATTTGAGACTCTCACTGAAGTTTATTTTTTTAAGGTAATTATTTATTTATTAGAGAGAGAGAGAGCAAGCATAAGCATGGGGAGGGGCAGAGGGAGAAGGAGAAGCAGGCTCTCTGCCACGTGGAGAGCCCAACATGGGGCTCGATCCCAGGACCCTGGGATTAGGACCTGAGCCAAAGGCAGACACTCAACTGACTGAGCCACCCAGGTGTCCCTCGCTGAAGTTTAAACACCAGTGGGGATTAAGCAACTGCGTGGTCTGCGGGATGATAGAGACGGAGAAGAGGGTGGTGACTTCTTGGTCATAGTTGGGAGACTTTTTTGTTCCAGCTGCATGACCTGGACGGTCTCAGTGTCTGCCTCCTGTCTCAGTGGTATCTGTGAGTTGGCCTGTGTATGGAAGTTGCTACTTCCAGAAGTTCCTGGGGTTTTTGCCTTCCTTCTTGGAGCCATGGAGCACTTTTAGTATGCTTTTCTCCTCTCTTCCAAAACCCTTCTTTCCCCCTATTTCTTAGGATTTTTCCTTTGATTCACGATGGGGGTATCCATCACTTACTGTTGTCTTTCGACTTTTCTTGTCAGTGAACCCTTTTGGTTTGTTTGTTTGAGGGATGATTCCTATAAAGAGAAAAATGTAGAGCAAAACTCAAAGGTCTGATGAGGCTTAGAAATTTAAGAAAGAGGACTTTTTTTTTTTTAATGCAGGGCTTGAACTCATGGCCCTGAGATCAAGACCTGAACAGCAATCAAAAGTTGGACGCTCAACCGACTGAGCCACCTGAGTGCCCCAGAAATATGACATTTTTTATAGTTTGATTTTGGATGTTAGTCTGGCTTTTTTCATTTTACATGGCAAAAAATGCATGTGAATTTACCTATTCTTTATTTCTTAGCTCCATGCTCAATTTCCTTATAAGGCTTCTGCATATTCCTTCAAATTCCTTTCTTTCAAAAGAATTGCTCTCCTTCAAGAATTCCTACCCTCAATAGGTTAATTTCCATCTGAAGGGCAAACTGCAATGAATGATTCATATCTCTATGGTGAGGGAGTCTTCCGTCACTCACTCATTCATTCATTCATTCATTCATTCAACAAATGTTACTGAACAGCTGTTATGTACCAAGCTTTGGGAATATAGAAATGTATAAAACAGAATCCTGACCTTGTGGATAATGATAACAAACAATAAAGTATAAGTAAAATATATACGGTGTTGGGGGAAAATGTTAGGAAAAGAAAAAAAAAAGGAGAAGAAAAGAGAGAAAAAGACTTATGAATTTGCAGGGAGAGCTAGAATTGCTTGTGGACCAAAGAAACTCTTGGATGTTTTCTTTCACCTCACTCTGACAGTTCTTGCTTGACCATGGCAGTCAAACTCTTCTTAAGAGCATGAGGTTCATTAACTTAAGGCCTGACTGACCCACGGTACTTAGATATGGGATTTTTAATCCTCCAAATCCCTGCCAGTGTAAACTTTAAAGAGAAGCTTTGTACAGAGAGAGGGTGGAGGGATTTCATAAGCCTGAAGTGCGCTGAAATGCTAAAGAGGGCACAAGGCCTCATTGTACTGCGTTCAACATCTTCTTCCCTTCAAACGTACTGCTATAGAAATTGTCCTGAATGTCTTCATAACGAATGTGTCTCCCCGGTGCCAGGTTAGTATGCAAAGTCAGCATCTTGAATCTCTGGAACAGTACTGCAGCGTGGATGCTGGAGCGTCAAACTGCTCCAAAAGTCTTTTTTAAAAGATCTTTGGGAGCTCCTGGGTGGCTCAATCATTTAAGCATCTGCCTTTGACTCAGGTCATGATCCCAGGGTCCTGGGATCGAGCCCCACATTGGGCTCCCTGGCAGGGGAGCCTATTGGCAGGGGGCCTACTTCTCCCTCTCCCCTGCTTGTGGTCTCTCTCTCACTCTCTATCTCTCTCTCAAATAAATAAAATATTAAAATCAGACTGTCTACCTGAAGACAAGATGGCAGCATTTGGAGACTTCTCTTCTTTGATTACAACATTTGGGATTGGGGATTTCCCATAGAGACCTTTCTCTTAGAAAGTGAATCTACTAATAATTAAAGTCCTTTTGAGTGATGTAGTAATCATTCTGTCTGGTGATAAACATCTGATTTCCTTTTTTTTTTCACGTCTCTACAACTTAAATGCACCAAAGGCTATGACCTTTGGCTTTGTCTCCATGGCCATGTCTTGCAACAGCACTGGGGCTTGGCCATTTCTGAAGCTGAATTTTACTCACTAGGATTAGCCTCCATCTTGCTACTGGCCCTACTGCTAAAGGAAATTTGCCCTCTTGCTCTTCAGTCTTCTGGAATGACTTTCCATGAGAGTTCTCCTGTCTCATTGCTGTTGCTGGAACATTCATGGTAGCCTCTGGCTGTGCATTAAGAGCAAAAAAATAAAACGTATGCTAGCTGGCATCACTGACTTTTTACACCATCTCTTCAAATATTAAAACCAAAGGATTAAAAGGGAAAACTGTCTCTCCTAAGTCGAATTTCTTTTAGTGTTCAACCTTGGCATTCTCTCCCTTTCTCAGCCGTGTTTGCTTGAATTCCACCTGTGGATTCACTAGGACCAGATGATGGATACTTGTAGTGATCACATGTCCCATTTTCCAAGGACATTCCTGGTTTATTCTGCTGTCCTAGGATAGTTATTGTAACACTCCCATTCCTGGGTTGTAATTTAGATTTACACAATCATCCTATAGATCAGGAGCTCCAGAACTTCTCCCTGTCTGCATCATACCTGAACTCTAATAATATCTCTTTTATGTATTTCTGTGGCCAAACCCAGTCCTCAAAATACATTTTGGTAGATTTGTTTCTTTAGGATGAGAGCTGGTCTGTTCTTGTTGGACCATCCCCATTGTTGGGATTCCTATCTTCTGGGTCCTTCTTAGTGGCCGGTGGGTCTCTGCTACCTGCTGGCCCATTTACCTGGTATATAGTTGTGCCATGGCCTGAATATCCTCCAGTCGCTCCTTTAAGATTCGCTTTTATGGCCACACCCACCCACATTCTAGGGTTGTCGAGAGCATTGAGTGACATAATATATACATTATGCCTGATTACACATATACACCAAAGCTACCCCTCAAATATAACATCCCTGTCATCTGTTTCCTCCGCCCATCCACGGGGCTAGATGTCACTATCCATACTCAGCTCTGGTGCACACAGCAGTTACACTCAGTGGAAGAGTCTATTTCTGTATCTCTGTCCTTTCCAGACTGTGCCATCCTGCTTTTATGGTGCAGTGGTTTACATGTGGCTGTGTTGAGAAACAGGACACCAAAAAAATGCCTGGGTAGATGGGAAATAATGGAACAGTAATTATCTCTCCAGTGGTAGTGACAGGAACCAAGATCGCAGACCTGCAGTGCCTCTCCACCTCGTGGCCTACTCCTGGCAGATTCCTATCCTAGATATAGTGAACTTTTTAGGCCCTCCCTCTTTCTCAGAATGTTCTAAAATCAATAGGCACCCCAGGAAGAAACTTTCTTACATTAAACTGCACTCAGTTTTAGTGTCTTTCCTGCAGTTAAAGAGAAAAATGTTGACATGTGTCCTTCTGGGGGAAGGAGTATACTCAGCAGGGCTCTCTGTAAGAAGTTACTCATTTTTTTACAGGGAGGAGTGGTGGTCCTCAGCATAGTGGATATTTTTCATGTTTTTGGATTGGAACTTCCAGCCACAGCCGGCTTACCTCCCCAGGAAGAACCCATAAAACTTTCTTCTTTGGTTCTCTTTGCAGCCAGAGCCCAGGCATATGACCTAGATTCTACCAGTCATACTGATTGAGCAACTAGAAGAAGAAGGTGCAATACCAAATCCATTTTTGGGGGGGGGGGGGGGGGAGTAGGTGGAAGAAGAGCAGCCTGCATCCTTGGGAGGCAGCAGAGTCTGCAAGGTCCCGTGCTTGACCCAGAAAGAGAAACACTGTTGGTCCTGGGTTCGTTGCATTCAAGCTGAGCTCCTTGAAGCTTTGTGGATTTATAGGACCCAGTGCTCCATGGTGGCTGGCAGGTGTGTCCTCATCAGGCCTGTTCTCTGTGGGGTTTGAGTTTCTGGAAGCTTAGGCTTGAACCCATTTCTTTAGACTATTAAATCATCCTGCAAACTACACAAACAGTATTTCTTGAATAAACTATTTCATACTTAGCTAGCTTCAGATTCCATCTTGAAACCGAGAACATGGATTAATACACATGGTCAAATACATTTGAGAAAACCAACCTGAACTATAGCTTCCCTTGCTGTGGGACTTCTTGGGACTTTGCTATTCTAATGTGCATTCTGAAGCTCCAGTAAGAACTGTGGCTATATTTCTTGCTGGTTGCTATATTGGAGCCTCATGCAAAGATTTTTGTGCCTTAGCCTGAGCCTATGGTGTAGGCTTTATTCTTATTCACCATTTTGCAAGAAATAAAAAGTTGAGATGTAGGTGACTTCTTTAAAGCTGTATAATCACTATCTTATTTTTTTATTCTAACATACTCATTTTGTTTTTTCATATGTTAATATTTCAAAATCAAAATATGCCCCAGTGCCAGTGTAGATTTCTAAAGTGATGGTGTGCCATACAAATAATGGCTTTTTCTAGTGTGTTCTCCAAGAGAGACGACACCAGGCAGAAGTGCCTAAATACGTTTGATCATGTGCAGTACTTAACACAGGAGTGGGGCATGCTTAGGAAATGCTGGCCTAGAATTCTCAGTTAAGGGAAAAGTTTTCTGTGTTCCTTGTTTACTGAGTTCTTTATTGTTATTATTATCATCATTATTATTACCCTGCAGGCTGAAATACGCAGCAGTTAAGAAGTGGCTAGTTTTTCTGGAAGCTGCTTGAAGAGTAGTATCACCTATCATTTATTTTATAAGCTTCTGGAAAATAGGCACTTAGAAACATAATGTCCTTATACAAATTGGAAATACATAGATAATTACCTGGGTATGAGTGGAGAGTCATTCTAATTCATTTTTTAGTGGGTTAAATATAGAACACCATTAAAAAAAAAACACCTTTTATTTTTAAATTGGGTAGTAGGCCATCTCTGATTATTCCCATTTTTCAAATGTCAAACCATGAGAAAATTCTCGACAGTCACTGGTGCATTCACTGATTCAACACAATTTGTATTGAGTGACTGTCCAGGTCTGTGTGGGGAATGATGTATATTAAGGCCTTTCTGAGTTCAGGACATACTATGAGGTGCCAGTTCTTATTCTTAAAATGTTGGAATTTCCTATAGGAAATAGATATTACAGATTTTAGGCATCCGTTGCCAAAGAATTTAGATGAGCTTGTAAGGTGTGCCTTCACTGACTTACTTGCTCCCAGCACACTTAACCTTGGAATTTTAGGTGATTTGATGAGAGCTGTCTGTACTTAGGACATTGAAGGAAGGGCCCAATCTGAAATCAGAGCAAAGTTAGAAGACATCATTTAAAGGCATGATGGCGGGGCGCCTAGGTGGCTGAGTTGGGTAAGCAGCTGATTCGGTTTCAGCTCAGCTTATCATCTCGGGGTCCTGGGATTGAGCCCCATGTTAAGCTCTGCACTCAGCAGGGACTCTGCTGGAGAATTTCTCTCCCTCTCTCACAGTCTCTCCCCCTGCTCTCTCTCTCAAATAAATAAGTAAATAAAATATTTAAAATCATTAAAAAAAAAGGAAAGGAAATGATGGCCTTACATGGTAGTCTGTGCCATGGTAGTCTGTACTGTATGGTGCTAAAAACTTGCGCATGTTCTGTATGCAAGTTTCTAAAAACTTGCCTGCAGTAGTCTATACTGTATGGTGCTAAAAACTCTACCTACCCAAGATAATCCAAGATCTTCTGTAGGCTCAACTTCTTGACTCAAGTTTAGACACCTTAGAACGGGGGTCAGTGAACTATAGCCTGCAGCCCAGATGTAGCCTGCCCCGTAAATGAAGTATTATCGGAAGCACAGCCATGCTCATTAATTTACATTTCCGGAGTCCTTTTTCCTCCTCCGTTTTCCTCCTCCTTGGTTGATCTCCAACCAAGACTTCCTTCCCAAACTTCAGGCTTCATACCCTTCTGGATCTCTACCTGGATATTGCCTAGACAACTCTTCAAAACCCATACATCTGAAACTAAATTCATTAGCTTTTCTGCCCATCAGATCATCTGATGTGGAGACCACATATCCACCTGGACATCTAACTCATGGTCCCTTAGAACCCGGTTACTCATCCTTCAGAACCCCTACATTCCTGAGCGCAGAAAACCCCATAGTGAGGTTCTTTCTTGCCTCTCCAGGCTCTGTCTCTCGTTACCTTGTCCCTCCGTTTGTCCCCTAATGACACGAAACTACATCACAACCCCTGTTCATATTTTGCTATTCCCCTTGTCTGGGACATGCTTCCTACAGTTATGCACCTGTCTCTCTCAAGTCTTCCCTCAGGACTCGGCTCAAGTGCTCTCCATTACCGACTCTCAGGTAGTTTCCCCCATCTTTTACCACAGTTATGTTAAGGTTCTTTCTTTAGGTGCCTGGTCCCTGTGCTGCACTGGGAAACCCTCCATCTTGTCCACCAGTTCAGTGGCTTGCACACGCAGAGTGGTCATGTGGTCAGTTGTTATTAGATAGGACAGAACATTTTGCTGCACTGCTTTTCAAGGACTCTTTCAGAAGATTCTTTTACTTATTATTCTTTTCCCTTCCCTTGGTGGGGTATTTCTCTCCTTAGAGAGCTGTGCAGAAGCAGAAAAATTAATTTACTGCTGTATTTCCCAGGAGGACTCTCCATTATGTAACTCCTTTCATCCAGAAAGCTCTATAGACACTTTGCACAGCGGGGAGGTTGTAGTGCCCTGCAGTGTGGAGGGGGAGCAGAGAAGGAAAACGAAGATGAGGGAAACCCCCCCCCCCCCCCCGCCGCCGCCGCTCATGCCTTAGGGCCTAGACTGGGAACTGCAGGATTGTTTGCTTGGTCATGCCACATAAGAACCCACAAGAATCTCCCATTAACCTCTGGATCTTATTATCCAGCATACTCCTCCTTCACACCCCAGGATCACAATTTAGCAGTTTTCTCCTCATTGAAATTCCTGTCTTCTTGTTTACAGTCATCTCTCATTTTCTTCAGTAATTGTCATTTGAGCCACGCGCAACGGCTATCATCCTGTTTTTTTCTTACTACTGGTAAAATAGAATTGCAGAGAAGCTTTTCAGTGATTTTGAGTGGAGAAACCAGGCTGAGACTTCAGATCTAGTCCAGAACTCAATCCAGTGACAATGACTTTTTAAAAAAGATTCGTTTATTTATTTCAGAGAGACAGTGAGAGAGCACAAGTGTTGGGTTGGGGAAGGGAGAGGGAGAGAATCTCCAGCAGATTCCCCACTGACCATGGAGCCTGATGTGGGGTTCGATCTTACCACCCTGAGATCATGACCCAAGCTGAAATCAAGAGTTGGATGCTTATCCGATGGAGTCACCCAGGTACTCCAGTGACAATGATTCTTAAAGAGGTGTAGATCAGGAACTTCTAAGGAACATGCCAAGATTGCACATGGCTCAGCCTTGCTCTGAGGTGTCTGGAGGGGCACAAAATATGCCTTTGGAAAATAGTCCTCTGGTGATTTTGATAAGCACCCTAGTTAAGATGACTTGTGTTATATTTTGTTAATTCATCCACTCATTTATTCATTCATTCATTCATTCCTCAAGCAGTCCTCGGATGGCTACTATGTATTTATGTAGACTGCTTCGCCAAGCAGTGGGGCCCTGATGCTTAAGGGCACAGATTCTTCCCATTAAGAAGTTTCCAGTGTCGGGGTGCCTGGCTCAGTTGGTTAGGCAACTGCCTTCGGTTCAGGTCATGAATCCCGGGGTTCTGGGATCGAGTCCCACTTCGGGCTCCCCCTGCTCCGCGGGGAACCTGTTTGTCCCTCTCCTTCTACCTGCCACTCCCCCTGCTTGTGCGCATGCTCTCTCTCTCTCTTACAAATAAATAAATAAAATCTTTAAAAAGTAAAAAAGAAGTTGTAAGTCTCCTAGAAGGAAACTCACAAAGACAAATAATTATAATACAGTATCAATATCCATAAAAAATTGGTGACTTTTACGCAAGTTGTGAGGACACTTGAGGGAAAGGCTGTTGCCTCTGTCTGAGAGTGAGACAGCTTCCTTGTCACCAAGGATGAGAAAGTCCCCAGTGGAAAGTCCAAGGAGGACTAGTGAGAGGAATTCCTTTTCAAGGGATGTTGTGCAGAGGGACATTAGAAGCCACTGTTAGGAGATCCTGGGTATTCTTAAAAGTGAAGATAAGCTTTTTGTCTTTATTCTAAGAATTCTTTTTGTTTTTTTAAAGATTTTATTATTTATTGGAGAGACAGAGAAGGAGAGAGAGAGAGTGAGCTTGAGTGAGGGGAGGTGTAGAGGGAGAGGGAGAAGCAGGCCACCCACTGAGCAGGGAGCCTGATGTGGGACTCGATCCCAGGACCCTGAAATTATGACCTGAGCCGAAGGTAGAGGCTCAACCAGCTAAGCTACCCAGGCGCCCCTCTGAGATATCTTAAGTAAGAACATGTCACTGCTGCAGAATTAATAGCTTTATCACTCACCAGAAAATTGTCAATACAGGACAACAAAATATCTTACTATTAAGAATAAGAGTGAAACTTTATATTTATGTGGCCCACCCTTTCTCTTCTTACCAGGCCTTGTCCTGAATGCTTTATTTCATTTACTTCTCACAAACCCTTATGAATGAGATCCCATTATTATGCCTGTTTTACAAATTAAGGAGCTGAGGCTTAGAGAGGTTGAATGATTTACCCATGATCATATGGGTAACAAGGGGCAGAGTCGGAATTAGAACCCAGATCCCTCTATTCAAAGCCCTTGTTCTTGTAAATCCACTACATTATTCATTATGTTCAGATTCCTTAAAAAGTGCATTGAAATCTCTTGGATGCTGCTGCATATTTTCACATTCTTTTAATTCTTGAGATTCTAAGTGAAATATTTTGTTTCCTTGAAATCAATTTTTCAGCATTTTTGGCAAGTCTGTCACGTTTACCTAGAAGGTGCACGTACTCTTTGGCCTTTTGTTGCTGGTCTACTTCATTTCTGACACAATCTTAGTCATTATATAGTTTAACTCATTAGAGTTTCTTTGAACATTAGGGTGACTTTATCCGCATTTTGTAATGTGGAAATTAAAGCACGACAGGATTTGAGTAAGTTACGCAAGGTCGCACAACTCTGAGTCTCAGAACTAGGATTTACACCCAGGTCTGGTTGATTCTGGATCTGCCTGTTGTTTTCTGTACTAGCATTCCATCTTGAAGAGAAAAACGACAGGCACAAGCTGTGTCTCCTCTGTCAGAACCATTGCCAGAACCTTCTTCCTGGGAAGGGCTGCTTCCTGTGTCAGGAAGGGTTTTGTTACTAAGACATATCTGCCTTCTCCCCTCGCTGTGTTACTTCATTTTTTTTCAGTATTGATTTTGTTTGTCCCTGTTTTGTGGTCCTTTACCTTCTTTGATGTGTATTGTTTGCCATCTTTGAAGCAAATGGCCTTAGATTTGTAGGCGGCAGCCCTGCTCTCCCAAGGCTTCCTGTTTCATCTCTGTCTGCCTCACTGACTAGTGAGGTATTGATTTTTTGGGCTAGCCTGCTGGGATTGGAGGAAAAAGCAATATCCATTAGATATAAATGAGAAGCAGCAGCTGCTTCTCAGCAGCCTGTCCATTGACCTGACATGCTAGGACACTGTTCGAAGACTAGGTTAGCCTGACGTGTTCAGGGATATCCTGAAGTGATTAGATTGTCCTAGGTATAAGGTAGAAAAGCCAATGACAGAAAAATCAAGGGTTGTAAATCTATTTCTTTGAACCAAATGAGGTAGAATCATCTTTTGAGAATCACTTTCCTGTCAAAGGTTGCTCCAGGGGAAGGAATTTCTCTATGGATAACTTTTCTAATTCTTGATCCCTTTGAATTTTCTAGGGTGGGCACAATCTTTGTGAACCAAATGGCAAGTCCTCTGGTTTTCATGTTCCCCAGGGTTCCCAAGGTAAAAGAGGGGGTGTCAGCAATGGGGTGCCTAGCATTATGCATACAGTATGTTTCTGAAACACTGTGTGTAAAGTCCCATTTTTTAACAATACCTCAAAAAGCTCATTATGACCATTTTTCCTGGGTAAGTCCCTTTGAAGAGGAAGAGTTCTTTGGAAAGAGAATTATCACTCTGGTTCATCTGGTTATAAGTTTAGTTCTTGTGTTTCAGATTTTGTAAAGGATAGATGTGAACAATAATGTCAAATCATCAAGGTCTAAAGAGGTCTACTGTTACCACAGTAAGAGAAGCCCACACTTAACCCCCAGATTATCATGTCATTATGTCTTCCTCTACCATTGAGCAGAAACACAGGAAAATAGATCTAGAGAGGACTTGGGAATGATCTTGTGGTCTAACAACTTATTTTATAGTTTCATTCATTCATTCTTCAAATAGTCCCTGAGTACCTCTCCTCTATGTGACAGACACCGTTCTAGGCAGCAGAGTTATACCAGGGGACACGACAAATAAAATCCTTGCCTTCTTGGGGCTTGCATTGTCATGGTGGAGACAGGTAATAAAAGATGACTACGTGCAACCTATCATTTGTCTGTGGAACTAAATGTTGAGAAGAAAATTCAAGCAAGGTAGGTGTATAGAGCTAGTGTGGTGCATTTGCACAGGATACAGGAACGAGTTCAAAGGAAGGGGAACCCTTTCGGGCAGGTGATGAGGGAAGGTTTCACTCTACTCAGAGGTGTTATTTTGTTTGTTTGTTTGTTTTTTGTCAGAGAGGTGACAGGGGTCATGCTGAGTGTTTGGAGCATTATAACTACTTTGGGTTTTGCTTCCAGTGAGATGGGATGTGATATGATTTGATTTAAGCAATCATTTGGGTGGTCATGTTGAGCCTGGATTGTAGTGGGAAAAACTGGAAGCAGGACATTAGCTGGGACTCGACTGCAGCACCTACAAAAGAGAAATTGTGGGAAGTAGTCAAACTCTACACGTAGATTTGAACAGGTAGCAGATAGGATTTCCTGACCATCCGAGGGAAGATTCTGCAAGAAAGAGAGGATTTGGGCAGGGCTCTGTGGTGTTTCGCCTGAGCCGCTAGAAGAGAGTTGCCGTTTTCTGAGGTAGGAATCCTGAGGTGTGGAGGGGTCTGTGAGGAGATAGCTAGACTTAGTTTTGTGTATGTTAACATCTAGAAGACACCTAAGAGCAGATGTCCAGCAAAAGGTTGTGCATCATTCTGGAGTTGAGGAGGAAAGTCCAGGTGGCAGGTCAAAGGACCAAGTACTGATCTCTGGGCACTCCCACATTTGGATGGGACAAAGAGACCAGGGAGAGCGGAAGTAGTAGATGGCCCAGGTATTTTCTGGAAAAGCTAAGATTGGAACTCAGTGAGCTCTTCTCAGTGTAGGACCCTAATAAGATTACATGTAAGTAGCCTGAAATTTCATCTTCTTTTCCTGTGCTATTCTCAGTAGTAAAGTGGGAAAAAGATGGACAAGAAAAGATGACCCAGCATAGGCTCTCTGTTAAAGGCATCAATTTGGGTTTACTTGCTGCCTTTCTGCTAGTTGAGGGGTCTAAAAGGCAAAGTAAGAAAGTGATAAAATCGTTTTCTCCCTCAATGCTATCAACAGTGCACTTTCTTTCCAGTCCCTGGGTGGTCTCACGGAGACCAGTCTCCAGGAGATGATTGGAGCATGGCTTTCACTTGGTTTTACAGAGGTGGGAGATACTCAAATCGACCTCTAAGAGCAGAAATGCAAACTTAAGTTTCATTTACAAACTTTGTAAATTAAGTTCATCATGTAGACTGCAAATCAGCTTTTATTTGCCAACAATGTTCAAAATGATGATATTTAACATTTGAAGAGTACTTGCATTTTGGAAGTTTCTAATATTGAGTTTCTTAATGACTCACAAATCCTCTGATTCTTCACTCTTTTGTGAAATTCTTTGTTAAGAACTCCTGCTCGTTGTTCTTGTGAAGTGGCTTTGAGAACCCTCGCTATTCTGATTCCCTATCTGGGTGCTCTGTAATCCGCCCATCTGCCTTTTTTTAGTGTAGTGGCCAGGGCTGTTGATAATATATACCAGACAGACTAGACAGAGCATGGTATAATGAGGCTTTAACCTACCTTACCTTGATCACATTTTTAATTTTTTGTAGTATTATGCTGCTTTAATTTATTTTAACAGCCATAGCAAATTGTTGACACATGCTACACTCATGGTCATTGAAAAGCCTCCTTATTTTTGCAATTGTAAGTTGTCAAATAAGATCTTAGACTACTGATTTAAGCTGCTGATCATTTAGGCCCAAGTGTTGGATTTTATACTACTTTCTATTAAATTCTCTTCTGAGATTTTAATCTATGATTTCAGTTTCATTTTAATCTATTACTTTTGCTAAAAGTAAAATGTCAAATTCAGTTAAGGTTATATCCATACACGTTTGGAAAAGACCCTAAAAACAAGGACAGATGGCTGTTAATTGCGGGTTGCTCTCAGGTACTAGAGGCTGACGTCAGTTTCTAGCCACATGGCCTTTCACAAGATGGCAATTTACCTCTTCAAGGTCAGAGGGAGAATCTCTCCCCAGTCATCTACGATGGAGTCTTTTTTTTTTTTTTTTTTAAAGATTTTATTTATTTATTTGACAGGCAGAGATCACAAGTAGACAGAGAGGCAGGCAGAGAGAGTGCAGGGGAAGAAGGCTCCCTGCTGAGCAGAGAGCCTGCTGCAGGGCTTGATCCCAGGACCCTGAGATCATGACCTGAGCCAAAGGCAGAGGTTTAACCCACTGAGCCACCCAGGCACCCAGGCACCCCATATAATGGAGTCTTATGTAAGGTAATCTAATTAGAGGAGTGAGTATCCTATCAGATTCGTAGGTCCTATCTCCACTCAGTGGTCATGGACCCTGGGAGGTGGAAATGTTGGGGCAGCTTACACTTATGCCTGTTATACTGGTTTCTAGACAGGAGCAAGTATTCTGGATAGGGTAAGGGCAAAGACCTGTAAACAATGGAGTTTTCCCACCCCACCTCCTCTTTTTTTAAAGTTTAGGAAATAATAGTTTTACCTGAAGTGTACCAAATAGATTTCTGCTTATATTTTATTAATCATAACTACCCTTAGCACAGAGAAGCCAGGGAAATCCAGTTTTTGCTGCCTATGACTAATCAGGTTTCTGTTAGAAAGGAAGAGGAGATACCGTATAATGTGTAGATAATCAGGGCATGAGTGGAAATACCAATGTGGATAAAGTAAATCTTACCTAGTTTAGAAAAATGGGACTTGATAATGAAAAACAAAATCACACAGAAGCTCCCACTCAGGATTGATCACTGTTAGCATCGTATTTCCTAATTACGTGATATCATATACAACTTTAAAATTCATCATGAACATTTTCCATGGCAAACTCTCTGTAGATGTCATTTTTAGTAGCTGAATTATATCGCACCATAAGGATGCGCCAAAGCATCCCCTCTATTTGACCCTCCTCTTCTTATTCTGCATTTTGACTGTTTTCAGTTGTCACTATTATAAATAATGTCATTTTGAATATCTTTATACATCAATTATTTTACGTATTTAAGATTTTTTAAATTGGGTCTTATTCTTAAAAGATTATTAGATCAAAGGGAATAGATGTTTGTACAGTTCTGATTACATACATTCATATAGATTTTCAAAAATGATGAGCTAATTTATACTTGGCAGGTGTTTATATCTCTCTGAGAACCTTCTAAAATCCACCCTTCATCACGTCACTTCTGTTTCTTACTTGTGGGGCTAACAAAAATTTGCTCATAATGCCTTTTACGACTTCATCCAAACTTCTGATAAAAATGCGGTTAGCTCCCAACGGGTTTGAGCTCTATGGCACTATCTACTCATTTTACTTTAGAACCAGTCCACAGCCCCCTGTTCACAGGACGTGATGAGAGGCATTTACTAAACAAAACATTTGAAAGGCTGGGTCCTGATTGCTCAATCTGAAATCATTATTATTAGAAGAGAGGGAAGTGAGTTTGTTATGTTAGCCTGGCCTTCTCTGTGTCACCTGTTAACCTCACATCGCATTATTTCAGCATTAGGCTTTCCCTTTGTGATCAATTCTTTGGCTCTGGTTAAACCCCAGCGCTGTTTTCTTTTACTCTTCTCTTTTTCTCCAGGCATGTCCTTAGACTTGGTTTGTGCATCCTGACCCTATCTGGATGAGCTCAGGCCCCCTCGAATCTGTTCTGAGTGTACTTCCCTTCGCCTACCTGTTGTACATGTTACTTTTAAACCTAATCTTAACTGAGATGTTCCTGTAGTCAAACTGGTTTCTTTTTGATCTCCTTCCTCTTTTTTCTTCACTGGGTTACTCATGACTGTAGAGTTAGAATTTCTGTATCTGAGCTTTTCATCCTTAATTTTCTCTAGACTCAATCTTATGGATTGCTTTACATCTCAGAGTAAAACCTACACAAGTTTCCATTCACACTCCATAATTTTATTTTCCAGTTCATGAAATATTTATAGATGTACTGTTTCCTTCCTGTTTTCTGGGTTTTGAAAGTAAAATAAAGATATTAGGACCTACACTATTCATGATTCAAGATTAATCACTCCTCTGAATGTGAATGCTAACATGGTATGTACACGTTATAAATAACTTATAAAGTAACCAGAATTATGAAGTAGATGGATAAAATTGTCTGTAATCAAACCACCAACTGATTTCACTGTTAACATTTTAATGTCTCTATTAGTCAGAAATAGGGGTCTATTAAAAAGTACTCTGTTCTCTCCATTTTAGGCTGTATTTACTCTTAAGTTGTCAACACACAGAATTGGCTTATATCTTATAGCTGTAGACCTAAAGCTACATGTACACAATACCAGCAAAAGAAGGAAGAGAGAAAAAGTAAAAGGAACCCAGGGTCCATAAGAAAAGCTAAGTTGTCTTCTGAATCATGGAATGGAAGAAAGCATGTAGTACATCTTAAATGGTTCTCAGGAACACAGTTAAGATTTTGAAAGTTTGCATTCGAAACAGAAATCTGCTTTACCTGGCAAAGTTCTCGTCCTTTTGAATTGGCTTAATTCCATGGAAATCTATAAAAATAACCAGAAAATCAGGACTAAGTTTAAGTCTTAAGTTCCAAGAGCCTCTTTTATTCCTTTTCAAAAAAATTATTAAGCAACTACTGCCTACCTTTCTGAAGAGGTACTTCTTTTCAGATCATGTATGTTTCAACTCTACTTACTTCTTTGTGCATGGCCAATGTAAGAGCTTCAGTCATCCACTTATTCTGCATATGTGAAAGTTATCAGATGCCACTAGAGCTGTATCTGTTTAATAATGTGCAACTCTATGGAAAAAATATTTTTCTTTTTCTTTTAAAATCATACCTTACTTATGTCTGTCTACAATACAAACACACATTAGTGTAGGAGATTATAAATGTCCAAAAAGCTGTAAAGTAAATACAACAGAGAGTTTCCTGATTTTGCCTTGATTCCTCCGTGACCAGTTTTGGGCTTCTGCTCCCAAATGTTCCCTTTCAGGTCCCCCCACGGGTTATCCAAATGGAAGTTACCATTTCCCGCATACTGTCTGTCTTCAAGCCATCATAATTGGCTAATCATGTCCACATGACCTGAGTGGGGCTGGTCCTGGGCCATTCTCTTCTGGCCTCAGAATTGTTTTAGTCTCGAAATATTGAGTCTGAACAGGTGGCTAGGCTCATTCGGGTTTTTCCCCAGTACTCCTATAGCTAAGTTTGGGGTTAAGAGGCCTTTTCCTTTTGGGGGGCAAAGCTGTGAGGATGTAAGCCCAGAAATTGCTGGAAGCTCTCTCCCACCTTCTACGCAAAAAGCTGTTGGACAGATAGAGAAGAATGAAGCCGAGCTGATGGTGTTTGAAAGCCCTGTCTGGATCTTTCAGCAGTTCTGTCGCTCCTGGGAGCTACCCTTCGATGGGTTTCTGATTTTTTACAACCAAAAATGTATGGCTAATCATGTTGATAGAGTGCACTTGCTCTAGTAAGTGATTGCTTAAGTAAGTGTCTTGTTCTTAAACTCTCAATTTGAGAAATAGTTCCCATTTAAGGAAACATTATTCTTAGAACTTCCACCAGTTTAACTGCATTAGTCAAGGGTTGAAGATAGTCTCGAGTCACCTTCATTCCTGTTTGAAAAGAAGGCAGAATATAAATTCTCTCCTTTCACAGCTAATCAGACTGATGCCAAAGAGAAGACATGACCTGTTCAGAGCGACCCAGCTAGTTTGTCGTGATGTCAGGGCTAGGACCCAGCTCCCTTAATTATCTGTCTAAAGTTGTCCTGAGTTTAAAGGAAGTTCAGTGTAATAGACAACAACAGAAAAGAGATCACAATATTTTCTTGTGATTTTAATTGGTATTGGTCCATTTCTCTTTCCCTTTCATAGCTCAGTTCATTCATAAATTACTTGATGAGCATCTATGTGCCAACAGGCCCTATATAAGCTGCTGGTTACACTCCGAGTGCAAAAAAGGGCCATTTTCTGCACTCAAGAAGTTTAATATGTAGTAATGGGCTGGAAGTCATTGCAACCATGCATGATTAAAGTGACCACGGAGGTTGCAATGGAAGCACCAAAGAGCCCCACCCAACATCTGCCAGGGAAAGCTCCCAGAGGGGATAATGTCAGGAACTTATCATCACCAACCAGGCCCAATATCTCTTTCTTTATTATTAGCCTTATCTCTCTCAACTCTCTTAGTCACATTTTTAAAAAAATACACAAACTTCATTTGGGGCTAGGCTCAGGAAAACAAGAAAAGGTAAAAACACCTTGCGTCACCTAGGTAAAGGTAGAAAACCACAAGTAGAACAGAGAGTCCGTTACAGAGATGTCTCTATCCACTCCACCCCTTGGCCATCCACAACTGCTTCTAGATATGCTGCCACTACTCCCCATCAGTAATGCCAGATTGTGCGTAGGGCAACACCAGCTTTGTAAGAGCACGAGATGAGAGTTCTGTGATCAGATGCGTTGATGCAGTAATGCACACTTGTTCTCTACTCGGAGATGGAAGAGGAAAGGGGAACTGCTTGCTTCTTTCCAACCCTCCCATCCCCATGTGAATCCGCCTCTCCTGGATTCACATTATGGTTGTGGACCTTTACCCTCTGTTCCCCCGTCTGCTGTGTTGCTTTTGTTCCCCTCACGTCCTCCCACTCAAGATGCCAAAACTGTTCTCCATTTAATGCAAGAAGTTGAATCCCACACCACGTTCTGTGAGCTACTAGGACTCTGAGGAAACCAGGGTTCACGAAACATCTTTGAATCATTTTTAACTTAACTTTTCTTAAACTTACTTAACCATAAGATGCCTTTTTTCCCCTGTACCATGTTATGAAACTTCAGAACCCACGTTGACATACCTGACTCTGATAAAGAAGTATGTTATGTCTGTCCTTCCAAACATTCTCATATCTAACTTAATCTTTAAGCAATGTTGTGCTATTCCTCAAGTGTTTGTTTTTTTTTATTTGCAGGGCTTTTATACACTGACACAATTGCTGAGTTCTTTCACATAGCTCACCAGGTTTTATTAACATCCTCAACAACCTTGTGAAAATGACATTATTTTTTACCACAATTATAGGTGTAGAAATGGAGGCACCAGTCATGCACAATTGCATGCGTGGTGACTTTTGGTGACTTCCCTGAGGTTATGTAGCTAGCAACTAGGTTAGTTTGAGTCCTCTTACTGCATCTTTACTCTTAAGAAAATACACAAAAAATCAAAATTCAAGATACTGAGAAGATTCTGAAACTGGGAATTGTATCCAAATTTCACGTGAATGTTCAAAGCAGAGTAAAATGAAGCTCTTGTGAATCAGTTAGATGTCAGTAGCTAACTGCTTCCAAATGAGATATGTTCACTCTGTAGGCAGAGGGCCTACAGATAGAGAAGGAGTAAGAACAAGCCAAGCAAAGCATATTGAGGGAATGGACTTTGGCACAGTTCAGTTGAAGGCCAGCTAATATTAGGGGCGTCGGTAGGCATGAGCCAGGAGAATTAAGTTGGAGCCCTGTTGGTTGGCCATCAGTTTAGTGCTTTGGACTGATTCTGATTAGGCAATGTGAGCCAGCAAAGTTTTTAGTTGGGAATCAGGGTGAGGTCTGTCATACTCTTGAGTTAGAGTAGTCGGGAGACAGTCTGGAAGGAACATGGAAGACAATTGCCATGGGAAGAAAAATGGAGGCATGAGATCATAGAAGAGACTCTGTAGGGCCTGGCTATGTAAGTCACAGTGACCGTGAGATGGAGCACTTCACTATCATTTCTAAGCAGAGGCAGGAGAGGCCTGGACTAATAACATAATCACATAATGACTGGAGCCATAGTGTGTTAACATGAAGATGGTAGAGACTCTGATGAAAGTACCTTGTCCATGAAAAGGGATCGATGATTATTTGTGGAATAATAAATGATTTCATTTGGTTATATGATGCTTCAGTATTACATGATAGGAACTGTGATGTATTTCCTCCTTCTTTGCTACTATAAGTTTATAGAATGAAGAAAAGGGTAGGGTTATTCCACATCAGAAAAAAGAAAATTATTTAGCACATGCTCAGTGCTACTGCAGGGAGGTTGCCCAGTCTAAGAATGACTTGTTAGCTGAGTGTGGAATTTAGGAGTCAGACATCAGAGATGTGGTAGGGAAGTGTAGACTTGGGTCCTAGGTTTGAGGCCAGAACTCTGATAGTTTGCTAATAGCATGACATTGAAACATAAAAAAAAGGTGCTAAAAGAAGGATTTGTTTAGTATTAACAACAGATCACCTTTTACACATAGTTTTTATCACTATATATTTTCACCCAAGCTAATGCTATTCTAACAATGGTGGTGGAAAGAGCTTCATTTATGCTATCTGGAAAAGCAAAAGGTTTCAAATTCTCTGCTAGATAGTTGAGGGCTAGACAAAAGGGCAGTATATTAAAAAAAGATAAAGGACAGACCTGGAAAGTAATTGTGAAGTTTGAATTGACCATTCATTCAGTTTCACAAAAGTTGTTAAGAAAAGATGATACAAAAATATTAATATATAACATATAGTCATAAATATGTAGGATACTACCCCATTTCTACTTTTGCCCCATATATAATTATATCTAATCTTCTTAATTCTGTTGGGTGGGTACTATTATCTTTATATTATAGGTGACACCCAAGAAAAGTGACTATTTTGCCCAAGTTCATCATCTAGTTACTAACTCGAGGAAATCACCTGGAATAGGTTTTGAAACATTGGGATATAAAAACTTATTTTTCAAGGAGCAGAATCAGCATCCAATGTAGGTCTGCTCAACTGCAAAGCCTTTGGAAGTTCAGCCTGATTTTTATAAAATGGTTCAGTCAGTCTTCCTTCCATTTCACCCAAAAAGAATGGTGTCAAATTATCCCTGGAAAACAAGGTAAGAACAGGCAGTTTGACTTGAGAGATAAATTCTGTGGTAAACACATTTTCCTCTTCACTCCCTGCAGAAATCGCCCACACCTAAAATTGTTTTCAGGTTGAAACCGGTCTTGTTACTCTTTGCAGGGCTCTTGTTAATTTGTTTATGCATTCGTGTGTTAGAATTAACACATTTACCCATTATCTTTACCAATATCTTCCAAAGATATCTACCCAAAGATGTTTACCTGGTATGGTCCAGGTGCCTACTGTCTGCGGGCACTGGGCTCACCACTGGGCTGCAACCAGGAAGCCTACAGAAGCCTCAGCACAGTGGAGGTTACAGACTGACGAGCTATTACATACTGACCCGTGGCAGGTGCTGGAGTAGAGGGGTGCTTGTCCCCAGCCTGGGGGAGTCAGAGGCAACTTCTTGTGAAAGGTGATCACAGAAGAATGACCTGAAGAGAGAAGATGAAAGAAGCAGACATTGTAGGGGGGCTTGTGTGTATCTGAGGATGTATATGTAATGTCTAAGTGCTTCTTCCGTGTGTAGCATTGAACTCTTAAATTCTAACAAGAGCCCTATGATGTGTGGTTATCTTTAGCCTCAGTTTACAGATTAAGCAGGGGAGGCTCAGGATTTGGATCTGCCCCTGGCCGCACAGACAGGGACAATATCAGGTTTAAAGCTTGACTCCAAATCTTGCTTTTTCCATTATATCCTGCTGCTTTCTGGGATGACGATGTTCCAGTCTCAAGCCTCAGACTTGGTACATGGAGGTGTCAGAATGAAAGCATCTAATTATCACAAAAGCGAATTATTAAATAGATAATTTCTGCTCACAGCTAGCATTCGATAAATGAGACTTGAACTTGAATTGAGTAAGTCCAGCAAATCCTTTGGACACCCAGCTTATCCTTTATGTGTCCCAGGCTTCTAGTCTGTGGAATAGATTAATAATAAATCCACCTCCCAGCGTGCACTCAGAGTGAAATTAGGTCACTCATGAAGCTTACATAGCATCGTACCTGACTAAGTGTTCCATCGTCCATGTGCTACATACATAACTTTTAGCATAATATTAATATTTTGTGTCTGGTGGGCCATTTATCCTCTCAACTGATGTACGGGCAAGTATTGTAACTGAAGGTTGCTGTGTCTTTATTAATGGGGTTTATAAAGTCTGGCTAAATGATAGTTTTTAGGTTTATGTTTATTCTTTGTTTTCTTTTCAAGACTGATTATTGGGTACTCTATCACTGTTTCAGTATGGGACTCACAGTGAGGGAAATTAAAAAACAAAACAAAACACTGTATTAAAGCCAAATGTTGATTGAGGCAAAATCTAGGAAGGTTTTGATTCTTTATTTTAATTTGATTTAATTTAATTTTTATTTATTTATTTGACAGACAGAAATCACAAGTAGACAGAGAGGCAGATAGAGAGAGAGAGGGGGAAGCAGGCTCCCTACTGAGCAGAGAGCCCGATGCGGGCCTCGATCCCAGGACCCTGGGATCATGACCTGAGCCGAAGGCAGAGGCTTTAAACTACTGAGCCACCCAGGTGCCCAAGGTTTTGATTCTTATACCCATTTAGCAGTAAGTCATACATTGCATATTGCATTTGCCCATGTGTCCAGGAATGATAAACTCTATGAAAGATCTTGGGAACTGTGCCTGCCCGGTCCTAGGGTTGGTAGTCCACTATGGGAGAAGAGACCGGGATGGGGAAACTCACATTCCTCCAGAAGCCAGGAAGTTAAGGAAATGAGTAAGGTAGGCGGCAAACTGGAGAGTGTGCCCTTGTGTCACGGAAGGACATTTACAGTTAAAAATAAATAAATAAATACCTGTGGGCCAGACGTACCACATGGCAAAGGCTCATTCACAGTTTCTGAAATGCAGGAAGAAAGCAGTGGCTCTTAAGCACGGAGATGTGTGTCATTTCCTCCGCAGATGTTTATGGAGAGGAGTGTGGTGCCCTGGGTTAGGAGCAAGGGCTCTGGGCTCCAGTCAGGCTTTGCCGTTTAATAACATTGACCTTTCCGAGGTCAGAGGAGAAGGGTCCAAGCATTGGCTGGGGAACCAGGTGCGGAACGTTTGACTTGCTGGCTATGTGACTCTGGGAAAAATTTTAAACCCTCCGTCTGTCAGTTTCCTCACCTGAGTTTTTCATGAGGGTTAGCTTAGTTCATAGGGTGAATGACAGGACGGTCACTAAGTTTTCACAGGTGTCAGCTAACTTTGGTAATTTTGTTTAAGGACCTCGTATGCACCAGACACTGTGCCGGGAGCCGGGAACACAAATGTAATAAGGTAAAATCCATTTTCAAGGACACGGAGGTTAGGCTCTGGTCAGTGCCAGGTGGGTAGAGAGTGCAAGGAGCCCTGACGATACGTTTCATGGTGCTGAGAGAAGGCTGCTCGGAAGAGTTCAGGCTTCTGGAAACAAGCTTAAGTATGCACACAGCAAGAGCTAAGAGGCAGTCTGTGTGATGCCAGGCAAGTCACTTTCCTTCTCTGTTGCCTAGATTTCTGGTTGTGTCAAAGAGGGCAGGTTGAATTAGCAATATCTGATTTCCCTGGTAAGTGGCACGCCTGGAGGTATTTCCCGGCTGGGGCAGCGTTCCTGAGCTGCTAGAAGGATGATGGAGAGATTAGGGAAGAGAGCTGTAAGGTACGAGGCCCTGGGGCTACACAGGAGAGGGGAGAAACGGGGTAAGGAATGAAGTTGGACATCGAGTGCCTGGACAGGGCTGAGGCAAGCCTGGGGTGGGGCGTGGGGGGCGGGGGGAGCTTGTCAGTGGGACACAGTCTTTGGAATGGCTTTTGTCTGTGAACTTGGCTCTTTTTCACCAGTATCTACATGCGGACCTGTGACTCTGCCCTGTCGTTGAAGTGAATGTCAGCATGGCTCAATCTGTCCTTCGCAGCGCCTGTTAGGTAGACTAAAAGGGACTTTCTGACAACAGGACATCACGAGGACCTGGTTTATCTGAAGCACACTCTCCAGTGTAAAACCTTGGGCTTTGGATTCAGGCAGATCTTTGCTTGGGCACTAACCAACTGTTGGTCGTAGCTGCTAAGAAGCCAGCAGGGAGAAGGAAAAGACAAGGCAGAAGCTCAGAGGGTTGGAGCTGGAAGCCAGGTTCTGCCCCTTCCTGACCCGGACACCTTGCATGTGTCATTTAGCCTCTGTGCTCCTCCCACTCATCCGTATAAGGAGGGCAATGCCTCCTGCCTCAGCTTTTTTGTGAAAATTAAATGAAATGCCAACTTCTGAGAGCAACGTCTGAGAGAGAGGGCTCAGGTTAGAGGAGCCCCAGTAGAAGCTCAGGATTGGGAAGAAGCAGTTACCGGAAGGATGCGGGGAGCGATGTTAGGGGTGGGGGAGGAAAGAAGCGCAAAGCAGACAAAGATGCGGGTGTCTGCTGTGCCCGCCCCATACTAGATGTGAACTAAAGCAAATGAAAGCACACAAACTGTTTAGCACTTATGTGCTCAATAAACAAGCCCCGACTCTTAGAGAAAGGACTTGAAAACCCCCGTTCTGCTTGAGACTTCTTCCAGAGGTGGTGTTATCCCAGGGGCCATCTGCTCTAATTAAGACTTCACAGAGCTGAGGAATTTAGTGCCCTAACCTCAGAGCCTCTGGTACACTTGGTGTTTTGTTTGAGGTTGATGCATTTGGAAAGATTAGAGGAGGATGAATTCTTTGCCAGTTCCCAACTAGGCAGATGTGAAGCGTTTCCGCTAGAATATTTTTGCTCTCTGGCACCGGGGGTCAGAGATTAAATAATTTGCCACCAGACAGATGTTCTGAAGAGCTAATTAAAAAACTGACAAGTACCCAAGACCTCAGATAGTTAGATTAATATGCTATCCTCTACGGGAAGATTACAATCAGTGCAGCTTAAAATCACTTATTAAATGGTACTTCCAGAAAGTTCACTACTGAAATAAAAAGCAGTGTCATTAAAGACATTTTTAATTGTACAAGTGTGTCTCAAATGTGGACGCACATTTTAAAGAAATGGAGAATCTTTTTAAAAATATCCATGCTGGGCCCCATCCCAGACCAATTATTTCAATGCCCAGGAGGAGGGCCCTGGCAATAGATCTTTTTCTTTTTTTTTTTTAAACCCTTCAAATAATTTGAATATGCAGCCAGGATTGCGAACTACTGATTTAGAAATAAAATTATTTTAACATCTGTCTTATTTCTGGAAGACATTGCAGTGTAATGTATGGGAACAGGATAGGAAGTGGAGGTCGACCAATCTTGGCTGGAAAGACAGATTTGACTGAGATCACATAGTGTTCTGGGTAAGTTACCTAACCTTGTTGAAGGTTAAAGTTTCTTTACCTTTAAGATATGGCTTAATAGCCGCTGCCTTTGGCTTAGGTCATGATCCGAGGGTCCTTGGATCGAGCCCCACATCGGGGTCCCTACTTGGCAGGAAGTCTGCTTCTCCCTTTCCCTCTGCCGGCCTCTCTGCCTACTTGTGCTTTCTATCTCTCTATCAAATAAATAAATAAAATCTTAAAAAAAATAAAATATGGCAATTAGTTTTTAATAGATTTTTTATGAGGATTGGATGTAAGCATTATTTCATAACTAATATTTCATAACACCCACTATATGCCCAGCATGGAGTAGACACTCAACACCAATAATAATAGTTACTACCATTTGTTTTCACTAAGATGCTTTGTTAGGAATTTTAAGCCTTTTTCTGAGGCATGCTTACTGATACGAATGAAAAGGTTCTGAACAGAGACACAAAGACGGGGACACATACACCTAACACAGTCCGCGCAAAAGAACATCTTGTCACACTGCAGTTTGAAAATAAGTCAGTCAGATTCAGTCTAAGTGTACATATCCTGAAAGTCATGGAATATATAAATTTCCTCCTGGAGACTTTACTAGCGTCTAGAAAAAATGCAAATAAAACCCCCCAGGTCGTATTTTGCAATTAAGCCCGCAGCGGTGTGTCTTCACTGCACCTAGAAAACGTGGACTTGGCTGTGTCTGCTTGGATGCCAAGTAGCTCAGGCAATTACATTGCAATATAATCGCCCAAAGGGTCTGAGCCTGTAGTTGTGCCAGGCAGGTTTGATTATCCAGGCTAGCCACGGACAGAAGGAGAGGAAGTTTGCTCTGTCTTGCCATTCTTCTAAGCCCTTGACTGTGACTTCAGTGGTGTGTAGAAAGACAGTAGGACCAGCAGTACAAATCAGCTTTGCTGGAGGCCCTGACCGAGGGCTCTTTTTTTTTTTTTTCTTATGCTGGAAACATGTTCTCCAGACATACTGTTCTTATTTATTTGGGGAATTATTTTGGAGGAGCTGAGATGAGGGTCTGGCTCCAAGCGTGTGCTCTCAACATTTTATACCTTGCTTTTTGTGAGCGTATGGTAAATACTGTGGTAGGTATTCTTATTGACTCTTCTCCCAGGACTCACTTGTGGCCCCATGACTGACTAGTGTGTGTCTTGAGGTCAGCCAATCACCCTGTCACCTCAAGTGCAAAATGAAGAAATAGAATACACACACTCTTGTGTTCTTCTGATGATTCAATGAGAATATTGTGATAACATTTATTGAATCTGTATGCTGTGCCCTTGTCTGAGTATTTGTCTAAGTAGTTCATGTGTTCTAAATATGAATGTGTATTAACTTACAATCACCTGTAAAGTAGATTTCTTAATTTCTTGATGACAGATGAGGACACTGAGGCATGGAGAGTGGTTAAAGTAATTCTTCCAAGGTCAAGTTTGGCTTCCTGCCTGTGCTCAAAACACTACATACCAGGCCTTTTCGTAGAATGCATGTGGATTGATTGCTCCTCTTTCAATTAATTTCTTTCTTTCTCTCAGATTTTATTTATTTGACAGAGAGAGAGAGAGAGAGCACAAGCAGGGAGAGTGGCAGACAGGGACAGAGGGAGAAGCAGACTCCCTGCTGAGCAAGGAGCCTGATGTGGGCCTCGATCCCAGGACCCTGAGACCGTGACCTCAGTCAAAGACAGACCCTTAACCAACTGAGCCACCAGGTGCCCCATTAATTAATTAACTAATTAATTAATTAAGTTTTTAACTGTAAAATTATTAATTATCTTTGCAGGCAAATAGATGTTTCAAAGCTAACCTAAGATGGGTTCACCAGTGCACACTGTCACTGCAAAACAACACAGCCTGGGAGGCTTACACAACATAAATTAATTTTCTCACTGTTCTGGAGGCTGGAAGTCCAAAATCTGGGAGCCGTCGCAGCCAGGGTTGGGAGGGAGTTCTCCACCCCATTTTTTAAAAAAAGATTTTATTTATTTATTTAAGAGAGAGAGAGAGTCCTCTTTCAATTTCTAATCTAAACTAGGTATGCCTTGGCGAAAACACCATGGTTCGTCCCATAGGTATTTTCTAAATACTTACTGATAGATTAATTGATCAAACGGAGTGCTAAGGGCCTCTCCAGTTCTGTGTAGTCACGGATGCGTATCATACTGTGTCTGTTGACACTTCACCTGAAGAAAACCCTCAGTGACTCTACCTGACCCCTTTAGCATTCAAGACTCCACAGTGGTCCAGTGCAGGATGCCTTTTCCCACCTCACCACATACCGCCGCCATTTACATGAACCTTGCTAGTGTTAAAGCTCAGTTAAGGATGGGACTTCTTTTATCACCTTTTTCTTGGTATGTCTACTACTTAGTGGGAATCTGAATAATATCAATTGGACGGGCAAATGAATGTCACTCAGCCGTCTTGAGCTGCCGTTGTTTATGTTTTTCGTATATATGCACCTGAAAGCAGGCACTGACAGTCCGTGGCTCTGTTGGTTTCCTTTGTCAATAGCCCTATCCCCCATGACCTCATGTCCTAGCCCTGACACCAGTTAGCCTCTACTAGGTGTGTTAAACTTCACAAACAACTTTAGCAGCATCGTCTTCTCTTTTACTAAAACATTCCTACGAGGCTGCCACTAATTGGGCTTAGGTTTTTGTTGTCTTCCTCTAATGCTGATGAATTTTCATACATTTGTCCACACTCGCATTTCACTCACCTCATTAGTAGAGTTTGTCAAGGTGCACACTGAGGAAAGAGCACCCTACTTAATTGGCATGCTAATATGAGTGGAGGTTTAAAGGATACTACTGACTAGTTTAACTTAACATTGTATGTGTAGGGGGGCCTTTTAATACTTAAAACGTGTTTTTCCTACCACATGTACATGTTTTTCTTCTAATATATGAAAGAGCAAGAAACTAAGATTTATTTAGCACCTACTGGGCCTAACACCATGGTAATAACTTTTATTTGTTATTGCACTTGATCTTCAAAACAATCTTGGAGAGGAGTATGGCATGGTAAGAGCCATGCTTTGATGTTAGCAAGATGTAGGTGTGAGTTCTGGCCCCAACCCAGGCACTTTGTGATCTTGGGAAGTTCCTTAATGGTGCTGGCAGGCCAGGTCCAGGGACCCAGAGAAGGTCCATCAGGACTAGCCCAGAGTGTCTTTGGCTGTGCATAGGATGGGAATCAAATGTGAGCCAACAGGAGATGAGAGCACTGTTTATTGAAGATACAGAGAGGAACAGATACAGACAGAGTATCCAGGAGACTCAGAAAGGAAAGGAGCATGAGTCTTGTCTTTGTTCAGAGTCTGGGGGTTTTTTACTGAGGTTAGTGATCTGGTGTACATGCCCTCCGAGGCATCCAGAACTTGGTTAGAACAGAGATAAGGGCCCAGGTGTCATTCCTTGGATCTAGGGTTCCTTCGTGTCAAGATGTCTGGAATACACATGTGATAGCTTTGACTGGTCATCCTCACCTGGTCCTTCCTTAGGTGGGATCTGTTCTAGAGAAATCATTAAACTCCTTGTCCCTTACAAGGACATAGACTCTTTGCATCCTGAGGCATGTGTAAAGTGGGGTGGGGTGCAGGTCTTATCAAGAATAGAAGCAGGAAAAGGAGCAGAAAGCAGATTTTTATGGAATCCTTTGGTTTCCCTGTCTCATTAATCTACCTAAACAGTAAGTTTTCTTATCTGTAAACAGATATATTGATATTCTATGTTTGGTATTTGAGGTGAAATTTTATTGTCTCCTTCCCTAACACAAGCAATAGTCAAATGGGAACCCAAGTGTTGGTTTACTAATGGTTGGGCAAGCACCTTAAAACCACTCAAATGTAGGGCTTCTTCGGTGAGATGAGCTGGCCCATGAGGCCAAGGCCTGGAAGGCTGAGTGAGGCTGCCCATTTGCACTTCCTAGAACTGGAAGCAGTAGAGAACCTGGGCCAGGCTTCTAGTTGGTCACATAAAGCAGACCATAAGTTGGTCAAGAGCAGCTGTTGAGTTGGGTCTCTCCCAAAGAGCCAGGCCTGTCTAGATCAGATTACTGCCTGAGAGCTGATAGTTCAAGTGTGACCCCCCAGGCATGACACCAGGAAGAGGAAGAGTTGCAGGAGGCTTGCCAAGCATGGGCAATGACTTGAAGGCCCAGTAACCCACCCAGGAGGAAATAGGACAGAAGGAGGCTGATCTCTGTGGACTGGCTTCCATGGAATGAGGCACATATTTGAGCCAAGGTAGCAAGGCCATCCCCAGGCCTAACCAAACAATAACAAAAGAATCAGTAAGAAAAAACAAACTCTTACCTTACAGGGCTTTAAATGGGATTAAGTAAGATTATGTGTATAAAGTACCCAGCATGTATACATTATACAAGCTCCAGTGAGCACTGTTCCCTGTGAGGAGAGGCAGTTTTTCATTAAGTACATATTGTCATCAAGAGTGTTGCGTAGATGAGGAATGGAGGGCTTAGAGACATGAATTCTGGTCTGGTATAAAAACCACCACCAACCAGGATACAACGAACAAGCCAAAAAAGCAACTAGAATTTCACCTTGTTTTAGATTTAGAAAAAGCATTTTCTCTAAGGCTCTGTAAATGAGGGAAATAATCAGTCTATTTCCTGGAACTCCAGAAATTACCTTAAGCTTTTGTAGCAGGTGAACTCAGGACTGGACTTGAAGGATGGGGAACATGCTCATGAATGTTTACATCTAGTGCCATTAGCCATAGATACCAATTGAAAACCATCACTACCTCTTACATTTTCCATGTAGTATGGCTTCATGCAGTGATCTCAACATACATACAGAATTCAGAGATAAGTAGTTATACTTCAGATTGGACAAGGTCTTGTAGTGAAATAATTTTATAAAGTCCTTATCTCTTTATATTGACTATGAGAAAACACTCAGAGACGTTCTTTACTGACTTTGACTTTACTGGAGATCAGCAATTTGACTTTACTGGAGATGAAGGTATTTTTGTTTAGTATGCCAGTAGTGAATATTCTGTATTTAACAGTTTTCTGATTAGCAGGGGGAAAAAAAAATTAATCTAGAGTAACTGAATAAACACTATACTTTATTTTTTAAATAAAGGGGCAGAGGGAGAGAGAATCTCAAGCAGACTCCATGCTGAGCACAGAGCCCAACATGGGGCTTGATCTCACCATCCTGAGATCATGACCTGAGCCAAGACCAAGAGTTGGATTCCTATTTGATAATGCTATCCCAGCCCTTCAATAAACAATGTATCTTAGATTTAAATGTTTGCTCCATATTTTCCCCAAATTGAAGCTTATTTTATTCTTGAACAGCATATTCAAATTCTGATTTCATATTTTCCTTTAAAGAGTTACATCCATCTGGATTGTCTAGGGAATATAACAGTGATGGCCCTAAATTTCAGTGGCCTAAAACAACAGGGTCGTAACTTTCACTCGTGCTACATACATCCTCATGGAATACTTGGCTTCTCTTGATCCTCATTCATAGACCCAGGCCAAGAGAATTTCCATCTTGGTGCTTCTGTGATTGCAGAAGCAGGGAGAAAAGAGCATGGTGAATTAAGCATTGCCTTTTATTACTTCTATATGAAAGTGAGACACGTCATTTTTCCTCCCAGTTCATTGTCCGCTGAAAGTCATATGTCCATGACTCACTCCAAAGATGTGACGAGCAGTGTGCTCCTACCATTTGATCTAAAGGCAGCCAGCCACAAAGTGCCTGTGAAATCACTGCTGACCCCTAAAAGAGGTTTCTTATTATTCTTATTTCCTATCAAGGTCACAAAAGTAGTCTGTGGCAGAGGGCAGTTATGAACCTAAGTCAGCCTGGAGACTTATGTACCTCACGTAAAATTATGCTACTGTGTAAGATTATGTAAAATTAGAAAATCTCCCTCTAACTTCCCTCTAAATTCAACCTACTAAAAGGAAGTGAGCCCACTAAATATGATTTCTCCTGAAGGACAAAACAATTTCGTTTGTTTTTGTGAAGGACTAAAAAGTAAGGCCTTGGAAGGAATGAGAGTAAGGGGATGAGATAGAGGATACATGGATAGGGTATAAAAGAGGTATTTAAAGGAATTGCCAAGAAAATATTACCCTTTGTCACTTATAGAGCCCTGCTCTGCCATTATTTTAGAATATTGATAAGAAAAGCTGTTTGTTTTTTTCCCATCTGTAGGAGAATATCAACATTGATGAAGCCTCCAGGTGCCTGGTGAAACATATACTTGCAAATGAATGTGACCTAATGGAGTCCATCGAGCCTGACATCGTGAAGCCCCATCTCACATCACCCAAGATTGTCAACTGCTCCAGCTGTGCCAAATCCTAGTAGGCTTCTTTGCTGGCATCTGATGGAAATAATCCCAGTATCTCATGTCTCAATTCTTACCAATTTGAGTAAATGTCAGGTTGGGGATACACACGTGGCAAGCCAAAGATCTATGCTGGTACCTTTCCTAAAAGAGAGAAAAATAGCCAGTGTTCTTTTTTATGTTTCTGCCAGCATCAGCACAGTGTTTACAGGCTTGTTAAATATGTAGTCTGTCTTGTATCCAACTGCAATTCTGTAGGGCCAGCATTGGCCCTGTTACTTGTTTCTTGTTTCTTGAAATCAGCCAAGGCCTCAGGTCTTTAAGAGAAAGGGGAGAGGAGCAGACTAGCTGTCAAGTTGAGCACTGGTATTCACTTTGCTCTGGTGCCTTTGTCCAGATTTCAATGCATTCTCTGCTGGGCTGACAGGCCTATTAAGTAGAAACAGTTTTTTTCTCCAGAGATGACCTCCATTTTCAACAGACCGAAGAGTTGTCTCTGATGTAGCCCTTCAGAGTCATGGACATAGGTTTTCTGTGCTTTTGTGGCTTTTATTGTCACTCGCCTTGCCCTAAATGTCGGTTTAACTGAAAACTATATGAACAGACCTGTCTCCATATGTGCCTTTCTGCTAGCTTTCTCTGACTCAAGCTGTGGGACTCTTCTGTTCATGTAATATATATTATATATATTTTCACAAGTGGAAAAGAAAACATTAAAAGATGCTGTTTCCCTATTTCTGAAAAGGCTGTAAGTGTCTTAGTGTTGTGATTTTTTTCTTTGACTCTGTGTCCGTGGCTCTCAAGACCCATTTCTAAAATTTTGCTTCAGAAAGGGGATGAGAAACATACACTTGAAAGAACTTCTCTGGGCACTGTTATACTGAGATGAGTCTGTCTATTGTTCATATCAGCTTCTAGGCCAATCATTGTATCTGTACATTCTTGGTTAAGCAGAGGAATATATTCTCATATTCTCCGATCAAGAAAGGTACCACACTCATTGACATGCAAAGAAACAACTTAAATATGCATGGTACCATTTTGGTTTACACAAGGGCTATGGTGCTGATATGCTGTGGGTAGCTACTACTTTTTTTTTTTTTTAAGATTTTATTTATTTATTTGACAGAGAGATCACAAGTAGGCAGAGAGGCAAGCAGAGAGAGAGGAGGAAGCAGGCTCCCTGCTGAGCAGAGAGCCCGACTTGGGACTCGATCCCAGGACCCTGAGATCATGACCTGAGCTGAAGGCAGAGGCTTTAACCCACTGAGCCACCCAGGCGCCCTAGCTACTACTTTTTAATGGCATTGAATGGCACCTTTGAGGGCCGTGTGGGTGGCTCAGTGGAATTACTGTCTGACTCTTGGTTTCAGCTCATATCAGGATCTCAGAATCATGAGATGGAGCCCCACATTGGGCTCCGCACTGAGCATGGAGTCTGCTTGGGATTCTCTCTTTCCCTCTGCTTCTCCTCATTCATGTTCTCTCTCTCTTTCCAAAAAAAAGGCAGCACTGACATAATACACTCACAGGAACTTTATCTTTTGTAACAGATGTTTTTGAGTGTTCCGTCCAGATATTATCTTGGCATTCACTGTTTCTATAAGCACCAACCACTCAGATTCTTATTATAAGTATTTGTGACTCATTTGCTGAGGGCATTCTCTGGCCTCTGAAGCACTTGACACATGAGGCAGGTAGGTGAGAAATTCCAGGAGTGAATGTCGCCAGGAGCAGCTCTCAACCAGTGATAGTAGGAATTGGGGGTTGAGTAGCTTAGGTTCCTTGTCCCTCACGAACAACATTCTGAGTCATGCTTGATGAAGTCTCACAAAGTCCCCAGTGGGGTTACACTCCTGGTTCTCACAGGGGAAACCTTCTATCTGACTCATCTTGCATGGGCTTCCTTTTCTTTTTTTCCTCACTTCCTCTACTGGTCCTAACTGAGTTCACTTCCCAAATAAGCTACTCTCATTCAAGTCCTTGTATCAGGGTCTTATGGGAGCCCAAACCTAGCCTAAGTTAGCTGAGACAAAGATGGCCTAAGAAGCAGATTCTCAGCACCAGCTTCTTGAACTGAATCATTCAGTACCTGAGTGGCAACAAGGACTCCATTGCTAGTAAACAATGAGGTGGAGCTAATCCCTAGTAAACAGTAACACCATAACTAGTAAGACTCATCAGGTGGATTGGGATAGAATATTGGAAGGAAAGAAAGTTTATTGCTCTTGTGTTTGAAAGACAAGAGATTGTAGAGTCAGTTAACTTCTAGAAACTCTGTAGGAGGAAACCTTATAGTCTTGAGTCAACCAACAGTCATCTCAGAATTTGGTGTAAAAGCTTTAAGACCTCCAAACAATAATCAAAATGATCTTCATTTCCTTCAGCTACAGGATAGAGAGGATATACTGAAAATCAGGCCCAAGATTTGATTCTAGGAGAAGCAGACTTTTAAAGAAGACTGACTTCACAGAGCTTGCAAGTCCCCTCCACTAAAATCAGAATTCTTGTAGGACAGGAAATAGACACTGAAATATAAAAGGAGATATTTGGGTAGATAGTCTTAGGAGTCTTGACCCGGAAGAGTCTTCTGAAACTGTGGCCCAGAAAAAAAGGTCCTTACGCTTCCCTAGGGGAGAACAACTACTTGCCACATCAACACTCCAATCTGAGGAGGATGTTTTATAAGGTGATGCTTTCCTTCTCAAGTTCTGCTCCCATCTGCCCTCATTGCTTCTAGACAAATAACTAAGATCAAGTCTCAGTTCGAGCAGAGTAGAAAAGTAGCAAAATTCTGTAATGCGGGATGAGATGGATTATTAATCAAATGAACCACAGAGCCTGGCTAATAAGTAAGTACTTGTCCCTCAAGAACAACATTCTGAGTCATGCTTGATGAAGTCTCACAAAGTCCCCAGTGGGGTTACACCTCTGGTTCTCACAGGGGAAACCTTCTATCTGACTCATCTGAGTAAGTACTGGTAGGAATCTGAAGAATGTTCCCGATTTGGTCTTGAGATGCAATCAGGGAGGACAGAATGTAGCACCAGATGATGGATAATCTATTTCTAGGAGAGCACTCTTTAATGAGTTAATTTTTAACACTCTGGCAAGTGAACTTGGAGCCGATCCCAATGTGCTACTAGAAATAGCTCTTTGAAGCTTGGAAACAATGTTGGACTAAAATGAATGATGTGGAGATGCCAGAACTACCCTGGCAAAGTATTAGAGGAGAATTCCAAGGTCTCAGAGAGGCGGGCATATGATAATGTATTTATTTTGTGATGTCAGAGAAACTATCAGTTCATTACGTTCCTCCGGAAAGCCCAAAGACACCCCCTTCATGAAGACAGTAAGAAGTGTCCCCACCAGAGGGATACCAGCATTGATGAGAAGGTCAGCGGTGGCTCTTCTCTGTAGCAGGTTTGAGACTGTAAGTATGTTCCTGTGTTTCACTGGGAATGACAGCGACATGGCTAAGACTCACCATGTGGTACTCCTCTGACCCGATGCTGGTATATTCAGGGAGGGGTCCCGGAGAGCATCCAAGGTCGAAGTGGGAGTGAAGCTTCCTACTCTCACTTTCAATAACCAACGTTAAGAAGGTGAGCTTCCTCTCATTACAAGCCCACGTTCTGCAGAGGTCTTGATAATCCCACCAAGGGACACGGGTCAAGGTTCGGCTGAATCTACAGCTTCAGCTGTTGCCTGATTACTTTTGGCTCCTCGAGCCCACAGGCCTGTTGTTGTGGAAGGTGGTTAGGTTGCTACACAGGCAGGGGTAATTTGTCCTGATTACCAAGAGGATAGAATTGCTGCCAAATAACAGAATGGGGAGGGGTGTGTCTGGAAATCAGGGGACTCCTGGTGGTGCCTCTTGATGCTTCCCTGCTTAGTGAGAACTGACAGGGCAAGTGACCTGATAACATCTTGATGAGGACATGTAACCAGGGCCTCACACTCTCAGGAATAAAACTATCAGTTCTTGCACCACGCAGGGACCCTAGCCTAGGAGCAGATAGGTCAGGGGAATGGAAGTGGTAAAGGAGGAAAAGGCTGGGTACTGAATATTATCTCAGGATTAACTACAGCAGTGGAGATTATAGCTTGTCCTACCAAGCCTTTATTATAAGTTCTCTATTTCTTTCTTTCTTTTTTTTTTTTTTAAGATTTTTTTCTTTATTTATCTGACAGAGATCACAAGTAGGCAGAGAGGCAGGCAGAGAGAGAGGAGGAAGCAGGCTCCCTGCAGAGCAGAGAGCCTGATGTGGGGCTCGATCCCAGGACCCTGGGATCATGAACTGAGCCGAAGGCAGAGGCGTAACCCACTGAGCCACCCAGGTGCCCCATAAGTTCTCTATTTCTGTCTCTCTCTCGGAACTATGACAAATAATTTCCCTAAAAAAAAAAGAAATCAGTGAAAGGGGAGACTGAATTTAACATGCAGTGTAAGTGAATCTGAGATATGCAAGACATAGCAAGGAAATGCCCACATCTCCTCAGCACTCGGCTTCTGATGGTAATCCCCTACAGCTCTGCCTGAGCATTCTCCAGAAGCATGGGCTGTATTTGCCATGCATGCTGGACAGACCCAGTGCCACAGAGTTAGCCTTGCCAGGAGCAGTCTCATCTGAGGCTGACAGAGAGGTAAGTAGTCCTCCCCTCCTCAGGTGGGATAAATCTGAAGCTTACTCTAGGAACTCTCAGAGCCCCTGCAACCCTGCCCCGGGACCGGGACCGAGGCAAAGTTTCACACAGTGCTGACCTGCTCGTTATCACAACCTTCCTGCTTTCCTTTTCTGCCCTGCTTCTCTACTCCTCTGCCAGTACTTCTAAGGATCATCTCCCAATGAAGAGATTCTCATTTTTAAAAAGATTGTATTTATTTACTTATTTGAGAGAGAGAGAGTGCGAGCAAGCAGAGGGAGGGAGAAGGACAAGCAGACGCCATGCTGAGCACGGAGCCCAACACCGAGTTCGATCTCACCTCCCTAAGATCACGACCCCAGCTGAAATCAAGAGTTGGTCTCTTAACTGAGTGACCAAGGCACCCCAGGGAATTTGCATTTTTGATTGAGCTTCAACTGCTAATAGTTCTTAAAACATCAGGTCATTCAGGCATTAATTTTCATTACCATGGAGTCTCTAATTCACTGCTTTTCTTTCTTAAACCTCCACTGAAATGTGTTGTCTAAAATATGCATGGTAAGATTAGAACTGCCCTAATCCACCACAGAAAATTGTTTTTTACACAGTCTTCAGAATGAGTATCTATTGATTTATTGACTCCCTTACTCCCTCAACAAATATTTATTGAACAATGACTATACTCCCAGCATTCAGCTAGACACTTCTCTGGATATACAAATAACCAAGTTGTGGTCTCAGATCTTTTCTTTTTATTTTTTCAGCAAGAGGATCCTATAACCTTTAAAATAGCGAAGGCTTCACAATTTTGCATGTCATGCCTCCACAGGTGCCATGCTAATCTTCTGTGTATCATTTAAATTTCAGTATATGTGCCGCTGAGGTGAGCACCATGGTCTCAGATCTTCAGGTAGGAATTCAAATATGTAAACAGTTTACCATATATCAAGAGAGAAGTCAAATGTCCAAACCAAGATATCTCTTTCAAAAAATCGGCTGTTTTTTTTTTTTTAAATATTTTATTTATTTATTTGAGAGAGAGACAGTGAGAGAGCATGAGTGAGGAGAAGGTCAGAAGGAGAAGCAGACTCCCCATGGAGCTGGGAGCCTGATGCGGGACTCGATCCCGGGACTCCAAGACCATGACCCGAGCCGAAGGCAGCCGTCCAACGAACTGAGCCACCCAGGTGTCCCAATCGGCTGTTTTTAAATGTAGAGACTGCAGCTCCAATTGTGTTTGAGGAAACAGACTATATGCATCTACTCTTCTCTTCCTGAAACACCAGTTCTAGCCACACTAGACTATTTTGTTCAGCTAACACTTCCTTCTGTTGACAATATTCTTTGCCTATTCCAGCCTGGAAATCCTACCCTTTCTTCATGGATTGGCCCAATGGCACAGCCCTGCAGCCTTGTAGGTCTCTCTAACTCAAATCTCTTTCCACATTTGCTTAGCTCTTGTCACATGCTGTATGATAGTGATACAGTCACTGTTATTTATAGAATACACACCATGGGTAGTCACTGATATGTAAGCTTTCCTTTATTATGTCATTTAATCCCCACAACACTACAAAGAATTATGCATTGCCTCATTTTACAAATGTAGAAATTGAAGGACAGAGATACTGAGCAACTTGCCAAAACTCACACAGCTGCAGACTGGCAAGGCAAAGATTCCACCCCTGAGAGCCTAATCACAATGTCCCTGCTCTGAACTGTGACACAAAACCCTCTCCTCTTAGATTTCTGGAGGGGGCACTGTTGGAGCACAGAGCACAATAGTCAGCTCGGGAAATGCCAATAGACCTTACCATACGCTGCACACTGCCAATCACTTCTCTTACCTACTGGGAGAGGTGGTGTCCTCTTTTGGTGATACATGAAGAACACTTTAGCATAGCTCTGAAACCATAGCAAGTAATTGATACGTGTAATATTGTTCTTTCTGCTTAGTTATTTATTAAATCCAAGTAGTGGAAATAAAACGGTCAGATAAAAATGGCAGATATTTTTGGAGGTACCAAAATTAGAACAACAAATCTATAAAGATAGAAAGGAGATTCGTGGTTGCTCAGGCTTGGAGGGGATTAGGTGTGACTGCTAAAGGGTATAGGTTTTCTCTTTGGGGTGATGGAAGTGATTGAAAATTGATTATGGTGATGCTCGCACGACATTGTGAATTTATGAAAATCCATTGAATGTTATTCTTTAAATGGGTGAAATGTATGATATGCAAATAAATAATAAAGTTGTGATAAAAAACTAGGGCCATAGGAGAAATCGGTATGGGGTTATCATTTCCCCCAGTGCATTATCTTGCCCCCATATGGAGACTGATTCTGCTGTTAGTCCCCGGGAAGGAATCTCACAAGGTGTCCTTTACCACTGCTGGCATCTGTCCTGGTAGTCATCACTTCTGAATTCATGACTTGCTTTCAGATGTTGGAAGGAGTATTATACCTGGATTTGGATTCGGCTGCATCTGAGCTATTTGGGTTTGATAATATCCTTTGTTTTCTGGGCACTCCAGGCACAGAGAATTCTCCAACATTAGAAAGGAGCATAAGGAATCCCAGCAGAAATGTCAGAGGTGCTGATGGATTAAGCGGGGGGCGGGGGGGCAAAGTATGTCTGAGAGGTTTATACACACCATCCCACTTGATGAGTCTGAAAATTTCATTTCAACAAACCAACTTATTTTGTTCAATTGTATTGATTTTCAGAATATTAATCCCCAGGCACAGGCCCTAGAATATTCTTAAGTGCAATGTACTCCTTGAAACTGTAATTAATGATAGGCACAAGACTCTGGAATTCCAACTGCCAATTGGCCCAGATGATGCTTTTTATTAGAACAAAATGTTCTTACAAAAGGGCTTAAAGAAAGCTTATGAAAGTGGTTTTTTTTTTTAATGTGAAATATCAAAGCATTCTATTGCTTGTAATACAATACACTGTCTTCTGTTTTCTTCTTGGACTGCACTGTTAAGAAGTTACTTTATGCCAAGTGTATAACATCAGTCAATTTGCATTCCCTGAACTCCTTAAATCAAACAGCTATCAAGTGACTGCTCTGAACAAGTTGCTGCATTTGGTACGTTTAAGTGGATCCCATGTGAAGGTCTCTACTAAAATGCATAGTGCTTACTATATGTTAGTATCTTTCCTTTCTCTATGATGGTTGTTGTCATGGAAACATGAGAACTAAAAGTCATGGGTCCCTGCTTTTTAAGTTTTGCTATTTCCTCAGGGAGATGGGTAAGAGTTAACAAGACAGGCAAAAGATACAGTTACGGATCAAAAAAAAAGAAAGAAAGAAAGAAAAGAAAAAAGAAAAGAAAAAAGGTCATTTTCTGTCTCTACTACATGATATTCTTCATTTTTATCTTATTATTATAATAAATGTTAATATTTATTGCTCAAATCTTATATCTTTCCCAAACAAAATGCCATTTCATCATCATGATCTCCCTATGGGGTGGCAGGTGATTTCACGATTTATGGGTCAGAAAACAGGATGATAGAGAACAATGGTCACATATATTATATGATTCTAGATGGAACTTTTAGTCAGTGTATCTGCCCTTTTGGCCACAGTAGGCTAATCAGAGCACCTCATTCTTCCTGGCTAAAGTAACAGATCTATGGTTGCGCTGGTGATTCCACTAAACCAGTCGAAGCTCTCTTGTGCCTTCCCCTCCAGAGCTTTAAGATAGGGGGCCATGGGAAATAGTCACAATTTGCTCACACCACAGAATGTGACAGTTTGGTAAGCACATGCCAATATGGATGAAAAGTTGAGAAGGAGAGAAAGGAGAGCAGGAGCAAATGAAAACCTGATCGGAATCCCTTAGCCCAGCTGTGTTTGAAACCTGACTTAACCTTTAAGGTGTGTGATGCAATAAATTCCTCTTTGGTTTCTTTTTTTCCTCTGTTCAGGGCAGACTGAGTTGATTTTCTGCCACTTGTAACTCAGACACCCCAACTAATATGCCCACATGGTCATGAAAAGTGGAGCTAGTGATGTTGAGCATCTTTTATGTGTCTGTTGGCCATCTGTTTGCCTTTTTAGAAAAATGTCCCTTCAGGTTCTTTACCATTTTAAAATTTGGATTATTTGTGTGGTTTTGTGTGTTCAGTTATATAAGTTCTTTATATGCTTTGGATATTAACCCTTTATTGGATATATCATTTGCAAGTATATTTTCCCATTCAGTAGGCTGCCTTTTTGTTTTGTTGATGGCTACCTTCATTGTGCAAAAGCTTTTTGTTTTGATATAGTCCCAATAGTTTAGTTTTTCTCTTATTTCCCAGAGGAAACAAATTTAGAAAAATGTTTCTATGGCTGAAGACAAAGAAATTACTACCTATATTTCCTTCTAGGAATTGTATGGTTTCAGGTCTCGCATTTAGGTCTTTAATCTATTTTGAGTTTATTTTTGTGTATTGTGTAACAAAGTGGTCCAGTTTCTTTCCTTTGTCCAGTTTTCCCAACATCATTTGTTGAAGAGACTTTTTTCCATTGTATATTTTTTCTTCCTTTGTTGTAGATTCATTGACCATGTATTTATGGATTTATTTATGGACTCTTTATTCTGTTCCATTGATCTCTGTGTCTATTTTTGTAGCAATATTATATTGTTTTGATTACTATAGCTTTGTAGTATATCTTGAAAGCTGGGATTGTGGTACCTCCAGCTTTGTTTTTCTTTCTTAAGATGGGTGACTCAGTGGGTTGGGCTGCTGCCTTGTGGTCTCAGGCCCTGGGATCAGGTCCTGCATCGGGCTCTCTGCTCAGCAGGGAGCCTGCTTCCCTCTCTCTCTCTCTGCCTGCTACTCTGCCTACTTGTGATCACTCTCTGTCAGGTAAATAAATAAAATCTTAAAAAAAAAAAGATTGGTTTGGCTATTCATCACTAATTATCAGGGAAATGCGAATTAAAACCACAACAAGATGTCAGTTTACACCTCTCACAGTGGATAAATTCAAAAACACAAGAAACAAGTGTTGCCAAGGTCGTACAGAACAAGGTATTCTTGAGCACTATTAATAGGAATGCAAACTAGTACAGCACTGTGGAGAACAATATTGAGTTTCCTCAAAAAATTAAAAAATGAATTAAAATTAAAATGAAAAATGAAAACACTAATATAAAAAGATACATGCACCTCTATGTTTATTGCAGCATTACTTATAATAGATGAATTGTGGAAGCAACTCAACTGTCCATCAATAGATGTATGGGTGAAGAAGATGCAATATATGTACATACATATATATATGTATGTATACACACACACACACAAACACAATGGAATATATTCAGCCACAAAAAGAATGAAATCTTGCCATTTGCAATGACAGGGATGGAATTAGAGAGTATAATTCTAAGTGAAATATGATTTCACTGGTATGTGGATTTAATGAACAAAATAAATGAACAAGGAGAGGAAAAAAGGAGACAACAAATAAATAAACCAGACTCTTAAACCCGGAGAACAAAGTAGTGGTTACCAGAGTGGAGGTGGGTGGGGGATGGGTAAAATAGAGGACATTAAGAGTTCACTTATCATGATGAGTACTGAGAAATGTACAGAATTGTTAAATCATACTGTGTACCTAAAAGTAATATAACACTGTAAGTTAATTATATTTGAATAAGAAAAGGGGAGTTAAGACTTGTACCCAATGTGTCTGTGGACCAGTCCATGTTCTTGACCATAATGCTTATTTACAACAACAGCTAGCACTTAAATGGAAGGCTTTCATAGGCATTGGAAGCTTTACTTCAAATATTCTTCTAGTAGGGAAATATGTAAAGACAGGTGCTTTATGCTAAAAATAACTAAACAGTCAGTATCCCCAAAATAAATAGATAAATAGTGACCAGTGGTTTACAGAATAAAAATAAAGCACATAAATACTTTTGGGAACTAGATGACATTGTGAAATTACTGTAGAGGAAGTTCTAATAGACGCATCATACCACATGTTGTATTTAAATTAACATTTAAAAATTAATTTAAAAAATGCTTTAACCAGATGGTGTTTGCCTGTGAAAATCAGGACGTAGTTATTCTTAAAAGTCCATGAAGTATGATTTGGGAATCTCTTTTTCAGAGAGAGAGAGAATATTGAGTGGGATCAAAGAAGGATGGGAAATAAAAAACTTGTGAAAACGTTAATGTGGGGTCATAGAATCTCCCAAAAGTAGCTCTTATAAGAAAGAATTTGACAAACTCCTTAAATACTGATTAATTTTTTAAAAATATTTTATTTATTTATTTGACAGAGATCACAAGTAGGCAGAGAGGCAGGCAGCGGGGATGGGAAGCGGGGGTGGGGGTCTATCCCAGGACCCTGGGATCATGACCTAAGCCGAGGCTTTAACCCACTGAGCCACCCAGGCGCCTCAATACTGATTAATTTTAAGGGAAGTGATATTCAACTATAATTTTTGGCAAAAGAAATGAAGTGAGAGAACAAAACTTAAGCTACATTTAGAAATGCTTTATTTAGACATAAGTACACAAAGATCTACAGTGAGACTGTGGGGGACACAGTCACTTGAAAATAAGAGAAGGAAATAATGCTCAATCACAGGTACTGAAAAATCCTCATAGTGAATTAGTATTTGAAATACCATTTATCTGGTACCTACTTTGTGCCAAGGATGTGCATACACTACTTAATCTCCATAGCAACAGAGATATTTAGAGACTCCAAATCAGAGAGATATTTAGAGACTCTCCAAAGATCACACAGCTAGCAAGTGACAAAGCCAGTCCTCAAACTCAAGACTAGCTTACTCAAAAGACTTTATTTTCAATATGCCTCCTTGGGACCATATTTTAATGTGACAACGTTTAGCTGGCACCAATTCTTAAGAAGTAAATTTCATGTATGTAATCAGTTAAGTTTCAGTAGGGAAACAGACATTATACAGTGAGTAGGGAACATTTAACATAAGGAATTGTTAACTAGTAAAAGCAAATTAATTATGAAGAGAGTTAGAAGGAACTCTACAGGAATAGCAGGTGTAGGGAAAAACCACCACTTCTGTGGATGAAGGAGAGCATCCAAAGAAGGAAAATGCTTGGCAGAGCCTGCCCACTTCCCACCTCTTGCCCGAGGCTGACATTCAGATTTCATTATTGAAGGTATTGCTGAGGCCCATTGGATGGTGGAAGAGTTCACTTGGGTGCCTCCTACCTTGGCTGATGAGCAGAGAACCACTTTCTGGGAAGTTGCTTGATGGTGTGCTGCTGAAACTCATTGGATGGTGTGCACTGGTAGATCTTTGTCATTGTCAGGGCCTCTGGCAAGAAACCTGTCTGCTGGTAGGAGGGTGACCTCTGGCAGCATCGGTTCTAGGAAAACAGTCCCCTCCTTCCTACAGTATTCCTCTAGCACCCTGCACTGGCAAAGCCATTACACTCTGCCTGCTGGCAAAGGAGAAATGTTTGTAGTGTCCAGCTGTAGAATCAAAATGCCAGGAAAAGAGCATGGATTTGGAACACAGCGACAATAAGCTGATAACTGGCCAAGTGTGTTAATTAGGAGACGTCATGATAACTGTGGAAACAAATAACTACAAACCATTAATGACAACTTAATGAAGGATCACTTACTTCTATTTAAATGAAGTTGTGATCTGGTCCCTGGGTGACTCTACAATCCTCCCCTCTACAAGCAGAAATTCAACTATTTTGGCTTCTTCCCTTATGTCACTCCACCACTTTGGAGTCCCCTGTATCTGGATGTGCAGTAGGGGAGGGAGAGAACATAAAAGACTGAAAGCATTCTCTAAAGCCCACTCTATAACATTTGTCCACAATAAACTGACCAGAGCTTAGAACCTTCCACCGAGTTGTAAGAGTGCCTGGGAAATGTATTGTCAGAAAATGAAATGGATGGTGAATGGGTAGACTTGTCTCTGCCACACTAGATTTCAAACGCTTGGCCTGGCTCTTGTTACTGTTGAAGTGAGTTGTTGTACCTCTGAGTCTTAAATAACCCATCTTTAATAGAAAATTATAAATCTACCTTGAAGTAATGCTGTGGAATTAAAGCACAAACACAGGACCAATACATAGACATTGAGTAAATACGAGATTCCTTAAATCAAAAATTTTCAAGAGTGAAAGAGGGAATGGGCTATATATTAAAATCTCAAAGCAGTGGTGACAAGAGGGAAAATATTCAATCTTACAGTTTTATATTTAGAAAATGAAAATACCTCGGGGCGCCTGGGTGGCTCAGTGGGTTAAGCCGCTGCCTTCGGCTCAGGTCATGATCTCAGGGTCCTGGGATCGAGTCCCGCATCGGGCTCTCTGCTCAGCAGGGAGACTGCTTCCTCCTCTCTCTCTCTGCCTGCCTCTCAGTGTACTTGTAATTTCTCTCTGTCAAATAAATAAATAAAATCTTTAAAAAAAAAAAGAAAATGAAAATACCTAATATTTTTGTGATACAAATCTCCTAATATTTTTGTGATTTAAAAATGTTCTGTGGATGGGATATGTAGAAGTTAATTTCATGGGCTGGATTTGCAACAGAGGTCCATGGCTGATGGGAGTAACATATAGAAGGCGGAAAGGTGCTAGGTGAAATGTCATGTCAGAACCAGTGTGTGTCTGAGAGTAAAAGAGGATGGGAAGAGAAGAGAGTGATGATTTGGCACTTACTAAAGGGGCTTGGTTGGGGCACCTGGGTAGCTCAGATGGTTAAGCCTCTGACTCTTGACCTCAGCACAGGTCTTGATCTCCGGGTCAAGAGTTCAAGCCCCACGTTGGGCTCCATGCTGGGCATGTAGCCTACTTAAGGGAAAGAGGGGAGGGAAGCATGGGTTAAGGGAAGTTGAGAACCACTACCAAATAAATGCTTGTTAAGCATCTACAGTAGTCCCTGCCTCATCCGCAGTTTCAGTTATTCCCAAGGCACCCTGGTCTGGAAATAGATGACCTTCCTTCAGGAGCCTAACCCTGGTGCTTCACATATGCCTGTGTCACGTGGTTCACTTCATGTCATTTCAAGGGCTTGATATCATCTCCCGTCCTCGCAGGGAGGGTGAGTCAGTAAAATAAGAAACTTTGAGAGAGTGAAACTGCATCCACATAACTTTATTACAGTATGCTCTTATAATGGTTTTATTTTATTATTAGTTACTGTTGCTCATCTCTTACTGTGCCCAATTTGTAAGTTAAACTTTGTCATAGAGAAGTATGTATAGAAAAAAACAGTAGATGTGGGTTTCTCATTTGAGGCATCCACTGTGGGTTTTGAAACCTGTTCTGCCAGATAAGGGAGAACTACTGTAATCTATTTGAAGCATTTAGAAGAGTCCCTAGAATCCTGAACTTGAGTAAATGCTGTTATTATTCTGATCAGATATTCTGATATCTGAACTATAACTCAGATTATCACAAGGCAAAACAAGTATCGCATAGACCTACGTACCATGGGTTTTACTGTAGCAACCATACATTTAGATTTAGAGAGATTAGATCCAACACTCTTGTCCTAAGAGAATGTCAATCACTACAAGTGTTGTGGCATTTTTTAACATACACTCTCATTCGTTGAGCTCACTCTGTGTATGTGTAGGTTTGCACATGTGAAACTTCTCCTGTTTTAATTCGACTACACTCATACTCTAGATTAGTTTACTCTCCTCAGGAGATTCTAATTGATAGCAATGGAATGTCAATATAATTTAAGCAGAATTCACACCTGTGCCCATTTTAAGTTCTCTTTCTCCCTCCCTCCTTTTGATTTCAGAATGCCACACAGAGACTGAGAGACTCAAGAAGAGGTAATGGACTTTGTGAAAATTGAAAAACATAAGAATAGGACGAGGAAAGGGATTTCCTTGAGCTCTAGAGCATAAACATCACTGAATATTTAATAACAAACCAGGCTTGATTTTAATCCCAGAGTCTATATTTCATAATTTCATTGCATTAAAAATATATTACATATAATCACTTTGCATAAGAGTAAATTGCATAGACAAATTTCTTATTCTGTGGAGATTGTGTTTGATATTTTTATATCAGTTATAATTCTATTTGTGTTTTACTAATTACTAAAACAAATAGAAATTGTTGAAGAGTTTTATTTGAAATAAAACAAACACATAGAAAAACATTTCCAAAAAGACAGCCTCTTCAATAAATGGTGTTGGGAAAATTGGACAACCACACGTAGAAGAATGAAGCTGGACCATTTCCTTACACCACACATGAAAATAGACTCCAAATGGATGAAGGACCTCCATGTGAGAAAGGAATCCATAAAATCCTTGAGGAGAACACAGGCAGCAACCTCTTTGACCTCAACCACAGCAACTTCTTCCTAAGACCATAGCCAAAGGCAAGGGAAGATAGGGCAAAAATGAATGCTTGGGACTTCATCAAGATCAAAGGCTTTTGCACAGCAAAGAAAACAGTCAACAAAACAAAAGACAACTGACATAATGGGAGAAGATATTTGCAAATGATATATCAGATAAAGGGCTAGTGTCCAAAATCTATAAAGAGCTTATCAAACTCAACACCCAAAGAACAAATAATCCAATCAAGAAATGGGCAGAGGACATAAACAGACGTTTCTGTAAAGAAGACATCCAGATGGCCAACAGACACATGAAAAAATGCTCCACATCACTCGGCATCAGGGAAATACAAATCAAAACCACAATGAGATACCACATCACACCAGTCAGAATGACTAAAATTAACAAGTCAGGAAATGACAGGTGCTGGTGAGGATGCAGAGAAAGGGGATCCCTCCTACACTGTTGGTGGGAATGCAGGCTGGTGCAACCACTCTGAAAAACAGCATGGATGTTCCTCAAAAAATTGAAAATAAAGCTATCCTATGACCCAGCAATAGCACTACTGGGTATTTATCCTAAAGATACAAACATAGTGATCCGAAGGGGCACATGTACCAGAAAGTTTATAGCAGCAATGTCCACAATAGCCAAACTATGGAAAGAACCTTGATGTCCATCAACAGATGAATGGATAAAGAAGAGGTGGTGTATATATATACAATGGAATACTATGCAGCCATCAAGAGAAATGAAATCTTGCTATTTGCAATGAGGTGGATGGAACTAGAGGGTATTATGCTTAGTGAAATAAGTCAATCAGCGAAAGACAATTATCATATGATCTCCCTGATTTGAGGAAGTAGAGATGCAACATGGGGGGCTTGAGGGATAGGAAAAGAATAAATGAAACAAGATGGGATTGGGAGAGAGACAAACCATAAGTGACTCTTAATCTTACAAAACAAACTGAAGGTTGCTGGGGGGAGGGGGGGAGGGAGAGGGGGGTTATGGACATTGGGGATGGTATGTGCTATGGTGAGTGCTGTCAAGTATGTAAACCTGGCAATTCACAGACCTGTACCCATGGGGATAAAAATACATTATATGTTTATAAAAAAATCTAAAAATTAAAAAAAAAGCAGGAAAAAAAAAGCATTTCCATTTTCATTGGTCCATCATATGCCTAATTCAGAATAAAAAGGATTTAGGATAGAATTAGCTTACCTAAAAATAATTTTTTAAAAGTTTTTATTTAAATTCCAGTTAGTTAATATAGTGTTATATTAGTTTCAGGTGTACAATATAGTGATTCAACACTTTCATACATCAGCCAGTGTTCATCACAAGTGTACTCCTTAATCTGCATCACTTATTTCACCCATCCCCTCACCCAACTTCCCTCTGGAAACCGACAATTTGTTTTCTATAGTTAAGAGTCTGTTTCTTGGCTTGTCTCTCTCTTTTTCCTTTGTTCCTTTGTTTTGTTTCTTAAATTCCACATACAAGTGAAATCATATGGTAGTTGTCTTTCTCTGCCTGACTTATTTTGCTTAGCATAATCTAGCTCCATCCCTGTTGTTGCAAATGGCAAGATTCCATTCTTTTTATGGCTGCTAATATTCTATTGTATACATACACCACGCCTTCTTTATTTATTCATCAATCAGTGGACACTTGGGCTTTTTCCATAAATGGTGATTGTAGGTATTGCTGTTATAAACGTTGGGGTGTGTGTATTCCTTTGAATTAGTATTGTTGTATTCTTTGGCGAAATCCCTAGTAGTGAGCTTGCTGGTAGTTTAAGTAGATTACCTAAGTCATTAGGTAGTCTTATTTTTAACTTTTTGAGGAACATCCGTACTAATTTTCCAAAGCATTTTGCTTTCCCACCAAGAGTTCACCACATCCCCACCAACACCTGTTGTTTCTTGTGTTGTTGATTTTAGTCATAAAAGAATTTTCTTAAAAAATTTTTAGTATTATGCCTATTAAGAAGACACAAAATGAAGATAGACTATTTTAAAGTACTTTTAGTTCTTATATTTATGTCTATGATCCATTTTCACTTAACCTTTGAGTATTCTATAAGGATGAGGTCTAACTTCATTCTTTTGCATGTGGCTCTCCAGTGTCCAAGCAATAGTTGTTGAAAAGACTATGCCAGACTATGATTTTGCCTGAGAGACTAAGCCTCAACTGAGGCCTGACTCCCAGGGCTGGGAACCATTGTGTAGACAGCCTCCATATTCTCAGAGGCCACTTCCCTCCCATGGCCCAAGGGGATTCTGCTGCTCCAGGGAAGTACTGGAAGAATTGAAAAAAAGGGAGGGGGTAAAATAGAAAAGGGACCACATTCAAGGTAACCCTCTCCATACTTCTCTCCTCCTTTTGGGTTGGTGCAGAGGACACTAGCCCAGAAGATAGATAACTATGGAACAAAATGGATGCCATGATGACCATCCACCACTAGGATACATTAATGGAGCAAACCCAAGCTCCAGTGATCCTCCATCCTTTCAGAGATGGAGAAGTTGCCTCTATATAGGAAGAGATCGTTTTCAGTGCAGAGGGTAAAAGAGACTTCTAGATGAGGTCCTTGCTATAACTGGGGTCCTATTTCCTGTTTCACATGCTCACCCTAATTTGGCCCAACTTTTTTGTTTGTTTTAATTTTATTTATTGGGGCACCTGGGTAGCTCAGTGGGTTAAGCATCTGGCTTTAGCTCAGGACATGATCCTGGGATTAGGTCTTATGTCAGGCTCTCAGCTCAGTGGGGACCCTGCTTCTCCCTCTACCTCTGCCTGTCACTCCCCTGGCTTAAGCTCTCTTTCTCTCTGTCAGGTAAATAAATAAAAGTCTTTAAAAAATATGTAATTTTTTGAGGGAAAGAGTGTGTGCATGAGTTGGGGGAGAGGAGCAGAGGGAGAGAGAGAGGAATATCTCAGGCAGACTCTGTGGTTGAGAGCTCAATTTCACCACTGTGAGATCATGACCTGAGCCAAAACCAAGAGCTGGATGCTTCACTGGCTGAGCCACTCGGGTGCCCCTGGTCCAGTTTTTAATTGTGTTGTCTGTATTCTGACTTTGGACTTGTAAGAATTCTTTAAATATTATGAACACAAGTCCTTTAACACATTTATAGATTGCAAGTACTCCCCCCTAATATGTGGTTTGCATTTTCACATTATTTTCAGTGTTCTTAGAAAAGCAAAAGTTTAGATTTAGTTGAAATTTATTACTGTTTTCTTTTGTTTCATGTATTTTGTGTTCTAAGAAATATTTACATAGCCAAGTTCATAAAGATTTTCTTTTATGTCTATTCAATCTTAGCTTTAATTTTTAGATCTATGATCTATTTCAGGATAATTTTCAGGTATGAGGCAAGAGTGGAGAGAGAGCAAAATGAATTTGTGATTAAAAAAAAAAAAAACCCTTTTGTGGGCACCTAGGTGGCTCAGTTGGTTAAGTATCTACCTTCAGCTCAGGACATGATCCCAGGTCCTGGTATCAAGTCTTGCATTGAGCTCCCTGCTCAGCAGGGAGACTGCTTCTCCCTCTGACACTCGCCCTGCTTATGCTCTTGCACATGCTCACTCTCTCACTCTCAAATGAATAAACAAAAAATCTTAAGAAAAACCCTTGCTACAATAGACAATTAAAACCCTCTACAACATGTACTACTGTAGGTAGGTGATGGAAACCCTGCTGGTGCTGCCTGAGGAGAGGGAAGGGGACTCACCACACTGGGCCACCTGGTGGGGAAGGAGTGCTGTGGAATCCCTCTACCAGTGGGGCCCTTAGGTACAAGAATATTCATAGCAATCTTATTTGTAATAGCTGGAACCTGTATGTCCTTTGGATGAGTGTTAACCAATCTGTGGTATGGCCATACTATGAAATACTGTTCAGGAGGCCGCCATTTGTATTCCCATCCTCCGGAACTCTATGGAAAGCGCTCAGGGAACAAAAGCTCCTGAAAGCAAACCCGAGCAGATTACTCAGCTCGGCCCCTGGTAAGGGCGGTGCAATTCCGCCTGGGGCAAAGACACTTGAGAATCACTACAACAGGCCCCTCCCCCAGAAGATCAACAAGAAATCCAGCCGAGACCAAGTTCACCTACCAAGGAGTGCGGTTTCAATACCAAGGAGAGCAGCAGAATTCCAGGGGAGGAGAAAGCAAAGCACGGAACTCATGGCTTTTTCCCTGTGATTTTTTTTAGTCTTGCAGTTAATTTAATTTTTTTCTTTTTTCTTTTTTGTTTTTTTTCTCTTGCCTTCTGGTAAATTTTTTTTTAACTTTTACCTTTTTCTTTTTTAATGTTTTTTAAGTAGTTTGTCCAATATATATATATTTTCTTTTTTATATTTTTCTTATTTGTTTTCTTTTTTAAAATTCTTTTCTTTTCTTTTTCTTTTTCTTTTTTCGTTTTTTTTTCTTTCTTCCCTTTAGAACCTCTTTTTATCCCCTTTCTCACCCCTCACGATTTGGGATCTCTTCTAAATTGGTTAAAGCATATTTTCCTGGTGTTGTTGCCACCCTTTTAGTATTTTACTTGCTCCTTCATATACTCTTATCTGGACAAAATGACAAGACGGAAAAATTCAACACAAAAAAAAGAACAAGAGGCAGTACCGAAGGCTAGGGACCTAATCAACACAGACATTGGTAATATGTCAGATCTAGAGTTCAGAATGACAATTCTCAAGGTTCTAGCCAGGCTCGAAAAAGGCATGGAAGATATTAGAGAAACCCTCTCGAGAGATATAAAAGCCCTTTCTGGAGAAATAAAAGAACTAAAATCTAACCAAGTTGAAATCAAAAAAGCTATTAATGAGGTGCAATCAAAAATGGAGGCTCTCACTGCTAGGATAAATGAGGCAGAAGAACCAATTAGTGATACAGAAGACCAAATGACAGAGAATAAAGAAGCTGAGCAAAAGAGGAACAAACAGCTACTGGACCATGAGGGGAGAATTCGAGAGATAAGTGACACCATAAGACGAAACAACATTAGAATAATTGGGATTCCAGAAGAAGAAGAAAGTGAGAGGGGAGCAGAAGGTATACTGGAGAGAATTATTGGGGAGAATTTCCCCAATATGGCAAAGGGAACGAACATCAAAATTCAGGAGGTTCAGAGAACACCCCTCAAAATCAATAAGAATAGGCCCACACCCCATCCCCTAATAGTAAAATTTACAAGTCTCAGTGACAAAGAGAAAATCCTGAAAGCAGCCCGGGAAAAGAAGTCTGTAACATACAATGGTAAAAATATTAGATTGGCAGCTGACTTATCCACAGAGACCTGGCAGGCCAGAAAGAGCTGGCATGATATTTTCAGAGCACTAAACGAGAAAAACATGCAGCCAAGAATACTAGGCTAGGCTATCATTGAAAATAGAAGGAGAGATTAAAAGCTTCCAGGACAAACAAAAACTGAAAGAATTTGCAAACACCAAACCAGCTCTACAGGAAATATTGAAAGGGGTCCTCTAAGCAAAGAGAGAGCCTACAAGTGGTAGATCAGAAAGGAACAGAGACCATATACAGTAACAGTCACCTTACAGGCAATACAATGGCACTAAATTCATATCTCTCAAGTTACCCTGAATGTTAATGGGCTAAATGCCCCTGTCAAAAGACACAGGGTATCAGAATGGATAAAAAAACAAAACCCAACTCTATGTTGCCTCCAAGAAACTCATTTTAAGCCCGAAGACACCTCCAGATTTAAAGTGAGGGGGTGGAAAAGGATTTACCATGCTAATGGACATCAGAAGAAAGCAGGAGTGGCAATCCTTATACCAGATCAATTAGATTTTAAGCCAAAGACTATAATAAGAGATGAGGAAGGACACTATATCATACTCAAAGGGTCTGTCCAACAATAAGATCTAACAATTTTAAATATCTATGCCCCCAACGTGGGAGCAGCCAACTATATAAACCAATTAATAACAAAATCAAACAAACACATCAACAATAATCCAATAATAGTAGGGGACTTTAACACTCCCCTCACTGAAATGGACAGATCATCCAAGCAAAAGATCAACAAGGAAATAAAGGCCTTAAATGACACACTGGACCAGATGGACATCACAGATATATTCAGAACATTTCATCCCAAAGCAACAGAATACACATTCTTCTCTCGTGCACATGGAACATTCTCCAGAATAGATCACATCCTCGGTCCTAAATCAGGACTCAACCGGTATCAAAAGATTGGGATCATTCCCTGCATATTTTCAGACCACAATGCTCTAAAGCTAGAACTAAACCACAAAAGGTAGTTTGAAAAGAACCCAAATACATGGAGACTAAACAGCATCCGACTAAAGAATGAATGGGTCAACCGGGAAATTAAAGAAGAATTGAAAAAAATCATGGAAACAAATGATAATGAAATGAAAATGAAAATGTCTGTTCATGTCCTCTGCCCATTTCTTGATTGGATTATTTGTTTTTTGGGTGTTGAGTTTGATGAGCTCTTTATAGATTTTGAACACTAGCCCTTTATCTGATATGTCATTTTCAAATATCTTCTCCCATTCTGTCAATTGTCTTTTGGTTTTGTTGACTGTTTTCTTTGCTGTGCAAAAGCTTTTGATCTTGATGAAGTCCCAAAAGTTCATTTTTGCCCTTTCTTCCCTTGCCTTTGGCTATGTTTCTAGGAGGAAGGTGCTGTGGCTGAGGTCGAAGAGGTTGCTGCCTGTGTTCTCCTCAAGGATTTTATGGATTACTTTCTCACATGGAGGTCCTTCATCCATTTGGAGTCTATTTTCATGTGTGGTATAAGGAAATGGTCCAGCTTCATTCTTCAACGTGTGGTTGTCCAATTTTCCCAACACCATTTGTTGAAGAGACTGACTTTTTTCCATTGGACATTCTTTCCTGCTTTGTCAAAGAATAGTTGACAAAGAATAGTTGAGGGTCCATTTCTGGGCTCTCTATTCTGTTCCTTTGATCTATGTGTCTGCTTATGTGCCAGTACCATATTGTCTTGATGATGACAGCTTTGTAATAGAGCTTGAATCTGTAATTGTGATGCCACCAACTTTGGTTTTCTTTTTTCAATATTTCTCTGGCTATTTGAGGTCTTTTCTGGTTCCATACAAATTTTAGGATTATTTGTTCCATTTCTTTGAAAAAAAATGGACGGTATTTTGATAGGGATTGCATTAAATGTGTAGATTGCTTTAGGTAACATAGACATTTTCACAATATTTGTTCATCCAATCCATGAACATGGAACGCTTTTCCATTTCTTTTTGTCTTCCTCAATTTCTTTCATGAGTACTTTATAGTTTTCTGAGTGTACATTCTTTGCCTCTTTGGTTAGGTTTATTCTTAGGTATCTTATGGTTTTGGGTGCAATTGTAAATGGGATTGACTCCTTAATTTCTCTTTCTTCTGTCTTGTTGTTGGTGTAAAGAAATGTAACTGACTTCTGTGCATTGATTTTATATCCTGACACTTTACTGAATTCCTGTAAAGTTCTAGCAGATTTGGAGTGGAGCCTTTTGGGTTTTCCACATAGAGTATCATATCATCTGCAAAGAGTGAGAGTTTGAATTCCTCTTTGCCAATTTGGATGCCTTTACTTTCTTTTTATTTTCTGATTGCTGAGGCTACGACTTCTAGTACTATGTTGAACAGCAGTGGTGATAAAGGACATCCCTGCCGTGTTCCTGACCTTAATGGAAAAGCTCTCAGTTTTTCTCCATTGAGAATGATACTTGTGGTGGGTTTTTCATAGATGGCTTTGATGATATTGAGGTATGGACACTCTATACCTACACTTTGCAGAATTTTGATCAGGAAAGGATGCTGTACTTTGTCAAATGCTTTTTCAGCATCTATGGAGAGTATCATATGGTTCTTGTTCTTTCTTTTATAAATGTATTTTATCACATTGATTGATTTGTGGATGTTGAACCAACTTGCAGCCTGGAATAAATCCCACTTGGCTGTGGTGAATAATCTTTTTAATGTACTGTTGGATCCTATTGGCTAGTATTTTGGTAAGAATTTTTGCACCATTTTGAGAATTTTCCTTGTGTTCACCAAGGATATTGGTCTGTAATTCTCTTTTTTGATGGAATACTTGTCTGGTTCTGAGATCAAGGTAATCCTGGCCTTATAAAATGAGTTTTGAAGTTTTTCTTCCATTTCTATTTTTTGGAAGTCTTTCAGGAGAATAGGAATTAATTCTTCTTTAAATGTTTTGTTTCTTTGTTTTTAATGTCTTGTTTCTTGGGAGATTTTTGATGACTGCTTCAATCTCCTTACTGGTTAAGGGTCTGTTCAGTTTTTCTATTTCTTCCTCGTTCAGTTGTGGTTGTTTATATGTATCTAGGAATGCATCCATTTCTTCCAGATTGTCAAATTTGCTGGCATATAGTTACTCATAATATGTTCTTATAATTGTTTGTATTTCTTTGGTTGTTATTTCTCCTCTTTCATTTATGGTTTTATTTATTTGGGTCCTTTCTCTTTTCTTTTTGGTAAGTCTGGCCAGGGGTTTATCAATCTTATTAATTCTTTCAAAGGGCCAACTCTTAGTTTAATTTGTTCTATTGTTTTTTTGGTTTCTATTTCATTGATTTCTGCTCTGATCTTTATGATTTCTCTTTTACTGTTGGGTTTAGGCTTCCTTTCTTGTTCTTTCTCCAGCTACTTTAAGTGTAGGGTTAGGTCATGTATTTGAGACCCTTCTTATTTCTTGAGAAAGGCTTATACTGTTATATATTTTTCTCTCAGGACTGCCTGTGCTGTGTCCCACAGATTTTGAACCCTTGTGTTTTCATTATCATTTGTTTCCATAAATTTTTCAATCCCTCTTTAATTCCCTGGTTAACCCATTCACTCTTTAGAAGGATGCTCTTTAGTCTCCAGGTATTTGGATTCTTTCCAAATTTCCTCTTGTGATTGAGTTCTAGCTTCAGAGCATTGTGGTCTGAAAATATGCAGGGAATGATCCCAATCTTTTGATACCAGCTGAGACCTGATTTAGGACCCAGGATGTGATCTATTCTGGAGGATGTTCCATGTGCACTACAGAGGAATGTGTATTCTGTTGCTTTGGGATGGAATGTTCTGAATATATCTGTGAGGTCCCTCTGGTCCAGTGTGTCTAAGGCCTTTATTTCCTTGTTGATCTTTTGCTTGGATGATCTGTCCATTTCAGTGAGGGAAGTGTTAAAGTTCCCTACTATTATTGTATTATTGTCAATGTGTTTCTTTGATTTTGTTATTAATTGGTTTATGTAGTTGGCTGCTCCCATGTTAGGGAAATACATATTTAAAATTTTTAGATCTTGTTGGACAGACCCTTTGAGTATGATATAGTACCTTCCTCATCTCTTATTATAGTCTTTAGCTTAAAATGTAATTGATCTGATATAAGGATTGTTACCCCAGCTTTCTTTTGATGTCCATTAGCATGGTAAATACTTTTCCATCCCCCACTTTAAATCTGGAGGTGTCTTTGGGTCTAAAATGAGCTTGTTGTAGACAGCATATGGATGGGTTTTGTTTTTTTATCCATTCTGATACCCTGTGTCTTTTGATTGCAGCATTTAGCCCATTTACATTCAGGATAACTATTGAGAGTTATGAATTTAGTGCCCCTGTATTGCCTGTAAGGTGACTGTTACTGTATATTTTCTCAGTTCCTTTCTGGCCTACTACTTTTAGGCTATCTTTTTGCATAGAGGACCGCTTTCAATATTTCCTGTAGAGGTGGTTTGGTGTTTACAAATTCTTTTAGTTTTTGTTTGCCCTGGAAGCTTTTAATATCTGCTTCTATTTTCAATGATAGTCTAGCTGGATATAGTATTCTTGGCTGCATGCTTTTCTCATTTAGTGCTCTAAATATATCATGCCAGTTCTTTCTGGCCTGCCAGGTCTCTGTGGATAAGTCTGTTGCCAGTCTAATATTTTTACCATTGTATGTTACAGACTTCTTGTCCTGAGCTGCTTTCAGGATTTTCTCTTTGTCTATAAAACTTGTAAATATTACTATTGGATGATGGGGTGTGGACCTATTCTTATTGATTTTGAGGGGGGTTCTCTGCACCTTCTGGATTTTGATGCTTGTTCCCTTTGCGATATTAGGGAAATTCTCTACAATAATTCTCTCCAATATACCGTCTGCTCCCCTCTTCCTTTCTTTTTCTTCTGGAATCCCAATTATTCTAATGTTGTTTTGTCTTATGGTATCACTTATCTTGAATTCTCCCCTTATGGCCCAGTAGTTGTTTGTTTCTCTTTTGCTCAGTTTCTTTATTCTCTGTCATTTGGTCTTCTATATCACTAATTCTCTCTTCTGCCTCATTTATCCTAGCAGTAAGATCCTCCATTTTTTATTGTACCTCATTAATAGCTTTTTTAAATTTCAACTTGGTTAGATTTTACTTCTTCTATTTTTCCAGAAAGAGCTTTTATTTCTCCAGACAGGTTTTCTCTAATATCTTTCATGCCTTTTTTGAGCCCAGCTAGCACCTTGAGAATCGTCATTCTGAACTCTAGATCTGACATATTTCCAATGTCTGTATTGATTAGGTCCCTGGCCTTCAGTACTGCCTCTTGTTTGTTTGTTTGTTTGTTTGTTTGTTTTGGCGAGTTTTTCTGCCTTGTCATTTTATCCAGATAAGAGTATATGAAGGAGCGAATAAAATTCTAAAAGGGTGGAAAAGACCCCGGTAAAATGTGCTGTAACCATATCATAAGAGAACCCTAATTGTGTGTGTGGGGGGGATAGGGGATAGAAGAAGTTCAAAATTAATTAATTAATTAATTAATTAATTAAAAAGAAAATAAAATGAAATAAAGAAAATTTTTAACAAAGAAAAAATAGATATATTAGACTGGTGACTAGAACAGGGCCACCCACTTAATTTGGGAAGTATTTTGGTCTCCTGGAAGAAACTATCTCCCCAAATTTTAAAGAATGAAAAACATATATAAGGTAAACATGATGAAGGGATGGAATATGACTATAAAGATGAAAATTAAAAAAAAAAATTCTGGGACGCCTGGGTGGCTCAGTTGGTTCAGCAGCTGCCTTTGGCTCAGGTCATGATCCCAACGTCCTGGGATTGAGTCCCACATCAGGCTCCTTGCTCAGCAGGGAGCCTGCTTCTCCCTCTGCCTGCCACTTTGTCTGCCTATGTGCTCTCTCTCTCTGACAAATATATAAATAAATCTTTAAAAAAATTTCTAAAAAAGGTGTTGATAAGTTGGTTGGGAGAATAAAGAAAGAGAATGTGGGAAAATTTGCTCAGGCTGGAGACTAGAACAAAGCCCTGTGCTAGACTTAGGGTATATTTTGATCTATTAGAAGAAGTTGTATCCCAAATTTTTTTAGAAGAAGAAACCCTATGTGTATACAAAAAATGAAGTTAGATACAATGAAGGATAAAATATGACTAGAATAATGAAGGTTCAAAAAAGTTTTTTTTGAAAGGTATTGTTGAGATAAACTAGTTAAACAACATTAAAAGAGGAAAGGGTAAAAGTTAAAAAAAATAGCAGAAGAAAACAATAAAATTAAAAAAATTAATTAACTTTGCTAGACTGAAGAATCATGTGGAGAAAGTCATGAATTCCATGTTTTTCTTTCTCCTCCTCTGGAATTCTGCTGTTCTCCTTGGTAACTGAACTTGGTTGTGGCTGGATTTCTTGCTGATCTTCTTGGGGAGGGGCCTGTTGTAATGATTCTCAAGTGTCTTTGCCCGAGGCAGAATTGCACCGCCCTTACCAGGGGCCAGGCTAAGTAGTCTGCCTGGGTTCACTTTCAGGAGTTTTTGTTCCCTGAATGCTTCCTGTAGAGTTCTGGAGGACGGGAATGAAAATGGCAGCTTTCCACTCTGGCTGGGAGGAGCTGAGAGCTCGGGGCCCCATTCCTTAGTGCGCCCTCAGATAAAAGCACTCAGTCACCCCCATCTCCCTGGCCTCTGGCTGGCTCACCCAGCCTGTGACTGAGCATCTCTGTCTCTGGCACACAGCTCCACCTGGAGTCTCCAAACCCTGCCGATCCCTGTGTTTTTTCAGGGGTGTCTCCCCAGATCTCTGGGGTTCCCACTCACAGAGCAGTGTACTTTGCCACAGATCACACATTAAGGTAACCTCTAGTTGAGAGCTCACTCCTCGGCTCCGTCTCCATAGCTGGCTTCCCTTCTTTAATACCTGTGAGCTCTTTGACACTCAGATACCCCTGATCCTTCTGTAACCTCACGGGACCTGAAGCCGCGCTGTCCTTGCGTGGGCTTCACCCCAGTTTAGTCTCTGGAGTGATGGCCATCAGTGCAGCAGACTTTTAAAAGTTGATTTTGTGCTCTGTTGCTCTGCTGCTTGCCAGGAGCTGGCACCTCCCCCATGGTCTACCTTCCCATAGCTTTGGATTCACTTCCCCTCAGGTCCAACTTCAGAAAGTGGTCAATTTTCTGTTTCTAGAATTGCTGCTCTTCTTCTCTTCGATCTCCTGTTGGATTTGTAGGTGTTTGGATGGTTTGATAACTATCTAGCTGATCTCCTGCTACCTGATATCATCTCAGCCTGCTACTTCTCTGCCATCTTGACTCCTCCCTCATATTTTCTTTTTCTCAAAATAGTTATTGATAGCTATGTATTTATCACCATTTTATTACTTGTTTTGTGATTGTTTCTGAAGATTTTCTCTGATCCTTTCTCATCTTTCTCTTTTATGGTTTGCTTATTTTCTTTAATGATATATTCACATTTCTTTCTCTTTATTATTTGCATATTTATTAGTGGTTTTTGATGTGTGGTTACCCTTAAGTTTGTGTATAACCTCTTCTGCATATTACTGTCTATGTTAAGTTGATGGTCATTTGAGCACATTCTTTACTCCTCTTCTCCCTATGTTAGGTATATAGTGTAATATTTTACATCCTTCTATTTTGAGTTCCTCCACTCAAGGAGTCCCCTTAAATATTTCTTTCAGGGCTGATTTAGTGGTTGTGCACTCTTTTAGTTTTTCATTTTCCTGGGTAACTCCTTATTTCTCCTTCTGTTCTGAATGAGAGACTTGCTGGATAGAGTATTTTTGGCTGCAGATTATTACCATATAATACTTTGAATATATCATACCACTTCCTTCTGGCTTGGAAAGTTTCTGCTGAAAAATCCCTGGATGAGCTTTTCAGATTTCCCTTGTATGTAACTGTCTTCTTTTGTGTTGTTTCTCTTAAATTTTTCTCACCACTGTCTTGGTGTGAATCTGTGGTTATTGATTTTGTTGGGGGTTCTTTGTGCCTCCCGGATATGGAATATGTTGCCTTCCTCAGATTAGGGAAGTGTTCAGCTATTATCTCTTCAAATACATGTTCTGTCCCTTTCTTTCTCTCTTTATTCCTGGGACTCCTATAATGTAAAAGTTACTTTGTTTGATGGAGTCACAGCATTCCCTAGGTCTGTTCTCCTTTTGCATAGTTGTTTTTTGTTTTTTGTTTTTTTTTTCACTTTTATTCAGCTTGATGACTTTCCATCACTCTTGCTTCCAGGTAACTTATTCATTTATTTGCTTCTTCCAGCATGCTGTTCATTCTGTCAGGCTTGTTTCTTATTTCATTTATTGAGCCCTTTATTTCTGCTATGTTACTCCTTATTGCTATGTTAATGGTCTCACACATGTCTTCCATGCTTTTCTCAAGTCCAGTGAGACTTTAAAGTCTCTATCAGACATATTACTTATATATGTTTCACTTAGCTCTCTGGCCACAGCCTCGTCCTATTCTTTTAATTAGAACAAATTCCACTGTCTTCTCATTTTATCTAAGTCCCTGTGCCTGCTTCTCTATGTTAGGAAATTTAGCAATTTCTCCTGTTGATGAGGGTAAAGAGATCCTGTAGTGCCTTGCAGTATGGCATCCCCTGTTCCCTAGGGCCTGGTATTTTAGTGTGTTTCTCCAGTGCATGTTGTGTGTGTTCTGCTGTTTTGTCCTGGCCACTTTATCCTTTAGGCCAGCTATCTTCAGAGGTTCTCTTTATCTATTGTAGGCAGTGTTTGGTCCCTCCCTAAATGTGGTGCATTTTGACTAGCTGTGCTCTGGTCTGCTTGTGAAATGAGTCCTGTTGCCACCAGCTCTGGCTACTAAGGTTATGCAAACTCCTGGGTCAGGAGATGTGCTGTGAACAGGGGGTTTGAGCCAGTCTTCTGGGGCATGGGGCCCACCATACTGGGACTGAGCCAAGAATAGCTGGGAAGGGCAGTTACATTGGAGTGCGGGGTCAGAGCTTGGTGTAAAAAGTTAGGTGGTGAGTGTAAGCACTGTGTTGGTCCTTTCAGGTGGATCTGTGTTTATGATGAGGAGCAGGTCAGGGAAATGGTGCCTGTTAGTTCCTTTTTTCCTGGAGGGGTCTCGCCATGAATGTTGCCTCTCAGGATCATCATCTGAGATGAGCAGATAACCTTCCCACTGTGTGCCCCAGGTGCTCTTCAGATCACTTTCTAGGCTGGATGTCCATGGGTTCTTTGCCTGTCCTCTCTCCAAAAGCAGCACAATATCCTCCAGGGTCTCCCTGAGCTGAGTCTGTTGACCTTTAGAAATTTAGGCTTTAAACCCTGCTAATTTCAAGAACTCATGAAATTCAGACCCTCTTACTTTACAAGCCAGTTGCCATAGGGATTCATTTTTCCCATATGCTTCCCCATGTGTTAGTCATCTCTCCCCCCTCTCTGTGACAGCATTTCCCTCCCCACACCAGTGGTCACAATCTGTTTCTTTCCCAAACTGTGTCTCCATACTTCCCACCTTCTTTGATAGGGCCTCTTCTCAACCTTTAGCTGTGGAGATTTTTCTGCATGTCTTCAGGTCAATTTCTAGGGTATTTAGGGTGATTTGATAGTTATCTGATTATATTCATGGGAGCAGGTGGACCTAGGGTCCTCTTATTCCATGGCCATTTTCCAGACTCTCCAATTAAGGCTGACTTTTGATGGTGGATGTAAAATGTGCAACATCATCCATCCCATGTTTCCTGAAAGGTCCAAATGGAATCTTTTGTATGTATTTTCCTAGAAGAAATGAAAATAAATTATTTAGAGTTCTTTTGGAAAATAAAAGCAATTTCTGAGAAAATTATCCTTATGCAAAATTTGTATTTCTTAAAATCCTTCCAAATCTAAAGTGGATTACTATTTTAACAATACAGATTTTAAAAAGTATTATTATTGGTTATTTTTCAAAACATGTCAAGAATCAAAAGAAAAGTGAGCCTTGGGGACATATGTCTCTTCCTTCTAAGGAAATGACATGGAATTAAACCAAGTTAGGACTTCAGGACCAAAGTCAGAAATACAGAAGTCAAGATCAATATAAATTAAAAGCACTAGTAGCAATCAAGATAATGTTATCAGGCACAAGCATAAAACAGAGAAGCTAGTGACAGGTGTGGGAGTTCAGGAAGCAAGGATAAGCATAAATGACATGGCTGGGGATGGCAGATTTCCAAAAAGAAAGAAGTAGCTGGGCTCTTTATACTTGAACTCTGTCATAACCTGGGTTTAAACATTAAACCCTGAATATCTAATCTTTACTGTTATGGCCCACAGGAGTAGAGTTAGAGACAAAGTATAGGAGAAGATGGGAGGTGGGTGTTGCTAAACACACCAGGAAAGTTGGGCCCATATGATCATTTCACACTTCAAGGAAAATACAGTATGTGATAGAGAGAAGCCTATTATATTTTGAATGCCTACAATACACAGAGCCCACAGAACTGAGCAGATTTTTAGCTATAGGTGGAACTGATGTGCACCATATAAATTCACTCTTCTGGTTATTGTAGATTAGATCTGAGGTAAACATCTCACCCAAAGGTGGTCAGTCTGTTTAGGCTAGCCCAAAGTCTGTGAGGTTGCCTAGTGAGTCAACTATGGCCATAGGGGCCCTGGGGACCCAATCAACTGTCTCAATAAACCAATCAAATTTCCTCTGAAGAAGTCTAAACTTAGAAAGTATAGTGAGAAAGCTGGTTAATTGGTGGTACTGGAAACAAAGGAAAATTATTTTATTTATTTATTTATTTTTTGGTCAACCACAAAATGGAGCCCTAAAATAGGTGTCAACACATCCTTTGTATCTTGTGTGATTGCCCAATTCTAGAATCCTTCCACTCTTCATGAGGTCTGGCTGTGTGAAAGAAAGTCCTATCTTCTTTTGTGATCTTATATATACTTAAAATGAACTCTTGTGACTTTAGGCATCTTTTCTTAAAATTTACACATTTGTATACTACCTTTGAAATACAGACTTCTGAATAAAGACTGTCAGATGTTAATCACTCACCTTGAAGTGAGTATTCTTGACTAGGGATGAATTCTTTTATTAACTTATCATACCTATGGTGAAAACTAGAATGAACTATCATCTACCTACATAACATATTCTTTAGGATAAAGTATGTAAAGAACATGAAACAATATAGTAAATAGCAAAGCCTGGGCTTTTCCCTTGCTCTGCGCCTGGTGGCAAGAAGATCTTCATCCAGAGTTCATCATGTGGCAGATGACCTCAGAAAAAGAGGCTTAAGAATTAGGTATTGTGTTCTAGGCACATTCTGCTCAACAAGGCATATGACGCTTTTCAGAGGAAAGGCAAAATTGACAAATGTCCTTCCTCTCTCCTCTCCATCCACTTTTACCCCCTTAGCTGTATTAAAAGTTATATTATGAGACTTCATTTTATGGACATCCCTCCCCATTGTTCCTATAGCATTGTCTAGCCCACTTTTTAAGTTTCACTTATTCTGTAAAAATAATAGATATCACATATTGAATGCTTCCCAGGTTTTGGGAGCTGGAACTGTGATAAGCTCTTCATTCTGTCACAGAAAAGTCTGAGTTACCTAGAAAAAAAAAAGTGCCCTGCTTCCATATCTCAGAGGGTTTGGGACTTAAACTACAGCTACTCCTAGAAAAAGACAGTGGAAAAGCCAAAAGAAACACTCTACTTATGTAACTATTTATCTGTATTTTCCTGCTTGGCCATCTAGTTGACACCAAATTTCTGTGCTGTTTACTAAGATGTTAAGGAAATCCTGACCACAGGATTTGTCATTTGATTAATCAATCCAAAAACTCTGTGACTTGGAATCTTACCCTGGCTTATATCCCAGCTCTAACACCCAGCTCTTTGAAAAACTCAAGGCCTAGTAATTGGTATGCTTATGTCAGGTCTCATCAAGACTCAACAGAACTAGGAAATCTTAATATCTTAAACCTTAACACTTAACTGTTGAGGCAGAGGACAATTTACTTTGTGCAAGGGTCTAGGAAGAAGTGACAGCATCAACCCCTGTTTTCACATATCCTCCTTGGATAATGATTGCTTTACTTCCTCACTGAAAGGTTGACTTTTGTTCAATGATATATTAATGACTCTTACTGGATCATTGACATAGAAGCTGTTGAGCTTCTTTGGGAAAGGCTGAGAAGCTGTATAAGGAAGGAAGGAAGGAAGCCAACAAGGAGAACGTATACCAGACAGCCCATGTCCCCAACTTAAAGCTTCACTCAATAGTATTTTTCTTCCCTCTCACCTTTTAGGCTGCCGTACTTCTCTTTGGTTGACTCACTCAAGAGTTTGCTATGGTAAAGCAGGATTTATTTCTTATTGGCTCATCTATTAATTCGTGGTATAACAAAATATTATTGGATTTTAGTATGTTTCTGAAGTTTTGTTAAGTGAGAAATTAAAATTTATTAAAATAATATTTGCAATACTTTATGATTCCTACCTATTCTAATTATCTCCTAAAGCAGCAGAATCACAATCATGATTTAGGAATTCCTAAAATGCATGTATCTTTTAGTTCTCACAATAACCTTATAAAATAAGTCTTAATACTGTATCATATTTTCAAAATAAAGAAATAGAAGCTTAGAAAGGTTAAGTAGTTTACTCAAGATTGTACAGTTAGTAGGTTGTGGAGCTAGAATTCAAACTAGACTCCTGACTCTAGTTGATACAATGCTACATTAACCTGACTTCTTAAAAGTTAATGCCTGCCTCTGGACTTTACCCCTGAGTCTACCAAGAAAGGTGGGTTCAGGGGTAAGAACAGCTTCAACTCATATCCTCTGTAAAACAGGGGTTGTCAAACTTTTTCTGTAAACAATCAAAGAGAAAATACTTTAGGCCTCACATGCTTTATAGTCTCTGTTCTAACTACTCAACTCTGCAGCTGTAGTACAAAAGCAGCCATAGTAAATACATAAGCAAAAGAAAATAAGTTGTGTTCCAATAAAACTTTATTTATAAAAGTAAGTGACAGTGAATTTGGATTGTGGGCTATAGTTGACTACTAGTATAAAGATATCTTCCAATGACCATTGCCCAATGATCTCTCTTATTCCTTTTTAGAATAAGAAATTACCACTTATTCCTTATAATCCTGTGGATTGCTGACACTATTTTCCTCAGAGACATAACTTAAAGTTAATGCAGTTTTCTCAGCCTTCATCATAATGTTTAATGTCTTTATAGCATTTGGCACCAAGTGGTGACACAATTTATTAGAAATATAATTAGATTTGGAGCCAGAATATCTGAGTTTGAGTACTGCATTTGTCATATTTGAGCTTTATGACTTTAAAAGTCACTTGGTTTCTTGTGGCATTTTCCCATTGCTCCTTCAGATACACCCTCTACCCTTTACCCTGCTCCTTGCACTTGGAGGCCTACCTCTAATAACTGCATTCATGAGACTCCATGCCTCTGGCTTTGAGCTGGATTTGACCTGTGGGGAGAATCAAGAAGAGATAAAAGTAAGAGAGATGAGTGAGGTTGTTTAGCTCCTTGTAGGGTCATCAAGGGCTGGTGGATTGCCTTGCCAGGATATCATTCCTTCTGTAAAGGCAGTTCCTTTAAGAGTCTCTTTCTTCTGGTTCTAGTAACCATTATGCACTAGGTGTGTGCTGTATCCCTTGTGATTCTTTACACCTGTCCATTCTTTAAAAATTGTCCTGTTACTACACTCTTTTTTTAAAATTTATTTTTTATTTATTATCAGCATAACAGTATTCATTATTTTTGCACCACACCCAGTGCTCCATGCAATCCATGCCCTCTATAATACCCACCACCTGGTACCCCAACCTCCCACCCCCAGCCCTTTCAAAACCCTCAGATTGTTTTTCAGAGTCCATAGTCTCTCATGGTTCACCTCCCCTTCCAATTTTCCCCAATTCCCTTCTCCTCTCTAATTCCCCGTGTCCTCCATGATATTTGTTATGCTGCACAAATAAGTGAAATCATATGATAATTGACTCTCTCTGCTTGGCTTATTTCACTCAGCATAATCTCTTCCAGTCCCGTCCATGTTGCTACAAAAGTTGGGTATTCATCCTTTCTGATGGAGGCATAATACTCCATAGTGTATATGGACGACATCTTCCTTATCCATTCATCCGATGAAAGGCATCTTGGTTCTTTCTACAGTTTGGCAACCGTGGCCATTGCTGTTATAAACATTGGGGTACAGATGGCCCTTCTTTTCACTACATCTGTATCTTTGGGGTAAATATCCAGTAGTGCAATTGCAGGGTCATAGGGAAGCTCTATTTTTAATTTCTTGAGGAATCTCCACACTGTTCTCCAAAGAGGCTGCACCAACTTGCATTCCCACCAACAGTGTAAGAGGGTTCCCATTTCTCCACATCCCCTCCAACACATGTTGTTTCCTGTCTTGCTAATTTTGGCCATTCTAACTGGTGTAAGGTGATATCTCAATGAGGTTTTGTTTTTTTTTGTTTGTTTGTTTTTTGTTTTTTTTTAAAGATTTTATTTATTTGTCAGAGAGAGAGAGAGGGAGAGAGAGCAAGCATGGGCAGACAGAATGGCAGGCAGAGGCAGAGGGAGAAGCAGGCTCCCTGCCGAGCAGGAGTCCGATATGGGACTCCATCCCAGGACGCTGGGATCATGACCTGAGCTGAAGGCAGCTGCTTAACCAACTGAGCCACCCAGGCGTCCCTCTCAATGAGGTTTTAATTTGAATCTCCCTGAGGGCTAGTGACGATGAACATTTTTTCATGTGTCTGATAGCCATTTGTATGTCTTGATTGGAGAAGTGTCTGTTCATATCTTCTGCCCACTTTTTGATATGATTGTCTGTTTTGTGTGTGTTGTTTGAGGAGTTCTTTATAGATCCTTGACACATAGGCCAGTGGAACAGAGTAGAGAACTCAGATATGGACCCTCAAATAATGGGCAAATAATCTTTGACAAAACAGGAAAAAATATACATGGAGAAAAGACATCTCTTCAATTAATGGTGCTGGGAAAACTGAGAAGCTATATGTAGAAGAATGAAACTCGACCATTCTCTTACACCATACACAAAGATAAACTCAAAATGGATAAAAGACCTCAATGTGAGACAGGAATCCATCAGAATCCTAGAGGAGAACATAGGCAGTAATCTCTTCGATATCAGCCACAGCAACTTCTTTCAAGATATGTCTCCAAAGGCAAAGGAGACAAAAGCGAAAATAACCTTTTGGGACTTCATCAAAATAAAAAGCTTCTGCACAGCAAAGGAAACAGTCTAAGAAAACAAAGAGGCAACCAACGGAATGGGAGAAGATATTTGCAAATGACAGTACAGACAAAAGGTTGATATCCAGGATCTGTTACTACACTCTTACCAAATTATCCATTTTGAGTATGTTATCTATTTCCCACCAGGCCCAGAAGGATATGTTTCTTTGTACTTTTGTTTGATCTTACAATACTTCGTTAAGCAAACACCCATTCAGCACAATTATGTTCCAGGCCCTGTAGTAGGCACTGGTGCTACCATGATGATCAAGATGTGGCAACCTCAAAAATTTCCAAAGAGCTGAGAAGAAGCACATGATATAACAGATTGCTATAAAGACAATGCTACTATCAGAGAGTGAAGAAAGCAACCCAACAGGAAAGGGAAATGTGTAAGGGAAGCAGGGAAGCTCAGTGCAGGATCCTGATTATGCAGTCTGGTCTTGGAGTGAAAAATAGACTCTCAGTCAAAATAGATACAATGATTCAGGGATTTTTCAGGTAGAAGTATGACCTCACTGACCAAGTAATCTTGACTTCTTCTTTACTGATCAATCTCTAAATCTTTTGCCAGGTCATTTTCCTTTTTCCTCATTGTAACAGTTATTCTTCAGTATGATTTTGCCCCCCCACCCTTTTTTTTTTTTTTTTTTTTACTGTAGCCCTTGTGGAGCTCCCATTCACTTCTATATTTCCTCTCCTTTCTGAGCAGATGGGGTCAATTCTCTAGCTTTTACTTTTTGTCTGAACTCTAGCCCCAGAATCTCAATAAAACATAGCACAAAATTCCTTATACTCCCTTCCTTTCAACCACAGGGAAGCTTCTCCTCCCAACTTCCCTATTACTGGTTACTGATAGTATATCCAGGTACCTGGGCTGCAGGACTTACATTAACTATTGCTACACATAATACTGCTTTCAACTTGTTATCTGTTGCCAGATACTTCCTCTGTACACTTGTCTGAAATAGCCATTCATTCATTTAATACTCTTATCCAGTATTCATTGGATAACTATTTACTGAACACTTATTATTAGCCAGAGATATTTCTAGGAGTTAGGGATATCGTACTAAGCAAGAGAAACAATTCTTAGAATTTATAGCCAAATGAAAATAAATAGATAATAAATGTTGCCATATGTAACTGAATCTAAGATACCGATAACTATCAAATACATCATTACTTTATGCATCACCACAAAAACGCTACTAATTAAAATAAGATACTATCAGTTATGAGCTTGTTGATTTCAAGATGTTAAAATGTGTTACAATATGAATTTTTGCATCTTTTGATCAATGAAATTCAATAATGTAAATGCATGTAATATCTTGGATATTGGAACATGCCAAGGAGAAAATTTAAGTAGAGAAAAGGGATAAGGAGAACTGGGAATAAGGGCTGTAATTTTAAATAGGGTCTTCAGAGAGGTTCCATTATGTAGATGATATTTTCAAGGGAAGTTAGCCTTTCTGAAGGAAGAGCAGATCAACAAAGAGAATAGTAAATACACGAGCCCTGAGGGAAGAGTGTATCTATTCATGCTCAAGGTACAGTGAAGTGGCTAGTATGACTGGGGGTAGAGGGGTGGAAGTAAGCTAAAAGAGTAGTAGGAGATGAGGTCAGGAGGAATAGAAGGCCAGGTTATATAGATCTTGTAGGCTAATGTAGAACCTTTGCTTTTACTAGTACAATGGAAAATGGTTGGAGGTTTTTGCACAGAGAAATTAAATGATCTGACTTATGTTTTATTTTTTTATTTTTTTTAAGATTTCATTTATTTATCTGACAGAGAGAGATCACAAGTAGAGAGGCAGGCAGAGAGAGAGAGAGGGATGCAGGCTCCCTGCTGAGCAGAGAGCCCGATGCGGGACTCGATCCCAGGACCCTGAGATCATGACCTGAGCTGAAGGCAGCGGCTTAACCCACTGAGCCACCCAGGCGCCCCCTGACTTATGTTTTAAATGAATGACTCTGGCTAATGGATGGAGGAAAGATTGGAGAGGTTGATGCTAGGGGCCAGTTAGGGAGCAATGGGAAAATTCAGGAATGGGGTGCTGGTGGCTTGGACCTGGATGCCTTCAATGAAGTTAGTTAAGAAATAGGGGCCTTTGAGCAAGTATTAAAGATGGAGTTTTGGGATTTGCTGATGACCAAGATGTGAGGTTGAGGTTAAAAAGTCAATGATGACACCTCTGTTTTTTATCAGGGAACTTGGAAAAGTGTAGCTGCTGTTTCAGGAGAAGAGGTAATTTATGAGAGAAGCACGTTTGTTGGGGAGGATTAAGAGGTTAGGTTTGGCTAGCTTAGATTTGAAATTCCTTTCAGGTATCCCAGTGGTTATGTTTTCTGACACTGTTTACTTCACACTGCCTCTGCTGGACTGACACTTTTCCTGCTAAGATTCTTAAAACTGGTCTCCTTCTCTCTAGACCTTGCTTTTCCTGATTCATTCAACAAATTATTATTTTTTCATTTTAAAATTAAGGTGATTAACATGTTTATTATTTTTTAATTTTAATTCCAGTATAATTAGCATACACTGTTACATTAATTTCAGGTGTACAATACAGTGATTCAAGGGAATCACTGGTTCCCTTGAATTTCCATACATTACTCAGTGCACTCCTTAATCCCCTTCACCTATTTCACTGATTCCCCCCACCCACCTCTCCTCTGGTAACCGTAGCTATCTATAGTTAAGAGTGTGTTTTTTGATTTGTCTTTTTTCCCCCTTTGTTTATTTGTTTCTTAGATTCCACATATGAGTATAATCATATGGTATTTGTCTTTCTTTGACTTATTTCACTAAGCATTATACGTTCTGGCTCCATTCAAGTTGTTGTAAATGGCAAGATTTCATTCTTTTTATGGCTGAATAATATTCCATTATATGTATACCACAGGAGTGATTAACATCTTTGTTCAAAAACTTTGTCTTTAGCCATTGCTTATTAAATTTAATTGACTCTCCTTGGTCTGACCATTGAGAGGCCTAAACTATAAGTGCTGGCAAATATATACAGATATGTAACCACCACAATTAAAACGTTGATCATTTTGGTGTTCTATCTTCCCCCAAAGTTCTATCTTGTGCTCAATTCCCATCTCCCATGTCATCCCCTGACAATTACTGATCTGATTTTGTCCCTAAATCTTAGCTTTTTCTAGGATGTTGTAAATATGGAATCACAAAGTATATAGCTTTTGAGTCTGGAATGTCTCACTTAGCTAAGGCCTTTGAGATCCATCCATGTTGTTACATGTAAGTTGGAGTTCATTCTATTTTATTGCTGAGCTGTAGGCGTGTTCCATAATTTATTGATCCATTGTCCAGTTTAAGAAAATTTGGGCTTTTCCATATTTTGGTGATTATGAATAAAGCCATATGAGTAGTGGCCTTCCAAAAGGCATGTCTACTTAGTACTTCAGAATGTGACTTTATTTGGAATAAAGGCCTATGCAGATGTAATTAAGGTAACTATATTGAAATAAGATTATCTTGGGTAGAGTGGCCCTAAGTCGAATAATGAGTGTCCTTATAAAAGATGAAAAAGGAAAAGACACTCAGGGACACGGAGGGAGGTGGCCAAGTAAAGACAGATGCAGAGATTGGAGTGATGTATCTACAATTCAAGGAGTACAAAGGATTATAGACAGCCACCAGAAGTTGGCTAGAGAGCTAGGATGTATTTTCCTTTCAGTCTCCAAGAGGAATCAACTCTATCAAAACCTTGATTTTAGCCTCCTGGCCTCCATAACCATGAAAGAATAAATTTCTGTCATTTTTAGCTGTCAGATTGGGATAATTTCTTGTCATAGTAGTCTCTTATGATCCTTTGTATTTGTGGACTATCAGTCATAAAGTCTCTTATTTATAATTTAACTAAGTCACTAACATTTTCTTTTCTGGGTAAGTTTAGTTAAAGATTTTTTGTATTTTGTTTACATTAACAAAAAACCAGTTTATAATCTCATTGATCTTTTCCAATATGTTTACAGTCTATTCCATTTCTTTCTTTAAAAAAATTTTTTATTAACATATAATGTATTATTAGCCCCAGGGGTACAGGTCTGTGAATCTTCAGCTTACACACTTTGTAGCACTCACCATAACCCATACCCTCTCCAAGGTCCATAACCCAACAACCCCTCTTCCCAGCAACCCTCAGTTTGTTTTGTGAGATTAAGAGTCTCTTATGGTTTGTCTCCCTCCCAATCCCATCTTCTTTCATTTTTTTCCTTCCCTACTCCCCATGACCCCCCACCCTGCCTCTCAAATTTCTCATATCAGAGAGATCACACGAGAATTTTCTCTGATTGACATTTCACTCAGTATAATACCCTTTAGTTCCATCCACGTCATTGCAAATAGCAAGATTTCATTTCTCTTGATGGTTGCATAGTATTCCATTGTGTGTGTGTGTGTGTGTGTCTGTTGATGGACATTTAGGTTCTTTCCATAGTTTGGCTATTGTGGACATTGCTGCTATAAATATTCGGGTGCATGTGCCCCTTTGGATCACTACGTTTGTATCTTTAGGGTAAATACCCAGTAGTGTGATTCCTGGGTCATAGGGTAGCTCTATTCTCAACTTTTTGAGGAACCTTCATGCTGTTTTCCAGAGTGGCTGCACCAGCTTGCATTCCCACCAACAGTGTAGGAGGGTTCCGCTTTCTCTACATCCTCGCCAGCATCTGTTGTTTCCTGACTTGTTAATTTTAGCCATTCTGACTGGTATGAGGTGATATTTTATTGTGGTTTTGATTTGTATTTCCCTGACGCTGAGTGATGTGGAGCACTTTTTCATGTGTCTGTTGGCCATCTGGATGTCTTCTTTGCAGAAATGTCCGTTCATGTCCTCTGCCCATTTCTTGATTGGATTATTTGTTCTTTGGGTGTTGAGTTTGATAAGTTTTTTATAGATTTTGGATACTAGCCCTTTATATGATATGTCATTTGCAAATATTTTCTCCCATTCTATCAGTTGTCTTTTGGTTTTGTTGACTGTTTCCTGTGCTGTGCAAAAGCTTTTGATCTTGATGAAGTCCCAAGAGTTCATTTTTGCCCTCTCTTCCCTTGCCTTTTGCTATGTTTCTAGGAAGAAGTTGCTGTAGCTGAGGTTGAAGAGATTGCTGCCTGTGTTCTCCTCAAGGATTTTGATGGATTCCCGTCTCATATTGATGTCTTTCATCCATTTTGAGTCTATTTTTGTGTGTGGTATAAGGAGATGGTACAGTTTCATTTTTTTACATGTGGCTGTCCAATTTTCCCAACATCATTTGTTGAAGAAACTGTCTTTTTTTCCATTGGACATTCTTTCCTGCTTTGTCAAAGAATAGTTGACCATAGAGTTGAGGGTCCATTTCTGGGCTCTCTATTCTGTTCCATTGATCTATGTGTATGTTTTTGTGCCAGTACCATACTGTCTTGATGATGACAGCTTTGTCATAGTGCTTGAAGTCTGCAGTTGTGATGCACCAACTTTGGTTTTCTTTTTCAACATTCCTCTGGCTATTCAGGGTCTTTTCTGGTTCCACATAAATTTTAGGATTATTTGTTCCATTTCTTTAAAAAAGTTGATGGTATTTTGATAGGGAATGTATTAAATGTGTAGATTGCTCTAGGTAGCATAGACATTTTCACAAAATTTGTTCATCCAATCCATAAGCATGGAATGCTTTTCCATTTCTTTGTGTCTTCCTCAATTTCATTCATGAGTACTTTATAGTTTCCTGAGTACACATTCTTTGCCTCTTTGGTTAAGTTTATTCCTAGGTATCTTGTGGATTGGGGTGCAATTGTAAATGGAATCAACTCCTTAATTTCTCTTTCTTCTATCTTGTTGTTGGTGTAAAGAAATGCAACTGATTTTTGTGCATTGATTTTATATCCTGACACTTTACTGAATTCTTGTACAAGTTCTAGCAGTTTTGGAGTGGAGTCTTTCAGGCTTTCCACATAAAGTATCATATCATCTGCAAAGAGTGATAATTTGACTGCTTCTTTACCAATTCAGATGCCTTTAATTTCTTTTTGTTGTCTGCTGAGTCTAGGACTTCTAGTACTATGTTGAAAGTAGTGGTGATAATGGACATCCCTGCCATGTTCCTGACGTTAGTGGAAAAGCTCTGTTTTTCTCCATTGAGAATGATATTCGTGCTGGGTTTTTCATAGATGAGTTTGATGATATGGAGGTATGGACCCCCCATCCTATACTTTGAAGAGTTTTGATCAGGAAAAAATGCTGTACTTTGTCAAATGCTTTTTCAGCACCTATAGACAGTATCCTATGGTTCTTGTTCTTTCTTTTATTAATGTATTGTATCACATTGATTGATTTGCAGATGTTGAACCCACCTTGCAGCCCTGGAATAAATTCCACTTGGTTGTGGTGAATAATCCTTTTAATGTACTGTTGAATCCTATTGGCTAGTATTTTGGTGAGAATTTTTGCATCTGAGTTCATCAAGGATATTGGTCTGTAAATCTCCTTTTTGATGGGGTCTTTGGTTTTGGGATCAAAGTAATCCTGATTGCATAAAATGAGTTTGGAAGGTTTTTTTTTTTTCCATTTCTATTTTTTTGAATAGTTTCAGGAGAGTAGGTATTAACTCTTCTTTAAGAGTTTGGTATAATTCCCCTGGGAAGCTGTCTGTTCCTGGGTTCTTGTTTCTTGAAAGATTTGTGATGACTGCTTCTATTCCCTTTACTAGTTATGGGTCTGTTCCGGTTTTCTATTTCTTCCTAGTTTAGTTTTGGTAGTTTGTAAGTCTCTAGGAATGCATCCACTTCTTCCAGATAGTCAAATTTTCTGGTGTGTAGCTGCTCATAATATGTTCTTATAATTGTTTGTATTTCTTTGGTGTTGGTTGTGATCTCTCCTCTTCATTCATGATTTTATTTATTTGTGTCCTTTCTCTTTTCTTTTTGATAAGTCTGGCCAGGGGTTTATCAATCTTATTAATTCTTTCAAAGAACCAGCTCCTAGTTTCATTGATTTGTTCTATGGTTTTTTTGGTTTCTATTTCATTGATTTCTGCTCTGATCTTTATGATTTCTCTTCTCCTGCTGGATTTAGGCTTTCTTTGCTGTTCCCTCTCCAGCTCCTTTAGGTATAGGGTTAGGTTGTGTATTTGAGACCTTTCTTGTTTCTTGAGAAAACCTTGTATCACTATATATTTTCCTCCCAAGACTGCCGTTGCTGTGTCCCACAGATTTTGAACAGTTGTGTTTTCATTATTTGTTTCCATGAATATTTTCAATTCTTCTTTAATTTCTTGGTTAACTCATTTATTCTTTAGTAGGATGCTATTTAGCCTCCATGTATTTGGGTTCCTTCCAAATTTCCTCTTGTGATTGAGTTATAGCTTCTGAGCATTGTGGTCGGAAAATATGCAGGAAATGATCTCAATCTTTTGGTACCAGTTGAGACGTGATGTGTGACCTAGGACATGATCTATTCTGGAGAATGTTCATGTGCTCTTGAGAAGAATGTGTATTCTGTTGCTTTGGGATGGAGTGTTCTGAATATATGTCCATCTGGTCCAGTGTGTCATTTAAGGCCTTTATCTCCTTGTTGATCTTTTGCTTGGATGAACTGTGCATTTAAGTGAAGGGGTGTTAAAGTTCCCTACTATTATTGTATTATTGTTGATGTGTTTCTTTGAATTTGTTATTAGTTGGTTTATATAGTTGGCTGCTCCCATATTAGGGGCATATATATTTAAAAATGTTATATCTTCTTGTTGGACAGACCCTTTGAGTATGATCTTATGTCCTTTCTTATCTCTTATTACAGTCTTTGGCTTAAAATCTAATTGATCTGATATAAGTATTGCCACCCCAGCTTTCTTTTGATGTCCATTAGTATGGTAAATTCTTTTCCACCCACACACTTTAAATTTGGAGTTGTCTTTGGGTCTAAAATGAGCTTGTTGTAGACAGCATATGGATAGGTCTTGTTTTTATCCATTCTGATGCCCTGCGTCTTTTGACTGGGGCATTTAGCCCATTAACATTCAGGATAACTATTGAGAGATATGAATTTAGTGCCAGTGTATTTCCTGGGAGGTGTCTGTTATTGTATATTGTCTCTGTCCCTTTCTGGTTTACTACTTTTAGGTTCTCTCTTTGATTAGAGGACCCTTTTCAATATTTCCTGTAGGGCTGGTTTGGTTTTTGCAAATTCTTTTAGTTTTTGTTTGTCCTGGAAGCTTTTTATCTCTGCTTCTATGATAGCCTAGCTGGATATAGTATTCTAGGCTGCATAATTTTTTCATTTAGTACTCTGAATATATCATGCCAGTTTTTTCTGGCCTGCCAGGTATCCGTGGATAAATATGCTGCCAATCAAATATTTCTACCATTGTATGTTACAGACTTCTTGTCCTGAGCTGCTTTCAGCATTTTCTCTTTGTCACTAAGACTTGTAAGTTTTACTATTAGATGATGGGGTGTGGATCTATTTTTATTGATTTTGAGGGGGAGATTCTCTGTGCCTCCTGGATTTTGATGCTTGTTCCCTTTGCCATATTAGGGAAAATCTCTACTATAATTTGTTACAATATTCCTTCTGCCTCTCTCTTTGTTTTTCTTCTGGAATCCCAATTATTCTAATATTGTTTCATCTTATAGTATCACTTATCTCTTGAATTCTCCCCTCATGGTCCAGAAGTTCTTTGTCTCTCTTTTGCTCAGCTTCTTTATTCTCCATCCTTTGGTCTTCTATTTCACTAATTCTCTCTTCTGCCTCATCTATCCTAGTAATAAGACTCTCCATTTTTATTGCACCTGATTAATAGCTTTTTATATTTTAGCTTGGTTAGATTTTAGTTCTTTTATTTCCTCCAGAAAGGGCATTTATTTCTCTAGAAAGGTTTCTCTAATGTCTTCCATGCCTTTTTCAAGCCCAGCTAGCAGCTTGAGAATCATCATTCTGAACTCTAGATCTGACATAGTACCAATGTCCATATTGATTAGGTCCCTTCCTTTGGTACTGTCTCTTGTTTTTTGTTTTTGTTTTTTTTGTTTTGTTTTGTTTTTTGTGGTGAGTTTTTCTGCCTTGTCATTTTAACTAGATAAGAATATATGAATGAGAGAATAAAAGACTAAGAGAGTGGCAAGGACCCTAGAAAAATGTACACTAACTAAATCAGAAGAGACCCCCCAATCGGGGGGAGAAGAAAAAGGGTAAAAGGAAGTTTCAAAAATAATAAAAAATTTATATATTAGACTGGTGAATAGAATAGAGCCACCCACTTGATTTTGTGTGTATTTTGGTCTCTTAGAAGAAACAATCTCCCAAGATTTTCACGAACTTACATATAAGTTTATAAATATATATATATAACATATATAAAATATAATTTATATATATATGTTATATATAAAAATAAGGGTAAATATGATGAAGGGGAAGGGATGGAATATGACTGTAAAGATGAAGATTAAAAAAGTTATAAGAGAGGAATTGATAAGTTGGTTGGGAAAAAAAAAGAAAAAGAAAGTGGGGAGAATTTGGTCAGGCTGGAGACTGGAACAAAGCCCTGTGGTAGATTTAGGGTGTATTTTGATCTATTACAAGAAGTTGTATCCCAAAATTTTTTAGAAGAAAAAACCCTATATGTATACAAAATATAAAGTTTGATACAATGAGGGATAAAATAGGACTATAATATTGAAGGTTTAAAAGATTTTTTTAGAAAGGTATTGTTAAGATAAACTAGTTAAAAAATGTTAAAAGAGGAAAGACGAAAAGTCAAAAGAATTGGAATAATAAAAAAGTAAAATTAAAAATTTTAATTAACTATACAAGGTTAAAGAATCATGGGGCGAAAGCCATGAATTCCATGCTTTGCTTTCCCTTCCTCAGGAATTCCACTGTTCTCTTGATCAGTGAGCTTAGTCTTGGCTGATGTTCTTGCTGATCTTGTGGGAGAGGGGCCTGTTGTAGTGATTCTCAAAGTCTTTGCTGGAGGCAGAATCATGCCACCCTTGCCAGGGGTAGGGCTAAGTAATCTGCTCGAGTTCACTCTTGGGAGCTTTTGTTACCTGAATGATTTCCAATTTCCATAGTGCTCTGGAGGACAGGAATAAAAATGGCAGCCTCCCAATCTCCAGCCCAGAGGAGCAGAGAGCTCGGGGCCCCACTCTTCAGTGCACCCTCAGAGAAAAGTGCTCAATCACTCCTGTCTCCCTGGTCTCTGGCATTCCTTGGAGCTCACCTGGCCTGTGATCAAGAATTTCTGTCTCTGACACACAGCCCCATTTGGAGTCTCCAAACCCAGGAGATTCCTGCTGCTCTGCTTTTCCAGTGGATGAAGGTGGGTCTCCCCAGATCTGCCACTTGTGGGGTCCCTGCTCAAAGAGCAGTGATCTGACTGTGCCACAGATTCACGGTTTAAGGTAACCACGAGCTGAGAGCTCCTCCGCTCTGTCTCTGTAGCTGGCTTCTCTGCTCTGATAACTGTGAGCTCTGCTACACTCAGACACCCCCAATCCTTCTGTAACCTTGTGGGACCTGAGATCACACTGTCCCTGTGAGGGCTCCACACCTGCTTAGCCTCTAGACTGATGTCCCTCAGTGGAGCAGACTTCTAAAAGTTGGGATTTTGTGCTCCACTGCTCTGCCACTTGCCCGGAGCCAACCCCTCTCCCCACAGTCTATCTTCCTGTCACTTCATATTCACTTCTTTTCATGTCCTACCTTTCAGAAAGTGGTTGATTATCTGTTTCTAGAATTGCTATTCTTTTTCTCTTCAATCTCCTATTGTGTTTGTAGGTGTTTCGAGTGGTTTGATAACTATGTAGCTGAACTCTTGCAACCTGATGTCATCTCAGACTGGTACCCCTCCACTATCTTGACTCTGTCTCCTATTCCATTTATTTCTGCTCTGTTCTTTGTTATTTCCTTTCTTTTACTAACTTTTAAAAAAATTTATTTATTTATTTATTTATTTTTATAAACATATAATATATTTTTATCCCCTGGGGTACATCTCAACTCACCAGACTTTTGACAGAGGAAAAAGCTAGACTGTAGTATTTGTGCTTAAAAAGAACATTTCTTGGGGCACCTGGGTGGCTCAGTGGGTTAAGCCGCTGCCTTTGGCTCAGGTCATGATCTCAGGGTCCTGGGATCGAGTCCCACATCGGGCTCCCTACTCAGCAGGGAGCCTGCTTCTCTCTCTCTCTCTGCCTGCCTCTCTGCCTACTTGTGATCTCTCTATGTCCAATATAAATAAAATCTTAAAAAAAAAAAGGGTCACTAATGGTTTGTCTCCCTCTCAATCCCATCTTGTTTCATTTATTCTTCTCCTATCCCCTTAACCAACCCTACCCGCCATGTTGCATCTCCACTTCCTCATATCAGGGAGAGCATATGATAGTTGTCTTTCTCTGCTTGACTTATTTCGCTAAGCATGATATCCTCTAGTTGCATCCACGTCATTGCAAATGGCAAGATTTAATTTCTTTTGATGGCTGCATAGTATTCCATTGTGTATATATACACCACCTCTTCATTATCCATTCATCTGTTGATGGACATCTAGGTTATTTCCATAGTTTGGCTATTGTAGACATTGCTGCTATAAACATTCGGGTGCACGTGGACCTTCGGATCACTACGTTTGTATCTTTAGAGTAAATAACCAGTAGTGCAATTGCTGGGTAATAGGGTAGTTCTATTTTCAACAATTTGACGAGCCTCCATGCTGTTTTCCAGAGTGGCTGCACCAGCTTGCATTCCCACCAACAGTGTAGGAGGGTTCCCCTTTCTCCACATCCTCGCCAGCATCTGTAATTTCCTGACATGTTAATTTTAGCCATTCTGACTGGTGTGAGGTGATATCTCATTGTGGTTTTGATTTGTATTTCCCTGTTGCTGAGTGATGTGGAGCACTTTTTCATGTGTCTGTTGGCCATCTGGATGTCTTCTTTGCAGAAATGTCTGTTCCCATTCTCTGCCCATTTCTTGATTGGATTATTTGTTCTTTTGGTGTTGAGTTTGCTAAATTCTTTATAGATTTTGGACTCAAGCCCTTTATCTGATATGTTGTTTGCAAATATCTTCTCCCATTCTATCAGTTGTCTTTTGGTTTTGTTAACTGTTTCCTTTGCTGTGCAAAAGCTTTTGATCTTGATAATATCCCAATAGTTTGTTTTTTCCCTTGCTTCCCTTGCCTTTGGGGATGTTCCTAGGAAGATGTTGCTGCGGCTGAGGTCGAAGAGTTTGCTGCCTGTGTTCTTCTTAAGGATTTGGATGGATTCCTTTCGCACATTGAGGTCCTTCATCCATTTTGAGTCTATTTTAATGTGTGGTGTAAGAAAATGGTCCAATTTCATTTTTCTGCATGTGGCTGTCCAATATTCCCAACACCATTTATTGAAGAGGTTGTTTTTTTTCCATTGAACATTCTTTCCTGCTATGTCGAAGATTAGTTGACCATAGAGTTGAGGGTCTATTTCTGGGCTCTCTATTCTGTTCCATTGATCTATGTT